>NC_079189.1:493769309-494136809 GCF_029499605.1 Hyla sarda | reverse complement strand
CTTAACAGGCTTACACCTGAAAAACTGCATACACAGTGGCCCTCATTTACTATTGCAAACCCGACATGTTTTGTCGGGTTGTGCGCCAGATTCTGTCGCATTGCACCTAAAATTCTGTCTGCGCCAGAATTGAAAAACCCGACTAACTCTCCATTTTGCTAAGAAAACCCGAAAAAGGGGCGTGACCACCAAGAAAAGGGGTGTGGTCTCAAAAAGGGGCGTGCTCCAGACATTTTTACAAAAAAACAACATATTTACTAAGGTTTCCACATAAAATGTGGTGGATTTGAGCTGAGGAAAACCAGACAGATCAGAGCATGTGTAAAAAAAGCAAAGTGTAGGGAAAGTGGAAAATGTAGGGAAACCTTAGTAAATATCCTGGAAAATAAATTGTAGGGAATTAAAACCCACAAAGAAACCTACACTTCATTCTTGCTAAATGAGGGCGAGTGTGTGGTGTTTTTTTTGCACATTAACCTTTGCTGAAATTATCATCTACTTTTGCACTGTTTTTATGATGTCTGTGCTGACTTATAATTTTTCTTGTTATGCACTTCCAGATATAGTTAGCAGATTCACTGATTAGTGCCCTAAATGTATTACTTACACAAAAATGATTTTTGTGCGCATTGTTTGTGCAGAAATTATTTTTGTGCAAATTTGGGTAAGTTGTTTTTTTTTTTTTTTTTGTGGGACCAATTGTACTTTTGACTAGAACCTTACTTTTTTTTTACCAAAAAATCCATGGCAGAACAAAAAAAATAAATAAATTTGTGATGGGAAAATGAAAAAACAAATCTGATTTTATAACTATTGGGGGCTTCTGTTTTATGTAGTGCACTTAACGGTATAATTTACATGCAGTCTTTATTATGTGGTATGTTTAATTAGGTTGATTTGACATTTTATTAACCCCCTAAAAGATCAAGCCCTTAAGGACCCAAGTATTTTTTGCAAATCTTACCACTGTTACTTTAAGCATTAAAGGGGTATTCCAGGAAAAAACTTTTTTTTATATATATATCAACTGGCTCCAGAAAGTTAAACAGATTTGTAAATTAGCGTATAGATGAGTAGTTCGGCACTGCTAACTTCTGAACCTGAAAGCGGGTGGACACTAAGTCGCTGTAGCGGAGTAGGGGTACGGTGGTGCTCGGACTCACGTAGAATATACCAACAGTGCGTGAGAAGATAAAGAAAAGTCGGCACTCACCGGATTTCCAATTCAGCAGATTTTATTGCACGTTACTCACAGCCGTAGTACATTTCTCGGGGAGACGACGGATGGTACAAGGGGGGTACCACAGAGAGGCGACACCTGTGTTTCGCACTTAGTAGTGCTTCAACGGGCCGGATTTGTAAATTACTTCTATTAAAAAATCTTAATCCTTTCAGTACTTATGAGCTTCTGAAATTAAGGTTGTTCTTTTCTGTCTAAGTGCTCTCTGATGACACCTGTCTCGGGAAACGCCCAGTTTAGAAGAGGTTTGCTATGGGGATTTGCTTCTAGACCGGGTGGTTCCCCAGACAGGTTTCATCAGAGAGGACTTAGACAGAAAAGAACAACCTTAACTTGAGAAGCTCATAAGTACTGAAAGGATTAAGATTTTTTAACAGAAGTAATTTACAAATCTGTTTAACTTTCTGGAGCCAGTTGATATATAAAAAATTTTTTTTTACTAGATAACCCCTTTAATAACTCTGGGATGCTTTTACTTTTCATTCTGACTAGCGTTTGACAGATCTTTGGAACAGAGGGCTGTGCAAATGAAAAATTACATTTTTCATTTTCACAGACCACTGTTTCAAAAATCTGTGTGTAAAGGCTCACTGTATTTGCCCATTGTTCCTCCTGAGGACGGTGCAGTAGCGCCGAAACTAGTAGAGGGGGGCAAATGATAGTGTTTTAAATCTGTCTCGGCCCACTCAGATAAAGGGAAACTGCAGTTCCCTATACAATAATACTAGTGAATTTACTCACAGCTATCAGAACATAGTGGACCCTGACATGAGATTTTAACATCTTGGTCACAAATATTTTATTAGAGCACAATTAAAAGTTACGTTTTAGGGAAGTCTCCCTGTAATAGGGATCTTGTGCCCTGGGCTTTCTTTGCCCCGGACTTTAGTAATTTTTTTTTAAAGGCTCACTGCACCCCTTATTACATTCTGTGATGGGTGTAGTTTCCAAAATGGGGTCATATGTGGGTGGTCCACTGTTCTGGTAGCAAAGGGACTTTGTAAACACACGTGGCCTTCAATTCCGGACACATTCACATTCTAAAAGCCCAATGGCGCTCCTTCTCTGCTGAGCATTGTAGTTCACCCGCAGAGCACTTTACATCCATATATTCAGAAGAAATGGGGTTACAAATTTTGGGAGGCTTTTTTTCTTTGTGAAAATTAAAAATGTAGGGTAACACCAGCATTTTAGTGATTTTTTTTTTTTTTAATTGTCACATTCAACTTTAACAAAAATTTGTCAAACACCTGTGGGGTGTTAAGGCTCACTATACCCCTTGTTACGTTCCATGAGGGGTGTGGTTTCCAAAATGGGGTCACATGTGGGTATTAATTTTTTTGCGTTTATGCCAGAACCGCTGAAAAATCAACCACCCCTGTGCAAATCACCAGTTTAGGCCTCAGGCAGCGGCAGGATCGGGATAAATAAATAAAAACATCTCATCCGGCACTGTTTCCATAACGGAGCCTCCAGCTGTTGCAAAACAAAACTCCCAATATTGCCGGACAGTGACTGTCCAGGCATGCTGGGAGTTTTCCAACAGCATGGGAAACTCTGCTGTAAAGGTTTTCTGGTATCTGAGGCAAGTGTAATGCTTGCATCCAGGTCCATCTCTATGCAAATCCCTAATGCAGGCCTCAAATGCACATGGCGCTCTCACTTTGGAGCACTATCGTATTTCAAGGCAACAGTTTAGGGCCACAAGGTAAAGTTGGGTGGGGTCTACACCAACATGCTGGTGTTGCCTCATTCTTTTCATTTTCACAAGAGGTAAAAGGAAAAAATTTCCCCCCAAAATTCTCCTGAGCCTTGTTGTGCGCCCGCAGAGCATTTTACGTCCACATATGGGGTATTTCTGTACAAATTTTGGGGGGAAATTTTTTCCTTTTACCTCTTGTGAAAATGAAAAGTATGAGGCAACACCAGCATGTTGGTGTAGACTCCACCCAACTTTACCTTTTCATAAGGGATAAAAGGAGAAAAATCCCACCAAAATGTGTAACGCAATTTCTTCCAAGTACGAAAATACCCCATATGTGGCCCTAAACTGTTGCCTTGAAATACGATAGTGCTCCAAAGTGAGAGCGCCATGTGCATTTGAGGCCTGCATTAGGGATTTGCATAGAGACGGACCTGGATGCAAGCGCATTACACTTGCCTCAGATACCAGAAAACCTTTACAGCAGAGTTTCCCATGCTGTTGGAAAACTACCAGCATGCCTGGACAGTCACTGTCCGGCAATATTGGGAGTTTTGTTTTGCAACAGCTGGAGGCTCCGTTATGGAAACAGTGCCGGATGAGATGTTTTTATTTATTTATCCCGATCCTGCCGCTGCCTGAGGGGACCCCTGCTGACCTCCGCCGAGGTAAGTAAGGCCCCTATCACCAGTGATCACAGCACAGTAGGACAGTGATTAGTCGGATGTTCCGACCGATCACGTGATCGTGAGGTGGCACCCGGCACCTCACTCCTGCTGGTAAAGGGTGATAGGTGCCGTCTTGGCATTCTGTGTGTAGTCCACAGAAAGAATGAACAGATGAATTCTTTCTGCGGACACAGAAATCAGAATTTCCGTGCCAGAAACATAAATTCTACCTTGTGCACAGCACAGCAGAATCCTGTTAATTGAATGGGACTCTGTGCAGAATTCCAATGCAGAATTCCCCATGGAAATTCTGAGGTGTGAACATAGCCTATCTGCTGGCTGCTAATAGCCCACTTAGTCCTCAATTGGGGCATCTAGTAAACCTCTGATTCTGGCCATTGCAGCAGTGATATCTATAATATACAGCTGACACCTGCTACACATGATACAGACCTAGTGATTGAGTAGTCCACCACACCATCTTTGTGCCATACAAAATTGCAAGGATCTGCTGTGTATATACAGCCATGGCCCGTAAATGTTGGCACTGTGGCACCCTTGACATTTTTCTAGAAAATGAAGTATTTCTCACAGAAAAGGATTGCTGTAACACATTTTGCTATACACATGTTTATTCCCTTTGTGTGTATTGGAACTAAACCAAAAAGGGGGGGAAAAAGCAAGTTGGACGTAATGTCACATCAAACTCCCAAAGTGGGTTGGACAGAATTATTGGCACCCTTTCAAAATTGTGGAAAAATAAGATTGTTTCAAGCATGTGATGCTCATTTGAACTCACCTGGGGCAAGTAACAGGTGTGGGCAATATAAAAATCACACCTAAAAGCAGATAAAAAGGAGAGAAGTTCACTTAGTCTTTGCATTGTCTGTCTATGTGTGCCACAATAAGCATGGACTACAGAAGGAGAAGAGAACTGTCTGAGGACTTGAAATCCAAAATTGTGGAAAAATATCAACAATTTCAAGGTTACAAATCCATCTCCAGAGATCTAGATTTACCTTTTTCCACAGTGCGCAACATCATCAAGAAGTTTGCAACCCATGGCACTGTAGCTAATCTCCCTGGGCATGGACGGAAGAGAAAAATTGATGAAAGTTGTCAATGCAGGATAGTCCGAATGGAGGATAAGCAGCCCCAAACAAGTTCCAAAGACATTATAGCTGTCCTGCAGGCTCAGGGAGCATCAGTGTAATCAGTGAACTATCCATTGATATTTAAATGAAACGCTATGGCAGGAGACCCAGGAGGACCCCACTGCTGACACAGAGACATAAAAAAGCAAGACTTTCATGGTGAAACGATCATTGGGGTCTGGTGGGTAAGGTCTGGTACCCTGAACATTATTTTGTCTCTTGCTTGTTGCATTTTGATCTTGGCACACAGGATTCGTACTATACTATGGTGCATGTTTTTGTATGGCCAGTTACTTGGTTACTATGGTCCATATGCTGCTTATGTATGTCTTATCCAATTAATGTTCCCTTACCTACCCATCTGTTGTATCCTGGTGCCTCTTTTCTACTTTTTCTACTTATTTATCAAATTTCTCTTGATGGATTTTATGTATTTTTCTAATAAAGTTGTTTTTTAATTTTTCAGATTTGTTGTTGTGTGCACTAATTTATTTCAAATCGGAGTTGCTAGTTTGCAGTGCACATTTACTTACGTCTTCAATAAGGTAACATTTTTCGGAGTTTAAAGAAAGAGTGGTCCAACATTCCGGCTGAGAGGTGTAAGAAGCTTATTGATGGTCATAGGAAGCAACTGGTTTCAGTAATTTTTTCCAAAGGGTGTGCAACCAAATATTAAGTTAAGGGTGCCAATAATTTCGCCCAGCACATTTTTGAAATTTGGTGTGACTTTATGTCCAATTTGCTTTTTTTTCTCCCTTTTTTGGTTTATTTCCAATACACACACAGGGAAAAAACGTGTATAGCAAATCTTGTGTTACTGTGAGAAATACTTCATTTTCTTAAAAAAATGTCAGGGGTCCTAACATTTATGGCAATGACTGTGTTATATATATATATATATATATATATATATATATATATATATATATATATATAATCTACAGTGGATGTTGCTTGGAGGTTAGCATAAGAGTGAAAGTGGTCACTTATGTTACTAAACAAGAGATCACCCAACCAAAGAAAGGAGCTTATAAGCGATCCGCTTTCTGATTATGTGTGGCCCCAATGGTGGTGCGTATTTTGAAAACAATACACAATTTGTACGTAGAAAAATAATGAACTTCTAACAACTGCTAAGACTGCCTCTCAAGCTGTGCATCGCAAGCATATGGGTGTGCCTTTTTGGTGAGGCATGCTCCACAGTTTGAGAAGCACCAATCTAGGTAGGTATGCACACAATGGGCTCCTTTTGACTTGCTTTGATGGAAGCCTCTGCCACCCCATAAAATGCTTATTCTCACTACCAAAGTAATACTGTATCTGTATAAGATAAAGTACATTTGTTTTGTAAATAAAAATGTTTTATCTATTTTATTTATGCATTTATGTTCCATATTTACCTTCTAATATGTTTTATTATAAACCACTGCCCAAGTCCAAATGTCAACCTCTGATGCCTGAATGTCCAAAATATATAAGAAAGAAGAAAAAAAATCTCTGTTCATTACTAAAATTGGTTCAAGGTTTCATTCCCAAATATCCCTTGGCACACATGAGTTGAAGAGCTTTTTATTTTATTGTGATCATCTACAGTTTCCTTCACAATTTTTCCTGTAGTCATCCTCCTGTGTAAGTGATCTTTCTTATATTTAAGATGGATGTTATGTCCCTAGATATATGTGCTGGTAGTGGGAGGCAGATAGTATTTATTTCCCACTCCTGCTGTATTATAAAGACTGACTGCTTCAGGAGTCCCAGTAGGGCCGTTGTGCTCAACATGAGTTGATTCAGTATGAGTTTCACAGTTAGAACGGTGTTTTTGCAAGAACTCTAATTTTATATTTCCTAGAAGAGTTTCAAGCAGTATTAATGCTCTGCTCAGCACAGCAGATCACAGTTATTGACCATTACATCTTGTATGAAACAAAATGTTGCCCTTTAAACATAACTATTGAAGGCTCTGGCTGCATAGACATAATGCATACAGAAGTTTTGTTATATTTTAGATGGGGACTGTGGCATTGGAATGTATTTGATACTGTGTAAAGATAACTTTATTTACAATTAAAGTGTGAATGTTACCTACAGGAAGCTGACAGATCCCAGTGGTATTGCTGACTTTACTGATGTTATCGGTTCTTACATAATAGTGCCATGATATTTGATCTGTCTTACATAACTTTTCTCTGTTTTCTGACATGAAGTTTAAAGTATGTCCGGGGGAGATGGTATCAATAGAATTACATGAGCTAGAAACCCCCAACCAATCAAAAGGGGCCCTCACATTCTGTGCTGAATAATTTGACCTTATCTTTGGAGCGGTCAAAGCTCTGTTTTCTGTTGCAGAGTGCCACATCTACTTCACATCTAGTGCCACATCTACTTCACTTAGCCATAAAGATAAATGATACGATTTAGGCTGCCTGCTAGGAAGCTTATTGCATATGGTATGATGGTTTGTCGAAATACCTTAGGCTAAGGTCGAGCAAACCCACTGATTTTAGCATTTTCGGCCTGCTTTCTAAACTTTATAGTGGTCTAACGTGTGTTGGATTTCAGATATCCAACTTTATTGTTCTCGGAGAGATAAGTTAGTGCCAGAGGTGTTTGGCTGCAGCTTATTGTTACACAGCCTTTTGGCTAAGATCAAGGGTAGTACTTTTTTGTAAGTTGGCAGTGTGGAAGACCACCAAGACAGAATGAGGAACCAACCAGAGTGGGACAGGTGTACAAGGGATGGCTTTAGGAGCACAAGCCGTCCCTGAGGCGACTTGTTTCCTTTGGATTTGGTCCGAAGGTCCGAGAAGGGTAACAGCCGGGTTGCAAAAGTGCCCTGGGAGTGGTGACCCCAGGGTACCGGAATTCACTTAAGATTAGCGAACTCACTTGAAAGATGGCACATAGCACACACACACACTTTTCTCATCCTATTTATCATCCATTTTCTGTATCCGCAGAAAGAATGAACACATTCATTCTTACTGCAGACACCGCACGGAATGCTTAGCTATCTAGGAGACGGCTGTCCGCACAGAGATTTTCCCTGCGGACAGATAGGATATGTTTAACCCCTTGAGGACACATGACGTACTGGAACGTCATGTGTCCGCTCCCGATCTATAACGCGGGGCCACGGCGTGGCCCCGCATCATAGTGGGTTGGGCCCGGCCTCTAACAACGGCCGGGACCCGTGGCTAATAGGGCGCAGCATTGATCACGGTGCCGCGCACTATTAACCCTTTAGACGCGGCATTCAAAGTTGAACGCCGCGTCTAAAGTGAAAGTGAAAGTATGCCGGTTAGTTCAGTGGGCTGTTCGGGATAGCCGCGGCAAAATCGCGACATCCTGAACATCTTACAGGACAGCAGGAGGGCCCCTACCTGCCTCCTCGCTGTCCGATCGCCGAATGACTGCTCAGTGCCTGAGATCCAGACATGAGCAGTCAAGCGGCAGAATCATCGATCACTGGTTTCTTATGAGAAACCAGTGATCAATGTAAAAGATCAGTGTGTGCAGTGTTATAGGTCCCTATGGGAGCTATAACACTGCAAAAAAAAAGGAAAAAAAAAAAGTGAATAAAGATCATTTAACCCCTTCCCCATTAAAAGTTTGAATCACCCCCCTTTTCCCATAAAAAAAAACTACAGTGTAAATAAAAATAAACATATATGCTATCACCGCGTGCGGAAATGTCCGAATTATAAAAATATATTGTTAATTAAACCGCACGGTCAATGGCGTACACGCAAAAAAATTCCAAAGTCCAAAATAGTGCATTTTTGATCACTTTTTATATCATGAAAAAATGAATAAAAAGCGATCAATAAGTCCCATCAATGCAAAAATGGTACCATTAAAAACTTTAGATCATGGCGCAAAAAATCATACAGCCCCATAAGCGGAAAAATAAAAAAGTTATAGGGGTCAGAAATGACAATTTTAAACGTATTAATTTTCCTGCATGAAGTTATGATTTTTTCCAGAAGTACGACAAAATCAAAACTATATAAGAAGAATATCATTTTAATCGTATGAACCTACATAATAAAGATAAGATGTCCTTTTTACCGAAAAATGTACTACGTAGAAACGAAGCCCCCAAAAGTTACAAAACAGCGTTTTTTTTTTCCATTTTGTCTCACAATGATTTTTTTTCCGTTTCACCGAAGATTTTTGGGCAAAATGACTGACGTCATTACAAAGTAGAATTGGTGGCGCAAAAAATAAGCCATCATATGGATTTTTTAAAGGCAAGGAGCAAAAAACGAAAATGCAAAAATGGAAAAAACCCCGGTCCTTAAGGGGTTAAACAGATATATCAATATTACAAAGATCATAAGACATTTTAAGCAGTTTATGTACAATATAATAGAATGTGCACATAAACAGGACTACACATAGGACACATGGTCACACATTTAGTGGGAGATTTATCAAAACCTGTCCAGAGGAAACGTTGACCAGTTGCCCATAGCAACCAAGGCCTTTTTAAAAAGGAAAGAAGCATCTGATTGGTTGCTGTGGGCAACTCAGCAACTTTTCCTCTACACAAGTTTTGATAAATCTCCCCCTTAGACTGGAAGAAAGGAGATTTTGTCTAAGGCAAAGGAAAGGGTTTTTTACACTAAGAACAATAAGGATGTGGAATCCTCTGCCTGCAGATGCGGTTTTATTAGTCTGTACAGACATTTAAACAGCAACTGGATGAATATTTGCAAAAACATAACATTAAGGGATATAGGATCTGATTTTTTTTAGCATGTTGTGATGCGTGTGGTGTAGCATGTTGTGATGCCCGCGCTGTAGCATGTGATGCGCGTGGTGTAGCATGTTGTGATGCGCGTGGTGTAGCATGTTGTGATGCGCGTGGTGTAGCATGTTGTGATGCGCGTGGTGTAGAATGTTGTGATGCGCGTGGTGTAGAATGTTGTGATGCGCGTGGTGTAGCATGTTGTGATGCGCGTGGTGTAGCATGTTGTGATGCGCGTGGTGTAGCATGTTGTGATGCGCGTGGTGTAGAATGTTGTGATGCGCGTGGTGTAGCATGTTGTGATGCGCGTGGTGTAGCATGTTGTGATGCGCGTGGTGTAGCATGTTGTGATGCGTGTGGTGTAGCATGTTGTGATGCGCGTGGTGTAGCATGTTGTGATGCGCGTGGTGTAGCATGTTGTGATGCGCGCGGTGTAGCATGTTGTGATGCGCGCGGTGTAGCATGTTGTGATGCGCGTGGTATAGCATGTTGTGATGCCCGCGCTGTAGCATGTTGTGATGCCCGCGCTGTAGCATGTTGTGATGCGCGTGGTGTAGCATGTTGTGATGCGCATGGTGTAGCATGTTGTGATGCCCGCGCTGTAGCATGTTGTGATGCCCGCGCTGTAGCATGTTGTGATGCGCGTGGTATAGCATGTTGTGATGCCCGCGCTGTAGCATGTTGTGATGCCCGCGCTGTAGCATGTTGTGATGCGCGTGGTGTAGCATGTTGTGATGCCCGCGCTGTAGCATGTTGTGATGCGCGCGGTGTAGCATGTTGTGATGCCCGCGCTGTAGCATGTTGTGATGCGCGTGGTGTAGCATGTTGTGATGCCCGTGCTGTAGCATGTTGTGATGCCCGCGCTGTAGCATGTTGTGATGCGTGTGGTGTAGCATGTTGTGATGCGCGTGGTGTAGCATGTTGTGATGCCCGCGCTGTAGCATGTTGTGATGCACGTGGTGTAGCATGTTGTGATGCCCGCGCTGTAGCATGTTGTGATGCGCGCGGTGTAGCATGTTGTGATGCGCGCGGTGTAGCATGTTGTGATGCGCGTGGTGTAGCATGTTGTGATGCGCGTGGTGTAGCATGTTGTGATGCCCGCGCTGTAGCATGTTGTGATGCCCGCGCTGTAGCATGTTGTGATGCCCGCACTGTAGCATGTTGTGATGCCCGCGGTGTAGCATGTTGTGATGCGCGTGGTGTAGCATGTTGTGATGCCCGCGCTGTAGCATGTTGTGATGCCCGCGCTGTAGCATGTTGTGATGCCCGCGCCGTAGCATGTTGTGATGCGCGTGGTGTAGCATGTTGTGATGCGCGTGGTGTAGCATGTTGTGATGCGCGTGGTGTAGCATGTTGTGATGCGCGTGGTGTAGCATGTTGTGATGCGCGTGGTGTAGCATGTTGTGATGCCCGCGCTGTAGCATGTTGTGATGCGCGTGGTGTAGCATGTTGTGATGCCCGCGCTGTAGCATGTTGTGATGCCCGCGCTGTAGCATGTTGCAAATTTTTTTTCCATTATAATAATAAAGTATACCAATTGCCACAGAATGGGAAAATGCTAAAAAAGTTTTTACCATTTAAAACTACAGCTCCCAGTATGACCTTAAGTATGTGGTAAGGTTATGCTGGGAGGTGTAGTTTTACTCATCATAACTGCAGAACTTACAAGTGACTCCAGCTCTGATAGGACATAATGAGGAGAATACACAATAATATCAGTGACTACAGGTGACGTCTTCTCTATAGTCTTCCCTTATCTAATTCAGATGGTACATACCGCCAGTATTTGTTCCAGTTAAATGTTCACTCAGCAGAACTTGATACCCAGACGTCTCCTCACTATGTCAGCAGATTCTGATCCTCTATATGAAAACAATAATTATTATAATACTGCCAAACACTGTATCCTGTGAATATAATACTGGCACACAGCCTCTAAATATAATTCTGACACACTGTACCCTCTGAATATAATACCGCCACACACTGTACCCTCTGTATATAAAACCGCCACACACCGTAACCTCTGAATATATTACTACAACACACTGAACCCTCTGAATATAATACTACCACATACTGTGCTCTCTGAATATAACCTTGCCATGCACCCTCTGAGTACAATACCGTAATGTATTGTGGCCATATAAAAACCATACTACCCCCAAAATTCCTTATAATATACACTATGGCCGACAGTTAGACAGTTTTTTGTGTCTAAAAATGGTGCAAAAAAGGCGCAAGCAGGGTTTATTTATGCCTTTTTTTTTTGGTTGAGTTGCACTCCACTGATTTGGGCAATACACATGATATGGAAGGGTTTTATAAACTGTGCCTTTTTGTGAAAAGGCGCAAAACCACCAAAAAGTCTCTAAAACTACACCAGCCCAGACTTAGCTTAGCTTTTTGGTGTATGTGAAGAGTGAAATTTTAGCAAATGTGACCTGCACAAAATTTATCAAACGGTCTGCTACCTTTTAATAAATTTGTTGCTCCTACACATTACCAGCACACAAAAAGGTGTAGAAAAATGTTTCACTTACACCTACAATGATAAATGCATCACTTACACCTACAATGATAAATGCCGGCCCACATATAATAATTATAACCCGTCCTGTTCCCTCCACATAATAATAATGCCCTCTGTCCTGTGCCCCTCGCATATAATGCAACCTGTGCTGTGCCCCTCACATATAAAGCCCCTGTCATGTTCCCCTCACATATAATGCCCCCTGTCCTGCCCCCTGAGGGGGCATTATATGTGAGGGGCACAGGACATGGGGCATTATATGTGAGGAGCACAGGACAGGGGGTATTATAAGTGAGGGGCACATGACAGGGGGCATTGTAAGTAAGGGGCAGATGTCAGGGGGGCATTATATGTGCATTTTATGGGCACATGACAGGGGGCCCCTGCCATGTACCTCCACATATAATGCCCCCATATCACATGCCCCTCATATATAATGTCCCATGTCCTGTGCCCCTCACATATAATATCCCCCTGACATGTGCCCCTCACTTATAATTTGCCCTTTTCTGAGCATGCCTCTCGTATACCATGCTATAGTACGGGAGGGGCAACAATCTCGGGGGGGGGGGCAATTGCCCCGTTGCCCCCCCCCCCCCCCCCCCCCCCCGAGACTGTGCCACAGGGCAGTATTCCAACATGATACTGACCCCAAACACATCTCCAATACCACCACTGCCTTGCTAAGAAGCTGAAGGTAAAGATGATGGTAAATATGTCTCCAGACCGAAACCCTATTGAGCACATGTGGGGCATCCTCAAATGGAAGGTGGGGGAGCACAAGATCTCTACCATCCACCAGCTCTATGATGTTGTCATGGTGGAGCGGAAGAGAACAAGAGTGCCAACCTATAAAATCTTGGTAAACTCCATGTCCAAGAGGCTTAAGGCAGTGCTGGAAAATAATGGTGGACACACTTTGGGCTTTTGACTCTATTGACTCTTTGGGCATTTCCACTTAGGGGTGTACTCACTTTTGTTGCATTAATGTCTGTGTGTTGAGTTATTTTGAGGGAACACAACATTGAACACTGTTATACAGGCTGTGCACTCACTACTTTACATTGTAGCAGAGTGTAATTACGTAGCGCAATGTGGAATATGGTACTGCTGTATAATTAAAGGGTATATATATATATATATATATATATATATATATCTAGGTAATATAATGCAGGGACAGATAATTAAGCGTTAAGTGTAAACTCAAGAAGTAGATACCCGTCCATTATCAATTATTACATGATTTGTGGCTTCTTTATCTATGTTGCTTATCCATACCATATATCATATATTGTCTGTTATTAGGGCCCCATGTGCAGTCACATAGGCTTTTGTTAATCCTTTCTTATAAACAAAACCCTTTCAAGCAGATAACAGAACGCACTCTTATGTTTTTGGACTGAAAGCTGTAGATAACGTGCTGCCTCATTCAGTTATAGTAAATTATATATTGTACACATTTCAAGAAAGCTAATTTGTCAGAGCCTTCCATAGTACCATATTTTATCAGCATGAGGTTTATTGTGTTTGGAGTTTATGTTTTTCATCAATGGCAGATGGATGGATAAAATGAATACAAAGTTGGCAATTGCCACAGCAAGTCATATAATTTTTCTGCTGTACCCCTACCAAGCAAAGTACCATAAGATAGTTCTGGTCATACACTGCATAAGTGTGTAAGGGGAGATAAAGGTACATATAGTTTCTGCTGCCATACTAGCAATGATTTTCTGCCGCTAATTGCAGTTAAGCTACTCTTTAAGAACATTACTCTACTGCGAGAACAGTTTATCTGAAGAGCCCAGTATGGTATGAAGTCCATGAATCTATTTGTTAATAACAGCATTTCACAACAATTTGATGTTTAATTTGTCTTGACAAGACAGTGGGTTTTTAGCCTGCTTCCAGTTTTGCTTGTGCTAGAATGGAGTACACAATCTAAGGACTCCCTGATTGTCACCCTTAAACCCCCCCCCATGGTATGGTCTCCCGAATAATCACCGGTTTACAGCACAGCAAAGCAGTAATAACAAGATAAGGACTAGGCCAGAAGCTTAGAAAAGAGCAAGGAAGACCAAACTTAGAGCAAGGAACAGGACAGATATTGAGCATGGGGTAGGATGAGAAAGATCAGCCAAGAAGAGAAACTAGGATAAGAGTATGGATACCAGGAACAGACTAGGAGGAAAATACAGACACATGGAACTGTGGGCTGTGGCCCAGAGCTCTAGCATGAACACAGGACTAGCATATGATCACAGCACAGGTACGTGGTCAGGAACTTAGCCAAGGGTTGGCACCAGGACAACAATATTAGAAACAGGTGTACTAGCAAAATTGGAACAGAGTCAGAAGTAGTCAGAATCCAAAGTAGAACCATAAGGTCCAGATATTGTATCATGAGCATGGTCCGACATAATCAGGAGTCAGGAACAGGAATAGCACTACCAGTTTGATGGATGGTATCCAAAGGACAAGGCAGGAGAGTAGTCTGGAATAGCTTTAGGTCAGGAACATGTGTTGTATTACAAATTCCAGGGGTGGTATACAAATGACTAGGCATAAAACAAGGTCAAGAATCACAAACAGGTGTAGCACTATAAGGTCCAAAAGTGGTATGTAAAGGATAAGGCAGGAGCATAGTTAGAAATAGCCAGGAATCAGGACCAGAAGAAGTAGTGTAAGATCTAGGTATCTAAAGGCAAGATTTTGAACAAGGTCAGGAAGGGTCCAGAAGACAAGGAACCAGATGGCCTGCAGCAGGGTTCACAAAGGGTACAAAGGCTGGCTGGAACTTGATCTGATTTGTATACTGTTAGCAGACACTCAGCTGATTATTGAAGACTGTAAATAACTACTTCTCCATGCACACAATCAAATCAGCCAAGAGTAAACCAGGACTGGTGGCATACTGATGAGCTATTTTGCATATACCCAGGGCCAGCTCTACCTCTTGATGGGGGCGCCATTCTCCAGGTCCTGACTTCCGCTCAGCCAGCCAGTTTCCTGACCTCACCGCTGCTCATGCCAACCCTGTTCTTCCAGGGCAGACAGGCGTGATCATCCGCCCCCCCCCCCCCCCCAAACCCGTACCACTACATGCTGCATAGTTCTTGATGCAGCCTGCTAGAGGAGTGTAGTGCTCCTCAGAGGCAGATAGGCAAGATAATAAAGGACAGGTCCTGCATCCTGATGGCGCACGCTACAGTCTGCAGTGATGGCGCTCCTGAGCGATCTGTCTGCCTCGGAGGACGGCAGTAACAGGACAGAGCCTCGGGCTCCATCCTGTGAAGTCAGGCAGCACTTCCTGCACAAAAAGAACAGGAGCCACAGGGAGAGGAACACACAGAGCTTTGGTGGAACGATGGAGAAGTGAGTGGCATTTTTTAGGGACTGTAACATGAGGGCAATGTAAAAGGGGCATGGGGCCAAGTGAAAGGGGAATGGAGCAATGTAAAAGTGGCATGGGGCAATGTAAGAGGGGTTGGGGGCAATGTGAGAGTAACAATGTGAGAGGAACATGAGGGCAATTTGAGAGTGGCATGATGGCAGTGTGAAAGGGGCATGGGGCAATGTGAGAGGGGCATGGGGGCAATGTGAGAGGGGCAGGGGGGCAATATGATGGGACCTGCTATCTGGGGGAACTAAGTGGGCACTGTTACTGTGTGGAGCAACACACATGGATAGTTTGTATGGAGGTAATATTTATACTGGAATGAGAAGTCTAAAATATTTGTCCGGCATATTCAGAGGAGTCATGGCTGGAAAATCCTTTATGATGCCCCGGCCAGGAAAAAAAAGAAAAGTGACTGATTCTGTTAAGAGAAGACGTCACCTGTGAGTCCTTACATTTACCTGTAATCACTTATATGGTCTACTTCTATATTGTATCTGTATGTGGAATTATTGATCTTTGTGTAGTAACTTTTATTCAGTAACAGTTTAGCACAAAAAAGGTGTCCAAGGGCTGTGGCCAAAGGGGACAGCAAAACAGGGTTTTGCTTAGGGTGACAAAAATCAATGCATCATGTCTGCATATACCTCTTTCTAAAGTTCTTAGTGGAGGGCTAAATGGCTTAATGGAGAACTCCGGGATACAAAACCTATCCCCTATCCTAAGGATAGGGGATAAGTGTCAGATCCCGGGGGGGTGGGGGTGGGGGTTCCGACCGTGGGGCCCCCAGGCAATCTCCTGTATGTGGCCCTGGCTCTCCTCCTAAATGGGACGTATCTACCACCACACAAAGTGGTGCAGCTCTATGGGCAAGCCGGAGATTGCCGAGTGCAGTGCTCCAGTTCTCCCATAGTGCTGAATTGAGGGGACATGTCAGCTGCCACTTCATGCAGTGGTCTACATGCCCCATTCAGGTGGAGAGCCAGGGCCCTGTATGGGAGATCCCAGGGGTCCCAGCGGTCGGATCCCCCCGTGTTCTGACACTTATCATCACCTATCCTTAGGATAGGGGATACGTTTGTTTCCCGGAGTTCTAGTTTAAAATTCTCGACACGGTGTTGTGTTTAGGTGTTGCTCAGGCGACAGTACAGAGAACCTGTCCGGCTTATAAATGTAACCTGTTGCATAGCAATGCTTAACACCCACCTAGAACACTCAGGATAACAAAATTGAAGTTCGATTCTGACAGCAATGTAGAATGTTATGGCCATGATATGCCAATACTATAGATCTACACTTTAGTACCGTGTCTCATTCTACTCAAATTAGAAAACAACAATGAGAAGACAACTTAAGAAAGTATTAGCATGCAACTCACAGTTTCATGTAAGTTGTCCATAGATATTATTTTACCAAAAATGCAAAAAAATTTCCTTACTAGAGCACTTATTTGAATAGAGCAAAACACTGTTTTTCTGAATGAATTGCTGTGCAGACTTACACCTTCAAAATTAAAATAAGTCACTTACATAAGAAAGAAAAGTGGGGTTTCTTTCACAAATTTTGAATTCCATAATATTAGGTCCCGAAAACAGCTTGATAACAGTACAGAAAAACCACTAGAACATTTTTGCAAAGTAGTAAAGTAATTTGGGATATATAGATTCCATCAGAAGTAAAGAATTATCTAGAGAATCAGAGATATTTAGGATGATAGAACAAGCATGTAAGAGTGTAGTTATTTCTCATAAGAATTTAAAATACATTGTTAAAGGGATTCATTATAATAGAGGTTTCCGACTTTCACCTGCCACTTTATCAAAATAAGCGTAATGAACAAGAACCCCTAACCACAACACCCCCTTACTTCGTTATTTTATGAAAATATCAGGATCTCTTTAAATGTGATATTTATGGTTTTAAATGAGTTATTGGCAAAATAAAATGGAAATATGATGTAGTCATAGGATAAATCCTCTCCTAGACACAAAGGTCTGGGTTGAAGCTGTAGACACAAATGTGTGTTTTTTTTTTTATATAAAGCACCAGAAAATCAGCACATCCAAAATTCAGTGATATCCAGGCTAGTAGGTGCCTGTAGTCATAGGGGCCTTGGTTAGGGGCTCCCAATTTCAATAAAACAAGGAGAAACCCGCAGCAAACAACTTCAGTGCAAATCAAAGTGGTTTATTCCATCCTCAGCAAGACAGATAAGGTGCAACGTTCCAGTGGTCTCACACCAACATGCTTGAGGTCAAGAGGAGTTAAAAAAATCCTTCTATCCTCTGGATAGGTCCTAGATGTCCCAGATGGGAGTACCACTTTAGTTGCAGCAATGATTTTTGTTTAATATAATGTATATTATTATAGTATAGTATACAGTCAATAAGAAATCAATTGGTCTCATATGAATAGCACTAGACTAGTCTTGCAAGATTACTTGTCATTCATGTGAGTCACTTTCCATTTTGTGGCCATGAAACTGTATGGTGTACTACCAGAACATCTAAAGGTTGTCAATTCAAGAGGAATTTTCCTTGAGTAATTCCTCTTGAATTCTCAGCTTAGAAATAATTAACATCTATTCTTGAGGAATACACAAGCAGAAGTCCATTGAAGTCAATGGTAAAAAAAATTGCCACTTGAAATAGTCTTCGTGCGGAGTTTGCGCAAAATTCGCACAGAATAAATAAAAAGGGAAATTTGAATTGGTGGTTGTAGTCCAGAAAAAAACCCACTTTTTCCTCCTATATTCCACATGGAAAATCTGCACTTAATTCCGCACAATTTTAATGAAAATTTTGTGCAAATTCCACGCGAATTGCGAAAAAAAAAAACGTTAATTCTTACGCAAGGATTCCTCTCCAATTCCTCAGTGTGAACGCACCCTTAGGAGAAAATACTTCTTGATACTGACTTTGTTAACATTTATCCATTGAATCACTAAACTATTGTGCATTGCTCAGTCAGAGTACCACCTTATGCTGGATATTACACATTTTGCTCTGTTCCATTTGAATATGGATTTCCAAGGTTCCTGGCATCAGATACTCAAGAACTGCCAGGTAATTTCTCATAACATTTTAACTAAAATATTAAACAATAGTTATTCAACACAGATAATAGTTATCACTGTTTTTGGTCTGTTACAGTTGTGTTATTTTTGTGAAGGTTGATTTCACAATGCACTTACATTAGGTGTGTATGCCTGGAAGGTATCCAAACATATATTGTAAAGTCTCTATAGAATATTATGAGACCAGACATATACAACCCTCAGAGGACACTCTTTTTGTATGTTTGGTAACTGAACAGCATCATCTGCTGCACTTTTCAGTATGACAAGCTCCATAAAGTAACACAATTTTACAATTTTAATAGTTTTACATCGACACACTGACACAGTGGATTTAGAACAGTGAAGTCAGTGTGATGGTGTAAAAGTTATGGAAATTGTGTCAACATCCAAATACTTCTAGCGCCAACTTTACCTTAAAGGTACACTTTTTATTTATTTATTTATTTATATATATATTTTTTAATGTCAATATAGGCTTATGCAACTACTGTGTATATATGTGTATGCATACAGTTGCATATGTCTATAGCAGTGTTTCCCAGCCACTGCACCTCCAACTCTTGCAAAACTACAGCTGTCCTGGCATACTGGGAGTTGTTGTTTTGCAACAGCTGGACGCATACTGGTTGAGAAACACTGGTCTGTAGTATACTTACAGTATATGCCAAAAGTGATGTGAAATCAACCTAAAATTTCTAAAAGCAGAATAAGGAATCAGCAATCCAAGGGTATTGTAAAACTTGAAGTTTTAGATAAGAACCATTTGGCCCATCTAGTCTGCCCAATAATCTGAATACTATGAATAGTCCCTGGCCCTATCTTATATTATTGAGTGGGTACAATGTGTGGCAGTATTATATTCAGTGGGTACAGTGTGTGGCAGTATTATATTCAGTGGGTACAATGTGTGGCAGTATTATATTCAGTGGGTACAGTGTGTGGTAGTATAATATTCAGCGGGTACAATGTGTGGCAGTATTATTCAGTGGATAAATTGTTAAAATTGTTAAAATATTATGCCCTTGCTGTTATTATTGGGCCCTTGCGGTTAATATGATATCCGGATGGAATATAGTGAATTATACCATCAAAATTCTATGTTGAACCGCATGTCCATCACGCACTCTTTTTCCTGGGTAAGACACTGTGGACTGTTGGTTATTATTCTTTTATATCAATTTTATTTTTCTCTGGGTGAGAGGATTACAGTTAATCTCGTGTTCTTTTGTTGTGAGCTCCACATTTTGTTCACATTTATTCCTTACCATCCAGTATTTAGTTTTTTTTTTATTTTACAAATTATATCACTATTTTTCATGTATCACAATTTGAGATATAGAATTCAGCCACTGTAATATACCAAGACTATAATGGAAATCCAATTCTTTACTACAGTTATTCACGCTATAAATAACATTTTGGCATTTACTATTTTTGTATCTCTTCCTAGTGATCTTTAAATTACTCCCAGTACACAAAATAAAGGTTTTCCCATCAGTATTTGTAAGGCAAAACCACAAATGGAGCATTTACAAAGTATAATGATTTGTATCTCTTATGTGTTTTCGACCTCTTTTTGTTTTTTGGCTTACAGATACTGATGCATAATACTGGCCAAAACACTGCTGAGTGAAAGTGGCCATAGTCTGAGTCTACAATAATAAATGGGATCACCTGAAAGCAGTCATGGGCCACTTAGATGGGCTGTTATAGGTCATCAAACTGGCATGCTTTGAATAGCAAAAAATAATTACACAGGAGCTCCTTTTAAGATGCCCCAGGGGATTGTTTAGAAGTTCCTCCTTGGTGCTATGCTATAGCTCATCACTTCTTATAATATCCTGCTGGTGGGCCTTCTCTCCTGCATGTATCCTCCGTAGGGTATGTCTTCTGTACTCTTCTGATTTTATAAGGTACTAGCAGAGTACCTAGTGTTGCCCAGTCTTTCAACCTAAACCTTGTGGGAGAGAAAACGCAACAATAATGCTCTTGTCCTCATAGTCCGACCTCATATCCCATCCTCATGATCCAGACCACCTATCCTGTCCTCATGTTCCGAACTCATATGTCATTCTAATACTCATAGCCAGACCTCATAAGTTGTCCTGAGCTGTGATGAAGAGATTGTAGTCTGGAAAACTTGTGTGACTTGCGGAAAGAGCGTGGTTTTAAGCCTTACCAACACATTCACTCTGCGATGTGAAGCTTGATGTTGAGCTGTGATGAAGCGATTCTGGTTGTGGGTGTATCTGGTGAAAATAAAGTATTTGGCTTTGACCTGAAACAAAAAAAAAGGGCTTAAAATAGATAAGGTGTGGCTTGCAATCTGGATCAACACACTCACCAGGAAATGCAGCGGGGATCTTGTAGAGTAAGGTACTAAATGTCCTATAGATTTACATGGAACTTTAGACTATAACCCCGACCATCGCAAATGGGAATGAGTTAGGGTTTATAGGGGAGATTCATCAAAACCTGTACTGAGGAAAAGTTGACCAGTTGCCCATAGCAACAAATCAGATTTCTTCTTTTATTTTTCAGAGGCCTTTTCATAAATGAAAGAAGTGATCGGATTGGTTGCAACTGGTCAGTTTTTCCTCTGTACAGGTTTTGATTAATCTCCCCCTTTATAACTATCCTATATTTTTAGTTGGTACATAAGTAACATTTGTACTAAGGTTTATTGAAATATCTTCAGCTGTTTGGAAGTGATGCTGGAGCATAAATGTGCACACACACACACACACACACACACACAGAGTATATTAATATATATATAGTCATGGCTGTAAATGTTGGCACCCCTGAAATTTTTCGAGAAAATGAAGTATTTCTCACAGATTTCAGTAACACGTTTTGCTATATACATGTTTATTCCCTTTGTGTATTGGAACTAAACCAAAAAAGGGAGGAAAAAAAGCAAATTGGACATAATGTCACACCAAACTCCAAAAATGGGCTGGACAAAATTATTGGCACCCTTTTCAAAATTTTGGAAAAATAAGTTTGTTTCAAGCAGGTGATACTCCTTTAAACTCACCGGGGGCAAGTAACAGGTGTGAGGAACATAAAAATCACACCTGAAAGCAGATAAAAAGGAGAGAAGTTCACTTAGTCTTTGCATTGTGTGTCTGTGTGAGCCGCACTAAGCATGGACAAAGAGAAGAGAACTGTCTGAGGACTTGAAAACCAAAATTGTGGGAAAATATCATCAATCTTAACGTTACAAGTCCATCTCCAGAGATCTAGATTTGCCTTTGTCCACAGTGTGCAACATTATCAAGAAGTTTGCTACCCATGGTGCTGTAGCTAATCTCCCTGGGTGTGGACGGAAGAGAATAATTGATGAAACGTGTCAACGCAGGATAGTCCGGATGGTGGATAAGCAGCTCCAAACAAGTTCCAAAGATATTCAAGCTGTCCTGCAGGCTCAGGAACATCAGTGTCAGCACGAACTATCCGTCAACATTTAAATGAAATGAATCGCTATGGCAGGAGACCCAGGAGGACCCCACTGCTGACACAGAGACATAAAAAAGCAAGACTACATTTTGCCAAAATGAACTTGACTAAGCCAAAAATCCTTCTGGCAAAATGTCTTGTGGACAGATGAGACCAAGATAGAGCTTTTTGGTAAAGCACATCATTTTACTGTTAACCAAAAACAAAATGAGGCCTACAAAGAAAAGAACACAGTACCTACAGTGAAATATGGTGGAGGTTCAATGATGTTTTGGGGTTGTTTTGCTGCCTCTGGCACTGGGTGTCTTGAATGTGTGCAAGGCATCATGAAATCTGAGGATTATCAACAGATTTTGGGTCACACTGTACAGCCCAGTGTCAGAAAGCTGGGTTTGCGTCCGAGATCTTGGGTCTTGCAGCAGGACAATGACCCCAAACATACATCAAAAAGCACCCAGAAATGGATGGCAACAAAGCGCTGGAGAGTTCTGAAGTGGCCAGCAATAAGTCCAGATCGAAATTCCATTGAACACCTGTGTAGATGTCTTAAAATTGCTGTTGGGAAATGGCGCCCTTCCAATAAGAGAGACCTGGAGCAGTTTGCAAAGGAAAAGTGATCCAACATTCTGGCGGAGAGGTATAAGAAGCTTAGTGATGGTTATAGGAAATTTTTTCCAAAGGGTGTGCAGCCAAATATTAAGTTAAGGGTGGCAATAATTTTGTCCAGCCCATTTTTGGAGTTTTGTGTGACATTATGTCCAATTTGCTTTTTTTCCTCCCTTTTTTGGTTTAGTTCCAATACACACAAGGAATAAAGATGTGTATAGCAAAACATGTGTTACTGCAATCCTTTTCTGTGAGAAATACTTCATTTTCTTGAAAAATTTCAGGGGTGCCAACATTTACGGCCATGACTGTATATATATATATATATATATATATATATATATATATATATATATAACCTTGCAACAACTTTGTAAATGCAACAACTTTGTAAAGGGTCTTTACTAAAACTATCTTAACATTTGATGTATACAACTACTAAACATAATGTGACATTTCACCTGTAAAAAAACAGTACATGCAACCATAACCATTTAAATTCCAAAGAGTTGCATACAATGTGCCTAGGCTAGCAAGCAGCATTATGGAGCCGACAACAGAAACCATAAAGACAGAAAATGATGGCGAGATAGGTTAACAAAAAAAAAAAAAAGAGATAAATGGATTAAGGTAAGTTGCCACTATAATATATTTTCTGTAAATGTGTTATATTATATTATGACAAAAAATATACTTTTTTTTATTTTTAGCTGCAATAAAGTGGTTACCCTTTATTATCAAATTGTAAAGTGACAGAAGTTAAATACTGCAACTACAAAGTCAGGAATGTCTAGGCCACCCCTAACACTGCTTGCCTGGTAATAAACTCCTAAAGCTCAATAGAAGAAATATTTGTTCAGCTTTAACAACTACACCTCAACTCAACACTGAAAAGTCATTAAACATATCATATCAATTATCAAAGAAATGTTAGCGTGGTAAAGATGCCATTCCATAGCCGAGTGCCTCCATTTTTGGCAGTGCTGCACAGCTATTCCCAACCATCATCTGATTTAAATACTATACCATTCTCACTCTCAATTCTTCTGTTTGAAAGGTTAACAATATTACATTTCAGCATTTAATTTCCTGAATTTTTGGATGAAAAGGGAAATTCAGTGTCTCAAAATGTGTTTTTCTCTCTTTGTATGCTTTTAAGGCCTGATGGCCATTATATAAGTGCTCTGTGGATTAGTTCACCTCACACAACAATGTCTTCCAAAGATCAGAAAAGCAGTAAAGAAGTCTTTCTCATAAAAGTCTTTGCTGTTCTGAAGGGAATAGGATTTTAGTACTTCGGAGCCAAAATAAAATGCTACAGGCTTGGTTCATTCAGGTGCTTAGTCACAGTTTGTCAATGTTTGAAGCTTTAACAGAGTTTCCCCATCACAAACTCATAAACCATTTAATCACTTCAGGGAAGTTATGGCCTACGGCTGTATAACACTGCAGAGTACAGGTATTAAAGTAAAAGACAGTTTGTTTGAGAAGATTTAACCTGTTTGTTGGTGGGGAGACATTTATTTTCGATATTTTGTTGACGTCCTCAGTTAAGTGTTGTCCCGGGTTGACCTGGAATGTGTAGGTTCTGGCATTATTGCTGTGTGGCAGGACCTAATCTTTAGCGACTGTGTTCTAAGACTCCAGGCGTGAAGTTTCCATTGACTGCTAATGAGCTTCCTAAAACTGCTAGACTTGTCTTTTTCCCTCGCAGCCTCTGAAATCATTATATCTTGCTTTTATTCACCTGTATGATTAGTATCAGACACTTTAGACTTTTTTATGTAAGATTTCCTTTTAGAATACATGTATCCTCATCTCACTCCACACCATTAATTTGAGTGATGTTTCCATGCTTTAATATCTTGTCTTTACTCTTTTGGAAAGGTTTACCCTCTGGGGCACAGCACTTTCAACCTGTCTGAACCCATTAAAAGAGGAGCGAGAAGAGAAAATTCAGCAGCCAAATATGTTTCTACTGTCTGTGAGAAAGTAGACAATCTCGACAAGATCCAGACACCCAACTTTTTATCTCACCAGGTCGTGCCTTTAATATGTTTTATCGGTCTTGTTTAGATGCACTATGATTGATGGTGAGGAGGAATATAGCACTGGACCAGACCCCATTTATGCTTACAAAAACACATCTTGAGGAGTCCTGTATATGAAATTATTTGGTTTTATTTTCTAATTTCTTATTATTTAGTTATTTATTTGTTCATTTATTTATGTATGTATTTATTTGTTGTTTCCCACTACTGAGACCCCCCAGTAACCAGCTGTAATCAGGGAAGTATGGCATTTTGACCTTTTGGTTTAAATACTGTCATTGTGAGATGCAGGAATTTATAAAAAAAAAAAAAAAAATAGGTACAGGAAAGTAGACTTAGCCATAAGTAACATGATGTAACGAAAAAACATAACCCCTTTTATTAAACTTTTGACACACCTAACAAATGTAAAAAGTAAGGGAATTGTCTGTACAGATTTTTTGTTCATTCTATGTGTTTAGATAACAAATAGAACAGAAAAGCTAAACTGTGCATAAGTACTGAAGTGATACTCCTGTTCTCAAGCAGAGGGATAAAGTAAAACACCGGTACCAGTGGTGCAAAAAAGTTGAAATCTGTAATTCCTATACCAACCCTCAAGTCTTCTGGGTGGAGTATAGCTAGTAACTGATATACAAGATAGAATTTATCGGAAGGGGACTGCCTCAATGTCTTGGAACCCTGTTCAGAGTGAGTTATACAGGGTTGTAATAAGGTAGCCCGTCCCTGTTTCATGCTGATCATGATTCGGGCCAATTGAAGTTAGGGACAGGTTCCCTTTAATTCTTCTTACTTTTCATTGTGCTGGGAATTTTCCAAGGTATAGTTTATTTTCAGCATATTGCAGCCTTTGAAAACACTATGCACTATGTAATTAGACTAAAACCAGCAAAAATGTAGATACAATTTTTATAATTTCATTTATTATATGTTATTTGAAACCTATTCAGTAACCGCTTATGATTTTGTTCTACTTCCCCTTTTACTGCTTTCCTGTCTGGATAGGAATGTAATGTCAGTAGTGCAACTACTGCCCCTGGCTGTAAACTTAATGTGTCCTTAACAAGTGCTCTTGGCTTGGCGCTCATGAGCGGTAATTATGGTTTTAATACCAGTATATTATGTTAATTTTAGTGAAACTGGATAACGTTTAAGTATGAACATGTTCAGCCAAAAAATAATCCCCATTGCCTAGTGCCTGAGAAGGGTATGTACGTTATGATCCTATAAGCAGTATACATTCTTTGTGCTAATGATTGTAAGATTAGCAATAAGAGCAATTATTGTATTACTTCATTGTATCGTAAGAAACCAATAAGTCAGTATCATTTTAAATACAGGAGACATTTTTTTTTTATTACTGCCGAAAATATTCATTGTAAAATAGGAATTATAGATTAAATATCCTAATTGTTACTTTGCTAGCAGCATTGAAAGGAAAAATATTTATCTTGGCGTTCCATAGTGGACCTTGTTTGATATGTTCTCTACTGAACCTCCCATATGCATTTAATTTGGTGCAGGGACTGGACAGGGATTGTTTCTGTCTCATTCAATTCTAATGTACATGCTTCATTACATTTTATGGCCCAGATTCATCAATCTGTTGGAGACAAAGATACATTTTGTCTACCTACCAATCGCTGCTCATTTTAAGAAACACAAGCTGAGCTGTGATTGGTTGCTATCTGTCTAAGGGTTCACACCACGTTTTCTTAAATACGGTTCCCGTATACGGTTGGGAGGAGGGGGGCGGGGCTTAATCGCGGGGTCCGCACTCAGCCGTATTCGGGAACCGTATTTAATGCAAGTCTATGAGCCGACCGGAGTGAACCGCAGCCTCCGGTCGGCTTAGTTTTCGGCCGTATGCGGTTTCCCAACCGCAGGCAAAAACGTGGTCGACCACGTTTTTGCCTGCGGTCGGGAAACCGCATACGGCCGAAAACGAAGCAGACCGGAGGGGGCGCATACGAAGGCATACGGGAGCGCGAGGTTTTAGCTCCCCCCTGCCGTATGCGCTCCCGTATGGGAGAAAACGTAGTGTCAACCCAGCCTAAGACCTAAATCAGACACATTTTTGTCTCAGACAGATTCATAAATCTGTACCTATATGTATGGAGGTATTCTTCCCTAAAAGCATTGGCTGGAAGCTTTATGGCTTTGAACTAGAGAACAAGTTATCAGTCAAAGGTAGAAGTAGTCACTAGGAGAGAAACTAGCACCAAATATCATTAGAGAACCTAGAGAAGTACTCAGGACAGTCAGCAATTGGTTAAAATTTAGCAGCAGCAATGGTACAGGAGCTGTGAACACCACGTACAGATGGCCTTCAGGGGGTGCTAAAGAGAAAGTCTGGAAATGAGGTATTTTATTGTAAATAGCCTGCAGTAATACAAGAACGAAACAAATATTTAGATATATTCACTTTTTCTTTGCATTTAATGCATGTTTCATGTTGGTCAGGGACATCCAAACGAAAGTGAAGCATTTTTTTCTGTATATTTTCTTATGAATCCCATACTTAGTTCATATTTTCAAGGATTCACCGGAGCTAAAAGTATAAAGAATTCTCACCTTCCCACATACACAAAAATAAACTTTTACCGATTTTTTGTGAGATAGAGAAACTTTCTAATTCTTATTTTTATTTGTTTTCTCTACAATTACATCAAAGTACAGACAGTTTCAGAAATAGATTGATCTTCTTCTCAGTAACATTTGTGAAACAATCCAGTCTCGAATTAAACACAACTTAATTCCTGCTGGAAGACGACGTTCTCTTTTAATTAAGTCTAATTGATCACTGTCCTCCAGGCACTTGCTTTATAACCTACTGTATGTAGACACCATGTATCCCTGCTTGAAGAAAGAGCTAGAATAGCTTCCTCTCTGCTCATTTGCAGATTCGATGCATTACTGCAGTCTGTTTAGTTGCATTTTTTTTTTGTTAAATACACTTCTGATTCCTGCAGTCAATAGAAATCAGTCACAGCTGTCACTTGTTGTCGATTTGCTTATTCTCGACTCTCATACATTCTAATTGGAATAATGATCCTGGTGGAAGTCCAAATTATCGATAAAGAGACTCTTAAGGCAGGTTAATACTATTAAAAAGAAACCCCATCGAAGATTTGAGTTATAGAAATATAATAAAAATCACTCTAAACACTCTACTCTGTTTATTGTGCTTTAGTTAAGACAACCTATATTCAGATTAAACCTGTTCAAGGGAAAAACTGCATTACTGACTGCTTAGATGAATGGCTGACAAAGCATGTAGTACGTGCTTGGACAGAGTCCACCAAAGCGAGAGCCACTCTTTGCTCTGGCTAATAAACGGAGTCCTTACTAGGGTAACCCTTCTATAGCTACTGAATCCATATTGGAAGTCATGAGACAACCTCTTTAGACATGCTTAACCCCTTAAGGACGGAGGATTTTTCAGTTTTTATGGCTTATTTTTGCATCACCAATTCTACTTTCCAGTGACATTAGTCATTTTACCCAAAAATCCACGGCGAAACGGAAAAAAAAATCATTCTGCGACAAAATCGAAGAAAAAATGACATTTTGTAACTTTTGGGGGCTTCTGTTTCTACGCAGTGCATATTTCGGAAAAATGACACCTTATCATTATTATGTAGGTCCATACGGTCCATATAGGTTTCATTTTGTCGTACTTCTGGAAAAAATCATAACTACATGCAGGAAAATTTATACGTTTAAAAATTTAATCTTCTGACCCCTATAACTTTTTTATTTTTCCACATACAGGGCGGTATGAGTGCTCATTTTTTGTGCCATGATCTGAAGTTTTTATCAGTACTATTTTTGTTTTGATCGGACTTTTTGATCACTTTTCATAAATTTTTTAATGGTATAAAAAGTGACCAAAAATATGCTTTTTGGACTTTTTTTGGGCGCGTACGCCATTGACCGTGCAGTTTAATTAACGATCTATTTTTATAGTTCAGACATTTACGCATGCGGCGATACCACATATTTTTATTTTTATTTACGCTGTTTTATTTTTTTTATGGGAAAAGGGGGGTGATTCAAACTTTTATTAGGGAAGGGGTTAAATGATCTTTATTAACACTTTTTTAACTTTTTTTTGCAGTGTAATAGGTCCCATAGGGACCTATAACACTGCACACACTGATCTTGTATACAGATCACGGGCGTGTATTAACACGCCTGTGATCAGTGTTACCGGCGCTTGACTGCTCCCGCGTGGATCTCAGGCACGGAGCAGTCATTCGCCGATCGGACACCGAGGAGGCAGGTAAGGGCCCTCCCGGTGTCCTGTAAGCTGTTCAGGACGCTGCAATTTCCCCGTGGCTGTCCCAAACAGCCCGACTGAGCAGCCGGGATACTTTCACTTCAGACGCGGCGGTCAGCTTTGATCGCTGCATCTGAAGGGTTAATGCAGGGCATCACTGCGATCGGTGATGTCCTGCATTAGCCGCAAGTCCCGGCCGTTGATAGCCACCGGGACCGACCCGATATGACACGGGGACACCGCGTGACCCCACGGCATATGGCGGGAGCCGGCGCGGGACGTAAATATACGTTCTTCGTCGTTAAGGGGATAAAGGGGTTTTCTGGGCTAACATGAATTGATGGCCTATCAATCGTTAAATAGCAGGTTCAACCAATTGGCACTTCACCGATCGCTTATTAGGTGCCTGCACCACACAGCGAACAGGGCTGGGAGCACTTTGCTCCTTTCACTGTATAGTAATGGTGCAATGTTACTGCAGATCAACTTCCATTCAAGTAATTGGGAGTTAAACTGCAGTTACCAGACTTGACCACTATGCTGTGAATGGAGCCAACTGTTTTTGGCACCTGCCGATAAGTGATTAAAGGCCTTTGCCGAGTGTAATCAGTTGAATTAGACATAAAAAAAAAAAACACCTTTAACCTCTTAAGGACCCATGACGTATGCATACGTCATGGGTCCCGGTCCTGCGATATAACGCGGGGTCACACGGTGACCCCGCATCATATCGCGGCGGGCCCGGCGTCATAGTGAAGCCGGGACCCGCCTCTAATAGCGCGCGGCACTGATCGCTGTGCCGCGCGCTATTAACCCTTTAGCCGCGCGCTCAAAGCTGAGCCGCGCGGCTAAAAACGAAAGTAAAAGTGCCCGGCTAGCTCAGGGAGCTGTTCGGGATCGCTGCGGTATAATCGCGGCATTCCGAACAGCTGTAGCACAGGAGGAGGTCTTCTTACCTTCTCCTGTGCTGTCCGATCGCCGAATGAATGCTTTAAGCCTGAGATCCAGGCTTGAGCATTCGATCGCCGAAAACACTGATTGATCCATTCCTATGGAGATGGATCAATCAGTGTAAAAGATCAGTAAATGCAATGTTATAGCCCCTTATGGGAGCTATAATGTTGCATAAGAAAAGTGTAAAAAAAATCATTAACCCTTTCAATTATCCCTTCCCCTAATAAAAGTTTAAATCACCCGGCATTTCCAAAAATAAAAAAAACATTATGTAAATAATAATAAAAATAAACATATGTGGTATCGCCGCGTGCGGAAATGTCCGAATTATAAAAATATACCGCTTTTTAAACCGCTCGTTCAATGGCGTACGCGCAAAAAAATTCCAAAGTCCAAAATAGCGCATTTTTGATCACTTTTTATACCACAAAAAAGTGAATAAAAAGTGATCAAAAAGTCTGATCAGAACAAAAATGGTACCGCTAAAAACTTCAGATGACGGCGCAAAAAATGAGTCCTCAAAGCGCCCTGAAAACAGAAAAATAAAAAAGTTATAGGGGTCAAAAGATGACCATTTTAAACGTATTAATTTTCCTGCATGTATTCATGATTTTTTTCGGAAGTGATACAAATTCAAACCTATACAAGTAGGGTATCATTGTAACCGTATGGACCTACAGAATAAAGATAAGGTATCATTTTTGACAAAAAATGTACTGCGTAAAAATAGAAGCCCCCAAAACTTACAAAATAGTGTTTTTTCATCAATTTTGTCGCACATTGATTTTTTTTCCCGTTTCACCGTAGATTTTTGGGTAAAATGACTAATGTCATTACAAAGTAGAATTAGTGACGCAAAAATTAAGCCATTATATATAATTTTAGGTGAAAATTTTTAAGAGTTATGATTTTTTAAAGTTAAGGAGGAAAAATTGAAAATGAAAAAACGGAAAAAGCCCGGGTCCTTAAGGGGTTAATAACAGAGAATAAGCTTTTCAGATATGCCAGAAATCCCTCCATTTGAGAAAGCATTTTTATCATATCTCCATTACCTATATGAACAGGTCCACCTACCCTATTTATATTTTATATTGAAATTTTAACCATACGATAAGAAAACCTGTTTCCCAACTCTTATGTACTCAAATCTAAAATAAAACACCTTCCAAAAGTCACTCAATAACAATAAGTAAAAACAGTAGAAATTATTGGTATACTCATTTATCTGATCCACAATAGACTTAAGTAGTTCTATCCTATATGTCCAGGGCTTATTGACTATTAACATAAACAACCTTAAATAGACATCTTTACTGTAAAGCCCTGTGCTAGAGTAAGTGGTAGTCTAAAAGGCTTGGTGACAGATCCTATTGAAGGATAATGTCATGCTGAATAAACTTATTCAACATTTACATCATATGTACAGTAAACTGACCAACACACTGAACAATGGTTTCAATCTTATGAATAAATTGTTGAATATAGGAGTATTTTTATTGCAATGACTTAATCAGTTATGGGCCCAAGCCATATGAAAGATTGTTCTGTATGTTTAGGATCAACAATTATGTTACATACATATTCTTATTATAATGATGCTGGATGTGGATCCACTGACCTGTGTGGCAGATGACTAGGGCCGTATCGAGGAACGGAGTCTAAGGTGCCGTTGGTCTTCACCAGAGCCCGCCGCAAGGCAGGATGGGATTGCTGCTGCAGGTCGCACCCAGGTCGTTACCCCCGATATGACTCAACCACAGAGGTAGCTGGGTGAGGTGAGGTACAGAAGGATGATGCAGAGGCGTAGTCAGACTTAGCAGAAAGGGCAAGGAGGCGTAGTCAAATAACGTAGCGGAAGGGTCAAGTACAAGGGCAAGCAACAGACAAAGGAACGCTTAATCTCAGGCTATGGGGCACTGAAGATCCGGCAGGGAAGAGGGGGCGGAGCTGCCTAAAATAACATAGCAGAAGGACCAAGCACCAATTAGCGGTGCACTGGCCCTTTGCCGTGGCATGCACTGGGAACCAGAGTGCAGAGCAGGAGCAGGTAAGGGACGGGTCTTGATTTGCATACGGACGCCTTCCGCTATGCGAATTGCGGACTGGCTGGGAGAGCGGGGCGGTGAGCGCTCAATGTTGGAGTGCCGGACCGGAGTGCTCACCGTAACACTTATTGCCTTTATATGTTTTTCTTGAAACTCCAGTTTAGTAATCCAAACCTGCATGCTATCAAATTATATATACATCATTATACAAAATAAGATTAATAATAACTCTGTCTTTAAGCACAGGGTAGAAAATGTAGCCAATAATAGTCTTACATTAGGATGTACAGTATCAGACACAGCAAACAGATGGGACGTAGAGCTGACTCATAGATCTGCCTTTTATTTTAAGTTTGCTATCCTAATAGGGGAGTTTTTGGTAACAAAACATATGTTCTCTGAACATCCAGTGACACCTACCCATACAACAAGAAATGGACTAATAAAGATGTCACGTTTCAAAATTAGATACAACAGTGTAACAGGATCTTATTCTCTTGTAATGCGTGTCAGGCATCTATTAATTGAACAAGCTGATATGAAATTTCTGTTCGATGTGCCCTTGCAAATGTTACATTTTATATAGAATATCTGTAAAGTATAAGATCTTAATAGGATGGATAACCTTGACAGTAAACACTGCTGCTTTTTTTTTTACAATGCACATGTGGGTCTTTTTTGTGCACTAAAACACGAAATAGCAAAGATTTTTCTAAATGAGATTTATGTAGCCTTGAAATATGTGGCCTTGGATCTTTCTCCTCTTGTGGCTCTATTTGAATTGCTTTCAGCTTTACTAATAATTATTATTAATTTTACAGTGAAAAGAGGTAAGAGCCTTGCCTCTTGGCCTTTGCTAAGCTATACTTTAAGCTATCGTTTTACTTACGTTTCTACCACAGACAGTAGCATGATTTTCTCCAATAAGCTTTTCTCATTTTGGATTTCATACTGTGGTGTTATAATGCTCTGGCATTGACCTCTTATGTATCTCATCAGATTTCATTATGGCTTTTGTTTCACCGAGACAATATGTGCCATCAGTAGCTTGTGCTATTTGAAAACAAGCCCATTGTTTAATATGAGACAGATTGGACATGTAAGCAAGTTTGAGAATTGTGCACTAATGGTACCAGGATCACTGCTTCCGATTACTCACCAGCTAGCCCCCTCTGGGGATTCTCATGCACAGCGTTTTTCAAAACTAGGCCAGAAATCTTCTGTGATTAGGACCTTACTACAAGAAGGTGTAAGTAGGAGACAGCACACAGAGTCTCCTGTGGCTCCATACTATAAAGTGTGTGATGGAACTAAAAACAATATTGAAACCAGTAAATGTCTCTGCATTAAATTAGTTTAAATGTACCCAAAACATCTAGATAAAACAAATCATTTCACCATTATTCCTAAAGCACCATAAGAAGATGGTAAAAAAACACTATTCTAATATTTAAATAGTACTAGGTATCATTGAAAGTCAACAAATACATTAAACAGAAAAACTCAACCCTAATGTGTTAACTGAAAAAGTCTAAGTATGCATACGTTGGAAAAAAAACTGCTTATCCATATGGTCCACCCTTATCTTTACTATTGTTGAGTCGTAATGTCTGATGTTTCCTACTCGATGTTAAAGGAGATATCTCATGGATAAGTTATAGACTGCGGGGGGTACAAGTGCTGGGCCCCCGCAATTTCCTGTATGGAGCCCCAGCTCTCGCCTGGAGTGGCAGGTCACTACCCCCGCCGAAGCAGGGGGCTTCCACTTCCCCTCCATATATCTCTATGGGAGAGCCGTTCGGCTATCTTCCATAGAGTTATATGGAGGGGGTGTGGTGGCCCCCTCTTTGTGCGGGCGTCGTAACGTGCCGCTCCAGAGGAAAGCGGGGGCTCCATAGAAGAGATTGCAGGGGGCCCCGGCACTCTGACCCCCTGCGATCTATAACTCATCCTGCGGATAGGGGATACGTGTTTATCCATGAGACTACTCCTTTAAGTACACCCCCACCAGTGTATGATAGAATGGACTTTTAAATAGGCACACTCCATTTGGTAGCGTTAGAAATCTACGCAAGCTTGGAGCTGCTATAGATTACAACTGCAATTTATACCTGATAGCAGGGGCAAATTGTAGTAACTTGCCAGTTGGGGAGGCCATGCCCTTTGTGTGAAACCACACCCCTTGGTGCTAAGCTTTGCCCACTTGAGAAGCAAGCTACAGAGCAGCAAAAAGTCAATACATTTTTTTAGAAAACCTAGAGTTTGTGTACCAGGTGCAGACTTAAAAATTACCCCTATAGACTCAAGGTGCCCATGCACTTGCAATAGCTGTCAGCTGAACAGTTGAAATCTAACAAACCTGATCCTTCTCTTTTTCAGTATCATCTGTTAGAGGAGAGTCGGGAGGCCTCAATATACATTAGACAGTTGGCCCATATGGCCAACGTATGAATAATGTGTATGGGACCTTTACCATAGTGTTTACACTTAGGTGTCTTCTTGTGAAAGGTGGTCATCACACATCATATGTCTTAGGGTACTGTATGTTGTGTTTAGGGATAAGGTGATAAAGGATGCATCTGTCTGGGAACAGCCTTACCAGTTCCTGAAGACTGTCATGTGAACTGGGACTTGGTCCTCCCATTTATATCCATGGATAGTGGATGGCTGTCCCTTTAAACTTTTACAACAATAGTTCATTCCTGAAAATACTTATAACATGGAGTAATTTCTGAAAAGGGCTTTGCGATAGAAAGCCTGCAAACATCCCTACTTGAGGGCTGAAAATTACCCATTTGTTCACTTTTTAATAAAGTTAACTCGACTGAGGACAAGGCTATAGGGAGGTTGATGTTATCAAGGTCCTGCAACCTTTTTTGGCATGATTTTAGCACAAGTTTCGGCGCTACTCAATTTTTGTGAAAAAATTTGTGACTTTTACACACAGTGCCACCAACACCAGAGCAGACTTACATAGCACATGCGCTGTAAGTCCTTAGAAATCATGTCAGACTTTTATTTTTGTGCAAATGTGAAGCTGCATCTGATTTATCAAAGTCCATGTGATGTGGCACTAAAAATACCCTAGGGAACTTCACCAGATAGACCAGATGTCAAAAATACTTCAAATGATAAATTCACCCATAATGTTTCAGAGCTGTGAAAGACCTCTGGGAAAACCCTTAAATAAGGCAGAAGTTCCGTGCAATAGGGCCCCATAGGCATCTCTTGGTAACTTGGAAGTCATACTGTCCTTTAATAAGTCCTTGCTTTTGAGGACCAAGGTGGCATGGTTGTGGGTGCGTTGGTGATCAATATAGTACCATCTACTGCCAGCCCCATGCCCAGTTTCCTGCTCATGCTTTTATAAAATATGAGGTATTTCCAAGATCTCCTCTTTACGAAGCCATGTTGGCTGCTGGGGATCATATCCTTATCGAAAACCATTGACACTGACTAGAGCTGACGACAAATCAGTGTATCTCATACTTGCATACCCATGCCACTGTGTCTGTTTATATAGCTTTCTCAGGTATTTTCAGCCTTAACCTTTATTAGTCATTTGCTGAAGAAAATAATTTTAACCCTTCTTATTTTGTAGAAAGTTCAGGCCTTATTAAATACTCGGCATTGCTACCAACTTAAAAGCATTGGTCACAAATAACCAACTGTGAGATTGTCTTTCAAAGGGAATTTAATTATAATGCAGGGCACACCTTGTTACAGAACAGAAGATCAAAACCATATGTATTCTCACTATATGTCTGTATAAACATTAGAAGGGTAGCCAACATCTGCTGCTTATTTATCGGAGGTCAGGTCATTGAGGAGTAACAACTTTTATTTAATTAATTAAGACCTTTTTTGGAAAAAAATAGAATATGATTTTCAGGGACATTTGCAATGCATGCAAACATGTTACAAGAAATGATAATAAAAGAAAAAACTGCAAGGGGACAAGAGGTAGACTGGAAAGGAAGCTACCTCAACTACCTGTATGGTAGTTTACTCCTCCTCCTGTTACTTTACCTGCGAATTGTTAACCCATTCCGGCAAAGTGTGTGACTTTTTACAAATGCTGTTCACAGACAGTTTTGTAAGCCAGGTTTGTGCATATAGCCAATACTGACCCTGAGATGAGACTTCTTCTAGATTAGCAATTTTAACTTTTCTAGCTTTAGACTATGTGCAGGAAACTCATACATGTTCTATAGGCGGCATACAGAGCTTCTGAGGCCAATGGGAGATTCCTCTTCTCTTAAAAAGGTGTGATGTTTATATGGATGATTTAGTGTTCTTCACTATTACAAGGGTGTTTGCATCTAACTAAGTGATGGTTTATTATCAAGAGACGTTTTACCCGTGGGGACCACCACTGATCCTGAGACTAAATAGGATGCTGCACTACGGTGGCAGCCAGGGAAGAACTTTGAGCACCAAATCAAGTAAAATGCCACCATGTGATACAAATCATGGCAAAAAGAAAAACACTACACTTAGAAGAAAGTTTAACCCAGGTTGTTTTTCCTTATAGTAAATACTCAAAACAATGTTAAACAGGGGAACATCCTGGCTTCATGATACATACCTCCAACAGATAAGAAATTATTTAATTCAATGACATTTGTTTTTCCCGACCAAGTAGAGCAAAGGGAGAAGGGACATTCCATGGCTCACTTGCTAACTATAGGGCCCCCCTCTTTAAAGGACTGCTTACTGACCTTCCTAAACAGTTGGACTGGCTTATTTAAAGAAAACATAACCCCAACGAAAGAACATTTTAGAGTCATTTTAGACTATGGAACCGATTCCAAAACTCTTTTAAAAAAGTATTCTAACACAGAGTGGGACAAAAGATGTTTATCCTAGTCAGCTATGTGAAAAGTGTAAACAAAATAAATTATGAAAATAAAGCAAACACGTAAACTAGGAAAGGCATCAAAGTTACGGGATCGAAAATTTTAAGAAATATGGATTAATAATAGAAAAGGTCCAACAAAACAATGATGTAAACATCAATTAGTTTTTGTCCCTGAACAAAAAAATTAGCTGAATTAAATTAGATTTATTTATAAAAACCCAAACTGAAACCAAAGAGTATCATCTAAATAAAAGAAGATATGGTTTTATTGGCTAAACAGGAAAAAATATTGTGCAGGATTGGATGAAAGTGAATGGGATGAAGTCTTTGTGGATCGTACTGATTTAAAAAAAAAAACATGAAAAGTTGAATACCTAAAAAAGTATCCACTTCATTTAGGATATAGGACTGCATGTCAAGTAAAGGACCAGACGAGATGGCAATCATTACCTCAACAGTCATTGCAAAGATGAACTGTACATGGCACACTTGTCTCATTCAATAGAAAATAAGTTTGATGATGATGATGATCATGTCATTTTTTATGTTGCTAAAGCGACAAAGTATCAATTGAGTTTTTTTTTTTTTGTTTTTTTTTTTGGATGATTCCATAACTTTTTAAGTGTTTCCATGTTTTTTTTCACTACTTGATCTGGAAAAACATAAGTCAAATCATTTACTGTTTCACGAAACCAAAATGTTCCGATTCTCCCTGTGTTATGCAAAATATTATATAACTTTTGTATGCTATAGAGATTGCAAGTTATATTTCTCAGGAATAGAATCGGAACAACTTTGACCTAATGCCATAGTCTGTGCTAAAAGCCTCAGTTCTCCCTTTTAATCCTTTGAATTAACTCAACATTTTATTTGTCATCTGATGTTGTTTTATGTCAAAGAGATTAAATATAATGCTAAATCTGATAAGGCAATGCTTAAATACACATTAAATATAACAGGACTATAAATGCATAATGAACGCAGTATGATATATTTTCCTGGTATTATTAATATCAGATTGGATTATCTTGAACAAGCACTTGGGGGCCATGCATGTATAGTACATGGAAATGACAATAACTTAATATTCACATTAAAGAAATATAATTTGTGCTGTAAATTATTTCTTAAAATATATACTCTCCACAAAATAGACAAAAACATTATGACTAGAAAAATCATTCCTTCTATGTTGTTTTGGTATGCAGCACTGGGGACTGATGCTGAATGATCACAATTTATTACTGCTATAATAATATTTAGGGTTGGTCTGGCCCCCAGAGTATAGGAGGATCCTCCAGTAGGCCCAGGTGCCATTCACCACTTCTGTCTATCTGGATAGTGGGCCCTTAGAGGGGAATTTATCATTGTCTGTCTATGTCAATTTCTTTTTGCCTCATTTTCCTGCGCATGTCATCTGTTCTTCCCCTACATTTATCAAAGAGGTGCATGTTCTTCATAAATCACAAATAGCTTTCAAGTAGAACATTCAAAGTGCGGTCTTGGCTTGTGTGAGATTGATCCATGTCAGACTACATTTCCATTGATTTCTTGAATGAGTTCAAATCTATTGCACAAAAAATACTTTACCACAAAAAAAAGTATACACCAAATATAAACACTAACACCAAAAATTACAATATTGTATATAAATCTTTACTAATCCAAATACAAAAAATAGATTTAAAAACATAATAGATACATCAATTAGCACTTCAAGATAGATCACAACTGGGAATACACTATTGATAAAGACAGGGTAACATATACAAAGCAAAATGGGGGCCTAAGGATAATATGTAACAAACCTAGTAAGGTGCACAGTGCATATCAATACAAGGATAGAATTACAAGCATAAAATAATAGTTAAAAGGTCCCAATATCCATTATGTTCATACAACTCTTACTAATATGTGTACAGACCACAACATATGTTTCACTCAGAGTACAGAGCTTCCTCAGGGGGCAGCGGGACCCCCCTTGATCTCAGCTGCGGCATCCCAGACATCCGGTGCCGGATGGCTCGTGATGTGGGGCTGAGGCTGGTCCGTCACGCCCCCTCCCATAGACTTGCATTTAGGGGAGTGGCCATGACATCACAAGCCTCCGGTGCTGCACTCGACGCTCTAAACAAATGGCGGGCGCAGCAGGGAGCGGTGGGACCCCGCTATCAGACATCTTATCACCTATCCTTTGGATAGGGTATAAGATGTTTAGGGGCAGAGTACCTCTTTAACTCCACTAGAGTGGAAGGAACCACTATTACAGACTAGCTCTCTATTATGGATGGTTGTCCAGAGCAGTTAACCCCCTCTGTAGCATCCTCATACACTAATATACCATATGACCAGGGCTTACCCTCATTAGGTAACCTCTTTATTAATCTTTGCATTGGATCACCGTTTCTTTTGCCTTTGTGTTATACCTACATTCCTTTTTAACTCTAGACTTTACATCAAATTGAAATAAAATACCAGATGTTTGGGATTATTGGAGTTTTACTGTAATATATTAGTAGGAATAGTCATTGAAGATGAACAACATGAAAAAGGTAGAATATAAGAGAATTATTTATTTAGCAGGGTTTCTAGGGAATTACAGTCACTAGATTGTTATATAAAATTATTGTCTAAACACTGCACTGACTAAATGCATTCCTGGAGAGGAGAAACTAACAAAATCAGCAATGATCACAAGCCCAGCATTTGTTCCCTAGAGAAAATCATCAACATCTTAACATCTCTTACAGAGGTTTTTTTTTTTACCTTTCTACCAGCATTACACAGGCTCCACCACCTTCGAGTATTGCAAATCCTGTTCTACTGATAAAAGGAAATGGAAGCTGACTACAATCATTTCTAAAGATATACTGTGGGGGCATCAGGGAAGATCTAAAAACAGATCTGATGTTAAAACCTCTATCTGCTTCTAAAAATAAAGAGTTTATATAAGAGATATTTCCATGAATAAGACAAAAAGAATAAACCTTGCCTGGTTCACAGCTTACACTGCTCACATATCAACAACCTCTGGAGCGGCAGTCAATTATACATGGAACACCAAGGGGGAGATTCATCAAAACCTGGACAACTGCCCCACTTTTGGTCTGCACAGGTTTTAATAAATATCCCCCATGATGATTGTTCAATCATTTGCCCATATAGAGACTACATTACTTAAATTTTCTAGTGCACATGTTAAATGTATCAGCCAATAAATGAGCATCTGCTAGTTTGTTGGCTTATTGCTTGCCCTATTACGCAGAGAGATATCAGTGTGTTCGACCAATGATCATCTTGTGTAATAGGGCATATCTTATCCTGACTGTGCTACGAAACCGAGCACCCTCAACTGCCCCATTCCAAGCAGGAGAACATGGCAAACTGGCTTATTCCTCTCACTTGTTTGGTAATGTTGATTCTATAGTGAAGGATATAGGTACCAGTGAAGCTTCTCTCATGGCCTGTAGGATAGGAATGTTAGGCTAGCCTGAAATAAGCCAATTCTTCTCATGGACACAGTAGAAGCTGCATTGGCTGCCTATATGATATTTGTAGTCCCAAGCACTGACCCCTATAAATCGTAGTGTCTATAATTTGCATAAACTAGGAGCTACAACCCTCTAAAGAACTGTCAATAAACACCCTAAGTCAGGGCTAAAGTCTTACAGGAACACCTGGAAACTGAGTTCCTGCACCTTTTCCACAGAAGGAACACCAATCCCATTAGCCAGAATCCTGCAGGACCAGCCCTTGAGTGGAAATCTTTCCTAGGGCTTGACCCCTTCCCTTAAAGGGGTACATCCACCCCAGACATCTTATCCCCTATCCAAAGGAGAGGGTCTGGGTCGCGACCACGGGAACGGAAGTCCGTGACGTCAGGACTCCGCTCCCGTGTGACGTCACACCCCGTTCCCTCAATGCAAGTCTATGGGAGGGGGCGTGACGGCCGTGGGTGTGGTGGGTGGGTGTGTGTGCCGCATGCAACATTGCGGGGGTCCCCAGCAGCGGGAGCCCTGCGATCAAACATCTTATCCCCTATCCTTTGCATAGGGGATAAGATGTCTAGGGTGGGAGTACCCCTTTAATGCTGATAACTGTGTGGTGGCTATCCTTCCTTCATGGCACTGCTCACCCAGCTCTATGATGCCAATGTGTCCTCATTGGGAATACAAAAAAGTTTTGGTGGCTTTTGAAATGACATAAATTATCTATATTATGAGAATTCTGGATTTGTTGGTTCACACAATGCTAAGTGTGTTATCCATCTTTATCTGATATTCTATGGATTGCATTCATTGCTCATAAGTTTAATATGATGTAAATTAGATTTAGTCACTGGTAAAATAAGTCATTTTAGTTTCTAACAATGTAGCGTATTGAATAGAGTAAATTGCATCTATGGGCGAAGGAGTGACGTCCTGACCTAATCAATGTCAAGAGGGAGGATCGCATTGTTCATTTATTTTTCATTAAGTCGCTCAGGCTGAAATTTTTCTTCAAAGAATTAGAAGTTCAAAGAATTAGTTCATATCCTGTGCGGATCATTCCTGATAAACTGACCCACTGTAACGTTCATCTTTGTCATTAGACCCTGCGCTCTGAACCTTTATAGATTAATCATATGTAATTTCAACATAATAGGTTTAAAATGGTAATTGTATGTAGTACTTTTAGATTAGGGTATGTCTAGACTGGTATTAATGCCAGATATCATGTTTGCCACTTATGTCTGAAATAGTTCATGATGACCTATGTCTTTCTTTTGCATTTCATTTGTCATTGTCGCCCCATGTAAAAAGCTTAAAGAGTAGCTCCCACCATCTCACATTTATTTTACTCTGTCCCTACCTATAGGTAATCTATCCCTAACCCCCTCCCTGCCTTTAAAAACAAATTTTGGCACTCACATAGCGGTCATCTGCACGTCTTCTTTCTGGCTGCTCGTTCCTCTACCGGAAGCCAGCTTTCCCAGCAGGCGTCACGTCACTGACGCCTGCTAGGCAAAGACTTCCGCCCTTACTTCCTCTATGCTGCGCTCGCGTCGGGAGCGTGCATAGATTATCTGCCAATCGCATGGCAGGCTGCTCCGGGGTCTCCTCCACCCTGTTTATCTGTACATGTGATACCCGGGGAGGAGGAGTATAGGAGTAGCCTGCATAGTGACAGTAGTGGAGCATCAGCGCGGCACTGATAACTAGTGTGCGTGCGCCGTCACCACTACAGTGTACATGTCGGGGATGAATGGGCTGCGCGCGACTATAACCAGCAAATGCGCGCAGCCCCGCCGTTTAATGCGCAGCCGAAAAGAGAAAGGACTGATTTTGCCCAGCCAAAAACAGTCCTTTTTCTGGCGTGACGTCACGCCTGGCTGCAGCCGGCCGCTAGGAGGCTGACCCCTAGTGGCCGGTTTTTAAAAGTAAATATCACCACGAAAAATAAAAAATAAATAATGGAAGTATATTAGAGATATGTTGTAGTACATAATTACTACAACATATCAAAAAATAAAATTGATGACAGTGCCCATTTAAATGTGTAGAGGCTTAGCTAGGGAGTACCAGCATGCTATGGTGTCATGAAGGCATGTTGTGTTACATAGCCGAATTGCATAAATTGGTAATAAATAAAAAATGTACATTCTAACCAGAAATAATCTTGAAGGATTACGCCCACCCTTGACATCTTATCCACTATCTAAAGGATAGGGGATAAGATGTCTGATTGTGAGGGTCCGGCCGCTGGGACCCCCCGCGATCTCCATGCAGTCACATTATGTTCAGAATGCTGGGTTTTGGCGGCCGTGGTTGTGATGCTACGCTCCTCGTGATGTCACGTCACACCCCCTGCATTCATGCCCATGGGAGGGGGAGTGACGACTGTGTAAAGACATGAATGGAGGGGGCGTGGCGTGACATCACGGCCATCCAAAACCCAACATTCTGAACATAATATTTAGAATGCCGGGAGACTGCACAGAGATCGTGGGGGGTCCCATCGGCCGGACCCCATGATCAGACATCTTATCTCCTATGCTTTAGATAGGGGATAAGATGTCTAGGGGCAGAGTACCCCTTTAAAGGGAATGTGTCATCAGAAAATGACCCAGTGTTTACATCAAGTTTTAATGTTAAACATATTTCTAAAGAACATTTGGTTAACAAGTGCTACAAGCAGTTAGTGATTCTGACTGTTAACTCTGCTATATCTATAACTCGTAAGCAAGTCTAAGCAAATACAGATGCAGCAGAGCAAACAGTCAGACTTGATGCATCAACACATCTAGTGAACGCGCTATGACTCTGACTGTTAACTCTGCTACATCTGTATGTTTGTACTAGCCATGTATTCCCTGACTTCCATAGTATAATGTGAAATGGTCTGAAAGGTCAGTAGACCTTGTGCTTCATAACAGGAAATTCATTGATGCAGGGGAAGTTTAGGGGGGCGGGATAATCACACAATGTATTGCTCATATTCTCCTATGTTATGTGAAACATTGACTATTCATTTCTGCACATTTGTTTTACTTGTTTGTGTAGTCATTTATTATTAGGCTTCCAGTAAGCTGCAGTATGTTCCTGCCCAATGGTAAAAATATATATAATCAATACAATAATATTTTTTGTCTTCAGTCAATTTAATGAGATTTCAGGAAAATTAGAGAGATTAGGGTTTTGTTTTCTTTAAGTTGCTGTATTATTATGGAAAAAGGAACACCGGATAGGGCAGAAGACTAAAATAAGACCAATTTCATTAATGTTTGTGTCATAAATAATCTGTTAGGGAAACTAGTCTATACAGTGTTAATTAAATATCTAGATGGCACTGTTTATAGATAGCACTGTCTATAGATGGCACTGTCTATAGAGAATACTGCCTTTAGATAGGACTGTGTATAGATGGCACTGTCTGTAGATGACACTGTCTATAGATGGCACTGTCTGTAGATGATACTGTCTATAGATGGCACTGTCTGTAGATGATACTGTCTATAGAGAACACTGCCTGTAGATAGGACTGTGTATAGATGGCACTGTCTATAGATGGCACTGCCTGTAGATGGCACTGTCTATAGATGGCACTGCCTGTAGATGGCACTTTCTATAGATGGTACTGTCTATAGAAGACACTGTCAATAGATGGCACTGCCTGTAGATGGCACTGCCTATAGATGGCACTGTCTATAGATGGTACTGTCCATAGAAGACACTGTCCATAGATGGCACTGCCTGTAGATGGCACTGCCTGTAGATGGCACTGCCTGTAGATGGCACTGCCTATAGATGGCACTGCCTATAGATGGCACTGTCTATAGATAACACTGCATATAGATGGCACTGCCTGTAGTTGGCACTGTCTATAGATGGCACTGTCTATAGAAGCCACTGCCTGTAGATGGCACTGTCTATAGATGGTACTGTCTATAGAAGACACTGCCTGTATATGGCACTGTCTATAGATGGCGCTGCCTGTAGATGGCACTGTCTATAGATGCCACTGCCTGTAGATGGCACTGTCTATAGATGGTGCTGCCTGTAGAAAGAAGAGAAATGAGGGTTTTGTTTTCTTTAAGTTGCTGAATTGTTATGGAAAAAGGAACACCGGATAGGGCAGAAGACTAAAATAAGACCAATTTCATTAATGTTTGTGTCATAAATAATCTGTTAGGGAAACTAGTGTAGACAGTGTTAATTAAATATCTAGATGTCACTGTTTATAGATAGCACTGTCTATAGATGGTACTGTCTATAGATAACACTGCCTGTAGATAGGACTGTGTATAGATGGCACTGTCTGTAGATGGCACTGTCTGTAGATGGCACTGTCTATAGATGGCACTGTCTATAGAGAAAACTGCCTGTAGATAGGACTGTGTATATATGGCACTGCCTGTAGATGGCACTGTCTATAGATGGTACTGTCTATAGAAGACACTGTCAATAGATGGCACTGCCTGTAGATGGCACTGCCTATAGATGGCACTGTCTATAGATGGCACTGCCTATAGATGACACTGCCTTTAGATAGCCCTGTCTATAGATGGCACTGTCTATAGAAGCCACTGCCTGTAGATGGCCCTGTCTATAGATGGTACTGTCTATAGAAGACACTGCCTGTATATGGCACTGTCTATAGATGGCACTGCCTGTAGATTGCACTGTCTATAGATGCCACTGCCTGTAGATGGCACTGTCTATAGATGCCACTGCCTGTAGATAGTAGAGAAATTAGGGTTTTGTTTTCTTTAAGTTTCTGTATTGTTATGGAAAAAGGAACACAGGATAGGGCAGATGACTAAAATAAGATTTCATTAATGTTTGTGTCATAAATAATCTGTTTTGGAAACTAGTCTAGACAGTGTTAATTAAATATCTAGATGGTAATGTCAATAGATAACACTACCTGTAGATGGCACTGTCTGTAGATGACACTGTCTGTAGATGGTACTGTCTATAGAAGACACTGTCTGTAGATGGCACTGTCTATAGATGGTACTGTCTATAGATGGCACTGTCTATAGATGGCACTGCCTCTAGATGGCACTGTCTATAGATGGCACTGCCTGTAGATGGCACTGACAGTAGATGGTACTCTATATAGATAACACTGCCTGTAGATGGCACTGTGTATAGATGGCACTGCCTGTAGATGGCACTGTCTATAGAAAACACTGCCTGTAGATGGCACTGTCTATAGAAGACACTGCCTGTAGATGGCACTGTCTATAGATGGCACTGCCCGTAGATGGCACTGTCTATAGATGGTACTGTCTATAGATGGCACTGCCTGTAGATGGCAGGGTGTATAGATGGCACTGTCTATAGATGGAACTGTTTATTGAAGACACTGCCTGTATATGGCACTGTCTATAGATGGCACTGCCTGTATATGGCACTGTCTATAGATGGCACTGCCTATAGATGGTACTGTCTATAGAAGTCACTGCCTGTAGATGTCACTGACTATAGATTGTACTGTCTATAGAAGCCGCTGCCTGTAGATGGCACTGTCTATAGATGGTGCTGCCTGTAGATAGCACTACATGGAACCTTAGGTACAGCTTCACATTGTAAGAAACTTTCTTGAAGCAGCATCATTTGACACTGTCGGTTTATTCCCTAATGAGATTAAACTTTGGCTAATCTGTGCAGCCATATTAATTGATGATTTACATTAGACATTAAATAGAGCAAGCAAAGTTTCCAACCAGTCTAACATTATCACTTCAATGGCCACAGTATTTGTAAAAACTTTTGACATGTCCTAGTGACATGTCAAAAGTTTTGATCGACGGGGGTTTGAGTGTTCAGCCCTCCACCAGTCAGGAGAATGCGTTGGGAGAAGTTCCTGTCCAGCATGTTCTCTACTGGCTCAGTGTCACGTGATTGAGACAAGCTCGCCATGTAAGTCTATGTTTGTGTCTCGATCATGTGACACAGGGAGAGGGGAGGTAGGGAGCGGAGCGCACGGCAGTCCAGACTTCTCCTGGTTCGTTCTCCTGATCGGGAAAGGTCTGAACACTCAGATCCCCGCCAATGAAAGCTTTTGACATGTTGCTTGGATATGTCAAAAGTGTTTTTTTTTTTATAATGACAGGTACACTTTAAGAAAGCGACAAAAAAAGACTTGATTGTCATACATCCTCAAGTTACTAGTATTGTATACTGATATCTATTTACATAATGTTTGTGTCAATTTGTGTCTGCAACATTGGAATTCTGCATTGTGCGACTCCTTTGCTATTCTTGTGTTAATTTTTGAAAATTTTGCAGAGAAGCATTAAATCAATATATAACATGTCGATGTACGGCCATTTATTTTTTCCTTAATTTGTGGTGCAGTTCTCACCATGTTGTCCTTCTCTCTACCTTGCAAACACACAAAATTTACAGCAGTGCTCTGCAGAGGCTAATCTATGAGCACTGAATATACAGAATATTTTGAACTGCATTTTTTCTACATTGAGGCTCTTCACTCACATTTTGATCAAATTGTATCATCCATCCTAAAGCACTGAGGTGACTCCATATCAGATGGGACCCTAACATTAAACCGGCTCAGCACTGCTATTCTAAAGATTGTCTGACCTATGGCATGGGATCCCCACCTTCCTATGGATATGCTGTAAATTCCCCTTTAAAGGAGATGTCCAATGCTCACTTTTCTTATTTTATCCGTTCCGGGCTGAAAAATAAAAGAAAACGAATTTTCTCTTACCTGCCTAGGCTCCCCCGGTGCTTCAGTACAGGTGTTTGGTCCCCGGGCTGTATGACGTGCCGGGCTAACAGGAAGTAAGAAGAATACAGCCCGGGGACCGAACGCCTGTACCGGAGCACCGGGGGAGCGTAGGCAGGCAAGATGAAGCTCATTTTCTTTTTTTTTGCAGCCCGGAACGGATACAATAAGAAAAGTGAGCACCGGACATCTCCTTTAAGTTAATGAATCATCTATCTGTTCTTATACATTAGGTTAACCAATCTGTGGCCCTCCATGATTCTTTTGGGAAATTACAATTTCGCAGCATTAGACCTCAGACAATGCTGAAAGTTGTAATTTTCTTACATTCTTGGAAACACCTAGGTGGGTGTAGTGAGATTAACCCCTTAAGGACTCCGTTTCAGTTTTTGCATTTTCGTTTTTTCCTCCTTACCTTTAAAAATCATAACTCTTTCAATTTTGCACCTAAAAATCCATATACTGGCTTATTTTTTGGGCCATCAATTCTACTTTGTAATTACATCAGTAATTTTACCCAAAAATCTATGGTGAAATGGAAAAAAAAAATCATTGTGAGACAAAATTGAAAAAAAAAACGCCATTTTGTAACTTTTGGGGACTTCCGTTTCTACACAGTACATTTTTCGGTAAAAATGACACCTTATATTTATTCTGTAGGTCCATACGATTAAAATGATACCCTACTTATATAGGTTGGATATTGTCGTACTTCTGGAAAAAATCATAACTACATGCAAGAAAATGTATACGTTTAAAATTGTCCTCTTCTGACCCCTATAACTTTTTTATTTTTCTGCGTATGGGGCGGTATGAGGGCTCATTTTTTGCGCTGTGATCTAAAGTTTTTAGCAGTACCATTGATAGGACTTATTGATTGCTTTTTATTCATTTTTTTCTTGATATAAAAAGTGACCAAAAATGCAGTATTTTGGAATTTTGAATTTTTTTGCGCGCACGCCATTGACCGTGCGGTTTAATTAACAATATATTTTTATAATTCGGACATTTCCGCACGCGGCGATACCACATATGTTTATTTTTATTTACACTTTTTTTTTATGGGAAAATTCAAACTTTTAATAGGGAAGGGTTAAATGATCTTTATTAACTTTTTTTTTGCAGTGTTATAGCTCCCATAGGGACCTATAACACCGCACACACTGATCTTTTACATTGATCACTGGTTTCTCATAGGAAACCAGTGATCGATGATTCTGCCGCTTGACTGCTCATGCCTGGATCTCAGGCACTAAGCAGTCATTCGGCAATCGGACAGCGAGGAGGCAGGTAGGGACCCTCTGGCTGTCCTGTAAGCTGTTCGGGATGCAGCGATTTCAACGCTAACCGGCATACTTTCACTTTCACTTTAGACACGCGTTCAACTTTGAACGCCGTGTCTAAAGGGTTAATAGCGTGCAGCAGCGTGATCAATGCCGCACGCTATTAGCCACGGGCCCGACCCGCTATGACACGGGGCCACGCGTTATAGATCGGGAGCGGACTCATGACGTTCCAGTACGTCATGAGTCCTTAAGAGGTTAAAATCCGGCATGCTGCTGCATGCTCCATATTTTGTTAGGAGATTATATATTTTTAGAGTAGGGTCACACGTAGCACATCCGCAGTGTATTTGCCACCACGGATGTGCTGGTGACCCTCCCTACGTTGAGCCTCCTGCTGTGCTCGTATGTCCTGCATCCTGCGTTGTCTTCTCGTTAGCAGGAATCCACCGCGATGAGCAGACACATAGGACGTGTGCGCGTGCGCAGTTTACTCACAGATATCGCGGCTGCTCTTGGCTTAGCTCAGGGAGCAGGGGGAGTGGCCGCAATTCCTGCTCATAGCAGTGGCTTTCTGCTACGAGCAGACAACCCAGGATGCAGGACATACGAGCACAGCAAGAGACTCACTCTTGGGATGGTCATCAGCGCATTCTCAGCTTCAAATACTCTGCGGATGCACTGTGTGTGATCCAACCCTACAGGTGATGTTCGTGTGTACTATATATGCTGTGCTTTGTATAACTAATCTTCCAGCATGAAATCTGCAGCATGTACAGTCGTGTAAAGATATCCTTAACCAGATAGTCTGCCAGGTCGAAATATCTTAGTTACAAGTCTTTAATGATCTCACTTTATCCTATGATCTTGAAGATGTTTAAGCATCATTCCGGTTTTAATTCACATCTACAAACACAGGCTGTAAAAGCACATATAATAGATAGGAACAATCGGCATTTGTGGGGTTTGCGAGTATGAATAAAAATCTCTTGATTTCTCCAGTTTAAAGCCTGTAAGTTCTGTTCTTCTCATCTGAAAACAGGGAGATTTAGATCTTGGCGAAATAAAGTGCTGGCTTAAATAGTGACTAACCCTACAGATCGATCATCTATTCTGGGAATTGAAGTGGAGTGGAATTTTCCTCGTCCTTGTGCATGTCTAATACCGGTCAGGTGTAACAAGTTCTGTGCGTACTTTTGACTTAGAAAGAAATAAGACACTTTTTATTCTTGTTGGCTGCATCGTGTATTCATAGAACATATGAAATAATATCATGAAGCCTATAACATTTCTGTACAGGACATACCCATCTACATCTGTATTCCACAGAAATAACATCAGGCCAATTCACCACCGGAGTATTTCATGAAAATTATAGATTTAAATGTCACAAAAAAATCTATCTCCGGAAAATATCTTTTTTGATCTTTTTATGAAATGAAAAGTCAGAAAGAAAATAGATTATTTTCAGTTTTCCTCTCATTTCACGTCTCATAATTCCTCACTTTGTGCCCTTTTAATATTTTATCTAGTGATATTTCCAAGCATCTCCCCCTATATGATGATAGAATAGATTAATTATAATGTAACATTATGGACAAAATCGTCACATTCTTGAACTTTAAGTAACATGAAAAATAACCAATCTAAAAAAACATGTCAAAGACAGATTTCTTTGCAAACCTTTGTAATGAAAGTTACTCATTTTCGTTCACTGCAATATTTCATGTAAAGAGCAACTGCAGGCTGCAAAGGGGCCCTGTAGACAAAATAGTCCACCGCCACCATAGAAAAATTAGCGGTTTAATTTATGTGTACAAGCCAGCATACAAAGACTGAATTAAAGGGGTTCTCCAGCATTTCATTTCTATTAAAAGTGAGCAGGCTGGGATAAAAATAAAGAAGTACTTACCTTCCTGATCTCTCGCTGCCGCTGGTCTGCTTCCTGCTGCTCACTACTTCCTGCTCCTCCTCTTCTCATTGCAATGAAGTGCCCATTTAGCTAAACACTGGCTGAGCTGTGACCAGTGATTGGCTGGGGACCAGGACGTGGTGAGCAGCGGCGACCAGGCAGTGCCAAATCAGTAGCAGTAGGTAAAGAGCTGGTGACTATAGATTTATTTATTTTTTTCTCCGCCTGGCCACTTTAAAAAGAAAAAAAAACACAACCCCTTAATAATTGTTATGAGATGTATTAGAAAACCATATACAGTGGGCCAAAAAAGAATTTAGTCAGCCACCAATTGGGCAAGTTCTCCCAGTTAAAAAGATGAGAGACGCCTGTAATTTTCATCATAGGTACACTTCAACTATGAGAGACAGAATGGGGGGTAAGACTACAGAAAATCACATTGTAGGATTTCTCAAGAATTAATTGGTAAATTCCTCCGTAAAATAAGTATTTGGTCACCTACATACAAGCAAGATTTCTGGCTCTCTCAAACTTTTAACTTCTTCTTTAAGAGTCTCCTCTTTCCACTTGTTACCTGTATTAATGGCACCTATTTTAACATGTTATCTATATAAAAGACACCTGTCCACAACCTCAAAGAGTTAAACTCCACTATGGCCAAGACCAAAAAGCTGTCGAAGGACACCAGAAACAAAATTGTAGACCTTCACCAGGCTGGGAAGACTGAATCTGCAATAGGCAAGCGGCTTGGTGTGAAGAAATCAACTGTGGAAGCAATTATTAGAAAATGGAAGACCTACAAGACCACTGATAATCTCCCTCGATCTTGGGCTCCATGCAAGATCTCACCCCAAAGGCATTGAAGATGAAATGTGGCTGGGTCTTTCAGCATGGCAATGATCCAAACACACCGCCCAAGCAACTAAGGAGTTGCCTCGTAAGAAGCATTTTAAGGTCCTGGAGTGGCCTAGCCAGTCTCCAGGTCTCAACCCCATAGAAAACCTTTGGAGGGAGTTGGAAGTCCGTGTTGCCCAGTGACAGCCCCAAAACATCACTGCTCTAGAGGAGATATGCATGGAGGAATGGGCCAAAATTCCAGCAACAGTATGTGAAAACCTTGTGAAGATTACAGAAAACATTTTATCTCTGTCATTGCCAACAAAGGATATATAAGAAAGTATTGAGATTAACTTTTGTTATTGACCAAATACGTATTTTCCACTAAAATTTGCAAATACATTATTTTTAAATAAAGGGTGGAAAGACTAATGTTATTACATATTCAATGGTAGATAAGCCATTACAGACACTGTGGCAAAAGGAATAAACAGTGTTCAGCAGAAGTAAAACTCCAAACAGTACTTAGAGATCATACCCAGTGGTAGATGGTATAGCAAAAAGGACCTGACCTTTCACCACAAAAGGCTTCTTCTGGGGTGTGGTCTAAACAGGGATCTCACTCTCTATTATGCAGCTAATACCTAATAGGAGACAAATTTGTTCACATCTAAATAAATCCTCTAGACCCAGAGAACAGCAGCCAAAATTGCGCTGAAGACATCGAGAAGCACATGAATGCCTCTGAATGCCCCATTACTTCTGGAGAGAAAGTGCATCATCACCATGTGATCAGTACTCTCAAGAGACCATTGTGGTGTACTAACCAATCAGAATGCCTAAGGTGATGATGTGTAGGTTAAAAAAACATTAGGCATTAGGGTTAGGCATACCTAGTACCCTATCGGTGGAGTAGGGACATTACAACTCTAATAGTAGGTTAACACGTAAATATTAACAAAATAACCGAGAAATAAGAAGTAAGCAATAATAAGATTAATGAATTAATAAATAAATAAATACATATGTGCACGTAACTGACCTAAATTAATAAAGGCTGAAGTGAAAAGCAAAAAAATATTAATAAACAACCACATGGTAACAGACAATTCGTGTATATATACACAACGTTGTTCAAGGCATTAATTCTTCTAGTTCCTGGGGGCTGCCCTGCTAGATGATAAGCTCATCATCTATATAGTGCCCCCAGGAAACTACCTTCTCAATGTGTGGGATGGAGTTCGATGCAAAGAGGTTCCTCCCACAGCTCCCACAGAAAATTTTGGCATAGGAGGGTGCAAAGGCCACATCCATAGCCGCTCCCTGGAGCTGTAGTTAAAGGACTCCTTTAAACTAAAAAAGTTGTGTGACAGTGAGAAGGTCAGTAATTCCAAGAGGAATGAGCAAAGTTGTACATTGAGATTACTCATTCTAAGAAAGTATTGTGTTGAATGGGCGCGTACAACCCCTTTACTTTGCAGGTCACCAAGTACATGTTATCATTAGGTTGGATGCCGTATAATTTCTTAAGTACATTTGGTGAAATCTTTGATGTGGAAAGGAAGTGTCTCAACTAGAGGTTTAAGTAAAAAAAAAAATTGATTAACTTAAATGCTGGCTGACATGGGGAGCAGCAGGGGGCAGGCAGTGGAAATCGGCAGAAGTAGGGCGAAGGACAGTTTTTATAATTTTTATTTTTTTTTTCCTAGCCTGGCCATGTTTAAAAAAAAAAAAAAAGGACAACCACTTAATAAGTGTTATGGTATGTGTTAGAAAACCATTAAATGGCCTATCAAGCACTGAGGAATCAAGATCTGTGAGAGAGCTGGTCTGTGATAAACATCTCTACAAATCAGTTGTTGGACTGCAAAGGATCCAGATACTGTTTCTAAAAACCGTTCCAGATCTCCTCATACACAAGGATATTTAGCATAACTGAAAGTTCATTTGTTCGCAGGAGAGAGGAGCGATAAGCTTGCTTCTGCTGGACACCTTTGGCAGCTGCTTATCTCTTCAAGAACAAAAAGGTTGGGCAGAGTCAGGAGTCCCAAATACAATAGACAGTTGGCAGGTCCCACCGAGGATGGCAGGCCTGGCCAATGTTTGACTAAAGCGTATCCGGCCTTTAGGCACTAACTGTGAAATCATCTATATAGAATGCAAACTAAAATTAACACTATAGTGATGTCATTACCAAAGAACATAGGAATATATACAGACAGTTCAATGTCGAAAGAAAACAGTCTGACGTTATAGCACAAGAACACAGCTTGCAAATTATGACACAAAGGCATGACATAGCCTATAAATAAATATGTAAGAAGACAGAATACAGATTATTCATGAAGACAAACTATTGTAACATCAGCACAAAAGAGCAAAATCATGAAATAAATAACACTATTGTGACAGCATCAAAATATAGCGCAGCGTAAATTAAGACATATTCAATTGGGACTCCATAATAATAGGACAAAGCATATAAAAGCAGACATGAATTATGATAAAAAAAATTGTGACATCACCAGAACTTAACATGGCCTAGGTATAAATACACATTAGACATGATCTTAATAGAATCCAGCTTATAAATGAAGACAGTCTATTGCAGGAATGAACACATCATACATACACTCTTTGCAGATGCACAAGCAAGGAAAAGGAGAGAAGGAGAGGAGAAAAAGGAGACAAGAGAGAAAGCAGAGGGAAAAAAAAAGACTACAACACTCACAGAGGTTGATGATCAGAAGAGCAGTCCCAGGGTTCCCACATAGAGAGAAGCACAGGCGTAGAGTTGTTCATAGAAGCTGTAAGAGATTCTAAAGAACGGATCTCACGGATAAAGGCTAGTAAGTCTAATTTGGAAGGCGGCAGGGTCTTCTTCCAGCACTTGGCTATAAGGGTCTTAGCAGCTAACACTATATGCATGAAAAGCTTGAATAACTTCTTAGACAGGGCCCTATTAGACAGGTGCAAAAGATAATGAAGAGGGTCTAAGGCGACCAAAACACCAGTAATCAAGTGTTGCACCATATGCCAATAATCCACCACAAGGGGCAGGACCAGAAGATATGAAAAACCATCCCCAATCCCAAACCACAGTGCCAGCACTGAGGGGGGATAGTAGGGTTCAATTAATTCAGGAGTTCCAGGGTATGGTACTATTCCATAAGAATTTTATATTGAGTTTCCTTATAGCCCGTTCGCAAATAATGTGCCATTTCTGAATAGAGATGGTAGTGTTCAAAACTTCCTCCCACCAACTCATGTAGCGATGCGAGGGAGGATCACCATCTATGGGGTGAACGAGAAGGGAGTAAATGCCACCAGGTGTTGTAAATGGGCCGCCCAGTAATATTTAGTAATTGACCCCCATGGACCGGCTGGCCATCATGACTGACATCGGAAGATGATGGTGCTTTCCGTCCCAAATAAAACGAAAAATAGCCGTTTGGAAAGAGCATAGAGCGGGACATTCATCGGCAACATTTCAAAATAATAAATGTCATTTTATCCGCCGTTATACGCCCAAAAAACGAAATATATTGTCACCGCCATCTCTCCATGAGGGCTCTGAGCTCACGAAAAAGAGGGAGGAAATTAGTAGAGTAAAGGGAAGAATAGGAAGAGGTAAGATAGACACCTAGGTACTTTATAGCAGTTGGAGACGATTTGAAAGAAAAATTTACACGCAAGAGAGGGAAGGTTAAGAGGGAGTGCTTCAGATTTATACAGATTGACCTTATAGCCTGAGACCACCCCATAGTCATGCAGAACCCGAAAGCAAAGGACGGGAGAGGGTAAGCAAAACATAATCTGCAAACAAACAAATTTAAAATTGCCTATCGTGAAGGGCAATGCCAGTAATGTCTGTGTCCCCCCAAATCATAGCAGCAAGGGGCTCAATACACAATGCAAAAATCAGTGGAGACAACGGACACCCCTGGCGAATACCATCTCCCCCCCCCCACCCCCATAAAAAGAGTTAAAGGGAGAAACCAGCCTAGGCAGAAGGACAGAAGAGTCTTATAGTACCAATAAGTGAAATCATCTGGACCGGGGGAGCGACCCGCAGGAAGAGACTTGAGAAACTCCTGAAGCTCCTCATGGGTGAGAGGAGAGTTCAAGACAGCACAGTCTGCCTCCAACAGAGTCAGCAGGCTGCATCGAGAGAGATACGCTCCACCAGGTCAGACAGAAGCTGAGAACGGAGGGAGTAAAAGTCAGAGTAATAGTGACAACAGAAAACAGACAAAAAAAAAACAACAGAAAACAAAGCAAACAAAAAAAAAAACATTGGCCGAGGGGCCAACGCAGAGGCCAAGATCCATAGAAAAAACAGTAAACAGAAGGATCCCAAAAAGCTCCAGTCCATTGTCACAGCCTAAGGGGGGAGAAGTGGGAGAACGTCACCAGGAAACAGCCACCAAAGGAGGAAACATCCCATCCCAAGGCCGTGCCAATCGGGCAAATGCTTGGAAAACACAGGTGACCAAATATGCAAAAACATGATAAGCATACAAAGCATTCATAAATATAATAAAACAAATATATAGCTGAAGTCAGGAGAGAACCAGACTCCAAGAACAGTCCCAATGCCACCACCTTGAGAAAAACATCAAGAAACAAACAGCACCACAGGTCAAGGGGGGCCCAAGGAGAGCCTCTAGGAGTAGGAGGCAGAGGCTTCTGAGTGTGCCCAAACCTACGGGACCAGACAGGCTGCCAAACTGGAGGGAGAGGAGGAGGAGATGTCAAGTCCCAGCCAACCAGTGTAGAGCAAAAGCCAGGAGGTCAGCAATAGAATGCAAGAACGCAGAGCGTTCATCCCTGCGGGCATTAAGTGCAAACGGGAAACTCCACCGGTAAGGCACTTGATGAGATCGCAGGACTGCTAAGAGAGGTTGAAGCATCCACCGTTTTCTCAACGTGAGCCAGGAGACGTCTTGTTAAAGTTGGATAGGGGCTCCATCAAAATCAAAGTTCCTCAGGGATCGGGTTTTAGCCATGATAGCCTCTTTAAGCTGGAAATCGTGCATACAGCAGAGATAACATCCCTGGGAGTGCCAGAGGTGGATTTGGTGCGGAGGGGTCTGTGGGCCCTATTCAGTTTGATTTTGTGGGAGGAAGGCTCACCCACAATGAGATAAAAAAATAGCCTCCAGAGTCACATGGGGATCTTCCTCTCTGGTCACCTCAGGCAACCCCCGCACCCGAATATTAATGCCTCTCCCGATTGTCCAAGTCCTCAGCATGAGAGTGGAGATCACTGAGGAAATCCATTTGAGAGGCAATAGTAGGGTGGAGCTGAGCAATGTAGGCCCTGGTGGAGTCATGGGCATCCTCCAAATTTTCAATCCTGTCTGAGACATGCCGCAAATCTTGGCATATGGATGAAATCCCCGCCCTGCAAGTATCTTTGACCTCGGCAATGAGCTAGCAAAAATCCTCCTTCGTCGGGATCTGGGAAAGAAGTTGGCTCCAATCCAGCGGAACAGGGGAAGGAGCAGGCACACCTGAACATGCTAAATCCGACTCAGAGAGGGCATCCCAAGAGGTATTATCTGCCACCAGTACAAGTGGGACTGAAGGCACTGGTGGGGTGGAGGTAGATGCCCGGGAAGTGGACCTCAGGGCCCAGCATGCAGCTTCTGGGTAGACATGACTCTGTGAGGCTTGGGAGAGAGTGAGGAGTTGCAGCTGACTGAGGAGTCCAGGGGTCAGGGAGGAGGGAAGGATAGGCAGTGCTGCCCAGGTCCCAGCCACGGGAGAAGCAGCAGGCTCCACACTATGTTGCAGGTGGAGATGGGCTATGCACAGTACAGCCAGCAGAGGGCGCAGGAGGATCAATGGAGGGGGAAAAGGACCCACTCACAATCGTGGCCCAAGATGGCTTCCCCCCTCCCAGTGGAAAAGAGGAGACAGGTGAACAGGGCCGCCATCAGGGGGTACAGCCGGTACCCCTGTAAGAGGCCCAGACCCCCAGGGGGCCCAGCCAGGACCAAAACCTTTTTTTCTGCAGTGGTTGCAGATAGTTACTAACGTTCCGCGTGTGGGCACGTCTGCAGAGCTATGACACGGCGCATTGGCACTGAAATCAGAGGAGAACAGCGACCTGAAGAAGAGCTGGAGCGGAGCAGCAACCAGGAAGCCAAGTGACTGATCGAAGCCAGGTGCTCCTCCAGTCCAGGTGTGGTAGCTTGGGGGTGTAGGATATATGGGGTGTAGCTGTGCGGTAACTAAAGGGTGCTTGTTTAACCCTTAACTGTCATGACGCCAGGGGGAGGGCTCCTCTGTATATGCTTATCCTACTGCCACCTGTCCCAAGAGCGATAGGGAGGTATAATAAATGATTGTCCACAACCGGAGGATTCAGAAAACTGTCGGAACTTTTACTGCAGGTTCTATGCAGAATCAAACTGGAACAGTCTTTGTACATTCAGAGTCTATGAGGATCCTGACAGTTGGTTGGGACCTTGTGAGTTTTAAGCTCAGGAGATTTATATGCGCTGTTCCACTGGATTTAGGGGATTGAGTTCAGGTCCAGTGGTCATGCTAGCTTTAGTGGGGAGTTGTATTATAACTCAAGGTTTAGTATTATCAGGCTTCGGCCTGGTCTTGTCTTTGTAAGTTGCACGGATCTACTCTCTCTGCTAGTCCGGAACCCAAGAGAGCAAGGATTGGCTGGCAGCTCCCTTATATGGGCAGGGGCTGGCCTTGAGCTCATTGGTCCATACCATCTGTCATTCACTTTACAAGGAATTATGGTCTAAACATGTGACCACCCATGTGAACTAGGAAGGTCCTTCAACACACCTTACTAGAGTTAACATTAGTCATGTGACCTAAGGTCCTGCCACACTATGCAACATTAAATATATAATTACATATACATGTAAACATGATAAAATTAAAGAAGGAAGAGGTGACTAGGGGCTATCCAACCAGGAGGATGCTACTGGAACGAAGTAACTCTGACTTTGCTGACCACCATACAAGGTACGGAGGCAGTGGTCGGAGCACAGACATACTGCCTCCAGCCATATACGGACTATGGCTGGAAGCAGTATGTCTGTGGAGGTACATGAGGCTTATAATTACTAATGGGGTACAGGGGGACTATAACTATGGGGGGCACAAAGGGGGCCTATCACTATGGGGGCACAAAGGGACCTATAACTGCCTATGGGGGCACAAAAGGGGGCCTATAACTACCTATGGGGGCAAAAAGGCGGCCTGTAACGATGTATGGATGCACAAAGGGGGCCTATCTATAACGATGTTTGGGTGCACAAAGGGGGCCTATAATGATGTATGGGGGCACAGAGGAGGTGTACAACTATATATGGGGGCACAGAGGGGGGTCTACAACTATATAGAGGTGGACATTGTACTAAAGAAAGGAGCCTAAAATGTTTGTCTGGTTGCTCTGACAGGTTCTGTGGAGTGGAGACAAGTCTTGGCCAGGAGAAGTCATTATGATTCCCCCAGTCGGATAGTGAAAAAAAAGAAAAGGAAATGTGAACAATTTTGATCAGAGAAGATGTCCCCTTTGAGTATCTAAATGTAATTGTAATCACTTATTTAGTGTTCAGAGTGCATTCTGGTATCTATCTCTATATGGTCAGTGGGAGATTTATCAGTACCTGTATAGAAGAAAAATTGAGCAGTTTCCCACAGCAACCAATCAGGTGGCTTCTTTCATTTTTCAGGGGCTTTCTTAAAAATTAAAGAAGCAATCTGATTTGTTGCTATGAGCAACTGCTCCATTTTTCCTCTGCACAGGTTTTTATAACTCTCCCCTGGTATGTGGGAATATTTGCAAATTTTAGGGGGGTTTCCCAGTATTCAGAATAGGGTATATTAGATTATAGCAGAGCGTGGCGCAGTAAAATACTTAGCAGCACAGTGTTTTACTGCACTTCAATCTGCTATAAAGTAATTAGAAATATATCATTAGAAAGAAAAAAGGGTTGGGGTGTCCCTGGGGGTGGACTCTTGGGAAAGACACTGGGGGGGGGGGGGAGGCCCTGGCCTTGCGCTGTGTAAGGGGCCCGAAATTTCTGTTGGCGGCCCTGCAATTGAAGAGGGGTCCCCTGCAGACAACAGGGCCGAGGATCCACTCACTTCTACACCCAGCAGTGCTGGGGAGGAAGTCTGAATGGCAGCAGGAGCTGGGGTCAGCGCAGCGGTCTCCAGTAGCAAAGGCGGGGAGCCAGCAGAAGATGGCAGCATCGGAACACACTACGGAGCTGCTGGAATTGTGGGGGTGAGTGGCAGCAGTGACAGAGTGGTCTGCCGGTCCTCCGGCAGCTTAAAGGACAACTGCAGAACAATATAGGGAATAAGTGTTTGATCGCGGGGGGTCCGACCGCTGGGACCCCCCGAGATCTCCCTAACGGGGCCCCGCCATTAGCACTCATAGTGAGCACAAAGGCGCGTAGCGTCGACCTAGAGGTCTACGGTGACGCCCCGTCTCCTCCCCGTCCCCATACAGTTCTATGGAGGAGCCGGGGAGGCACGAACGCTGCCTCCCCGCCTCTCCCATAGAGATGCAACGTCATGCTGCGGCAGGCACGCCCCCTGCACGGGAGAGCCGCGGCACAGCCGCGGCCCCATACAGGAGATCGTGGGGGGTCCCAGCAGTTGGACCCCCCGCGATCAAACACTTATCCCCTATCTTGTAGATAGGGGATAAGTGCATATTAAGCTGCAGTTGTCCTTTAAGTTCAAAGCAGGATTGCAGAGACAGGCAGGTCCCAGAAAGCGGGTGCGGGAGTGGAGGCCTTGAGCGGGGCCCGTAATGGCGGTGCTGCAGCCAGCTGGAGATGGCGGGGCTGGCAGCAGGAACCTTGCGATGCCTCCAGGAGGGTTTGATGCAGGGCAGAGGGAAGGTGATTGCTTCAGGCAAGGTCGGGAGGTTCTCCCCATCAAGGGGAGCAGGGTCACCAGGTGAAAAGCTTATGTAATGACCTCAGGGAGCGGTAGCCACTTCAGTGTGCGGCCATTAGCTTTGGCGCCTCGTCCCCCACCCCCTTTTTTTTGCATAGTTTTAATCAGAAAAGTGTATCAGTTTGTTGCATTCAACTAACTAGTGTTTTTGCAAATAAAGTCATTTAGAAAATGTTCCTACTGATTACCTATTCCTGCTTTTTTCCTCCATGTGTGTGTGTGTGTGTGTGTGTGTGTGTATATATATATATATATATATATATATATATATATGTGGTGTAGGACGGGGTAATGTGTAATTAACCGTTTTGTGACGCCAGGGTGTGGTTGACCTATACGTCACCTGAGGTTTGCTTTGCTGAGGTTGGTAAGATGGTACAATCCGTTACATCTCAGGTTAGTGTGAAGGAATTACAGAGTGAATCTAGGGAAGCTTATCGGCTTGCTGGGACTTATAGTTTTTTTTTTTTTTTATTGTCTTTATTTTCCATTGTTCATTCACATAAATAAAAAATCCAGAAGTATTTTCTTATAGATTACACTATTCATCCCACTTTCCCACCCTACCCTTCCTCTCCTGAGAAACGTCCAACACCCGAGGGTGGGATTTTTTTTTTAAATACTTCAACATTTCAGGATTCATATTTATTTCTCTATTTCTCTCTCTACTCTCTCTTTCACCGATCCCAGATCGGCCACCGATCCCTTATTTAACCTTGATTCTTGTTTCTTATTGCCCTTACAGGATAATATTTCAAATTTCATAATTTTATCTTCCAAATTATACCAATGCCTAAGGCTTGGGATCCTAAAGGACATCCAGACCCTCATAAACAATAACTGAGCACAGAAAAAAAGTTTTCTTAAAAAAAGCTCCTTGTTCCATATTGCCTTTTTGAATACCCAATAGCACCTGAAGGGGGGGGGGGGGGGGGGGAAACTCATTTTCCACCTGCAATCTAATTTTAATTTCACCCAATATTTCCTGCCAAAATGCATTAAAGGGGTTATCCAGAAAAAAAAAACTTGTTTTATATATATATATAAACTGGCTCCAGAAAGTTAAACAGATTTGTAAATTACTTCTATTAAAAAAATCTTAATCCTTTCAGTACTTATGAGCTGCTGAAATTAAGTTGTTCTTTTCTATCTAATTGCTCTCTGATGACACCTGTCTCGGGAACCGCCCAGTTTAGAAGCAAATCCACATAGCAAACCTCTTCTACTCTGTGCAGTTCCCGAGACAAGCAGAGATGTCAGCAGAGAGCACTGTTGCCAGAAAGAAAACAACAACTCAACTTCAGCAGCTGATAATCATTGAAAGGATTAAGATTTTTTAACAGAAGTAATTTACAAATTTGTTTAACTTTCTAGAGCCAGTTGATTTAAAAAAAATCAAGAAAAAAGTTTTTTTTTCCTGGAATACAAAGGGGTGGTCCGAGCATGACCACATAATATGAACACAGTCTGCTCCTTCTGACCTACATCTTTGACTCTTATCCTCTTTCCAGTGACCTATTTTCTTTAAATTTACAGGAGTGAAATATACACCATGCAAAATTTATAATTGAAATAACCTGTAAGAGTTATTTATTGAAACAGTGTTAACATTTCTTAACGCTGCCTTCCATTGTGCCTCTGTGATTAACCCCAGTGAATCTTCCCATTTCTTTTTAAACCTATATTGTACATTTTTAGTGACTTCAAACCGTAATATTTTATATAATCTAACCATAGTTTTCTTATCTGAACCTTCAAATATTCTTAACTCATAAAATATGGTAGGGGGTTTAATCGTGAAAAAAGCTAAATCTTTAGTGGACCTATGTGCACTTTGTATCTGAAAAAATCTAAAACTATCTATTTCTCTTAGACCAAAATCCTCCTGTATTTCTTTAAAACTTTCAAACCATTCTCCCCAATAATATGCCCCAATTCCCTAATTCCTTTAGACACCCAAAACACTGGGTCGGGAACCGTCAAGAATTCACTCAACCTTGGATTATACCCAATAGGAGTAAATTCCATACCCCCTTTTATTTTACAATTTTTTTCAGATATTTCCACCCCCTCATCAACATATTAGCATAGGTAAACGAGGGTAAAAGGGCATCAGATTCTAATAATACTCCTAAATCCCACTCTATATCTTTATTTATTACTATTCCATTCAGTTTCCCCGCCGAAAGGATGGTCGGGCACATCCCCCTTCCTCATTAGGGGCTAACCATTCCAAATATTTTAGCCTTGGGACTTATAGTTGATTGTGCTGTATATGACTGACTTCACTTGTGTTGCAGCCCACGCTAGACTTTAGTGACTTGAGCTTGACTAACTTGCTGGACTTGACTGGTATTAACCCCCGTTTTTCTGTTTTTGCATTTGAATTTTTTCCTCATCACCTTCTAAAAATCATAACGCTTTCAATTTTGCACCTAAAAATCCATATGATGGCTTATTTTTTGTGCCACCAATTCTACTTTGCAGTGATATTAGTCATTTTACCAAAAAATCCACAGCGAAATGGAAGAAAAAAATCATTGTGCGACAAAATTGAAGAAAAAATTTCATTTTGTAATTTTGGGGGCCACCGTTTCTACGCAGTGCATTTTTCGGTAAAAATAACACCTTAACTTTATTCTGTAGGTCCATACGGTTAAAATGATACCCTACTTATATAGGTTGGATATGGTCATACTTCGGAAAAAAATCATAACTACATGCAGGAAAATTCTCATTTTCTAACCCCTATAACTTTTTTATTTTTCCGCGTATGGACCGGTATGATGACTCATTTTTGGCGCCGTGTTTTGAAGTTTTTATCGGTACCATTGTTGTATTGACCAGACTTTTTGATCGCTTTTTATTAATTTTTTCATGATATAAAAAGTGACCAAAAATACACTATTTTGGACTTTGGAATTTTTTGGCGCACACGCCATTGACCGTGCAATTTACTTAGCGATATATTTTTATAGTTCAGAAATTTTTGCACGCGGCGATACCACATATGTTTATTTTTATTTACACAGGGAAGGGGTTAAATGACCTTTGTTAACTTTTTTTTCACTTTTTTTTTTTTTGCAGTGTTATAGCTCCTATAGGGAGCTATAGCACTGCACACACTGATCTCCTATGCTGATCCCTGCAAAGCCATAGCTTTGCAGGGATCAGTCAGATAGGGGCTCGATTACTCAAGCCTGTTGCTCAGGCTTGGAGCAATCAATCCCCGATCAGACGCCGCAGAGAGAGGTAAGGAGACCCCCGCCTGCATCCCAGCTGATCGGAACATCACGATTTTATCGCAATGTCCTGATCAACCCGACTGAGCTGCCGGGAACCGTTTGCTTTCATTTTCAGATTTTCGTCTGAAGGGTTAACAGCGCGCAGCACAATGATTGATGCCGCGCGTTGTTAGCCCAGGGTCCCGGCTATCGTTAGCAGCCAGGACCGACCCGGTGTGATGCAGGGTCACGGCTTGACCCTGTTTTTCACACCAGGATAGGCTTAGGGCGTACAGGTACGCCCTAAGTCCTTAAGAGGTTAAATCCCCCTGACTTAGTGCTTACCGCAAGGCTTTGACTTTCACCTGGGTAGTGGGGTTAGCTGGTAGTAGATGCGTGGTCGCTGCACTAGGCCTCATACCTCCTTCAGGATCACCTCAAAGACAGACTTCACACTGCACCAACCTGTGCCTCAGAACTTACTAAGAGTGAGAACTGAACTCTGACCTCACTATATAAGGGAGGAATTTAGAGAGGTCACCTGGTTCACTTTTGCATACTCCCCTAACAACAAGGTTCATAGCAATATATTTCTTAAGGTATCAAGTGCATAGAAAAATACAAATGCATTAACCATTGCATAGCTTTGTATAATACTGTAGATCATAGAGAATCCCAAGGAGAGTGGGCTCAAGACGGACATTGAGGCAGACACTCAGGATGGGCAGGAGTACAGAAGAACACAAACTCCCCCCTCGAGAGAAAAGCCATCCTCAGCGTAACGCCCCGGAGGGCAGATGGTGGGGAAATGGCCTAATAGGCCTTGGTTAGAACAAACAAAATAGTTCCTGGGGCATTAATGAAAATGTCTTGCACAGGGCTATGTGAATTCTCCTGGGGCATTGTTTGGAATGTCCTTCACAGGATGATAAACAGTTATAAGAGTTCCTGTAGCATTTATACGAATGTCCTTACATACTCCAGGTCAAGAAGAAAGTAATGGTTATTGTAACGGTTTGTTTTATTGGGTAATTTTTACCTTTGTACCAACACTTAACCCTGATGATACTGATACTAACATTTAAAGCTTATGAACATTTTTAGTTACAATAACATGTACACATAAGAAACCATAAACAGACTATATTCCTTTGGTATGACATGACATATTTCGGATCGGGCTGTCAGAGGCTTTTTACCCAGATGCCTGTGCAACGGGGCCCATCGGCTTTTTGCTACTTCTCCCCAAAACATAGAAATTTTAAAGAGTACATTGAGGTAGGAACAATATTGACTTCCACTTAAGGTTCTGTTTAGACTTACCAGGTGCTCTCTGTGGCCACTTAGAGAACCCTGTGCACAGTGGACAGGAAAACAATATGACAATACACATCTTGGTATTGACATGGACTGGATTATAAACACACTGACTATGAGATAACAGTCCTTACTTAAGACTCATTTTTAGTACTATACATTAACTCACTATCTGTACACAATTTGTAATATATACAGTCATGGCCGTAAATGTTGGCACCCCTGATTTTTTTCAGGAAAATGAAGTATTTCTCACAGAAAAGGATTGCAGTAACACATATTTTGCTATAGTCATGTTTATTCCCTTTTTGTGTATTGGAACTAAACCAAAAAAGGGAGAAAAAAAAGCTAATTGGATATACTGTCACACCGAACTCCAAAAATGTGCTGGACAAAATTATTGGCAACCTTTTAAAATTGTGGAGAAATAAGATTGTTTCAAGCATGTTATGCTCCGTTAAACTCAACTGTGGCAAGTAACAGGTGTGGGCAATATAAAAATCACACCTGAAAGCAGATAAAGATGAGAGAAGTTCACTTAGTCTTTGCATTGTGTGTCTGTGTGTGCCACACTAAGCATGGACAACAGAAAGAGAAGAGAACTGTCTGAGGACTTGAGAACCAAAATTGTGGAAAAATATCAACAATCTCAAGGTTACAAGTCCATCTCCAGAGATCTAGATTTGCCTTTGTCCACAGTGCGCAACATTATCAAGAAGTTTGCAACCCATGGCACTGAAGCTAATCTCCCCGGATGTGGGCGGAAGAAAAAAATTGATGAATGGTGTCAACGCAGGATAATCCGGATGGTGGATAAGCAGCCTCAAACAAGTTCCAAAGATATTCAACTGTCCTGCAGGCTCAGGGAGCATCAGTGTCAGCGCGAACTTTCCGTCGACATTTAAATAAAATTAAATGCTATGGCAGGAGACCCAGGAGGACTTCACTGCTGACACAGAGACATAAAAAAGCAAGACTACATTTTGCCAAAATGAACTTGAGTAAGCAAAAATCCTTCTGGGAAAATGTCTTGTGGACAAATGAGACCAAGATAGAGCTTTTTGGTAAAGCACATCATTCATGCTGTTTACCGAAAATGGAATGAGGCCTACAAAGAAAAGAACACAGTACCTACAGTGAAATATGCTGGAGGTTCAATGATGTTTTGGGGTTGTTTTGCTGACTCTGGCACTGGTTGCCTTAAATGTGTGCAAGGCATCGGGAAATCTGAGGATTACCTACATATTTTGGGTCGCACTGTACAGCCCAGCTGGGTTTGCGTCCGAGATCTTTGCTGGCCATGGTGACTCTTCTTCTTGGCCACAAACTACATGCTAATGGGTATAGGTTCTCCAAACCTACAGTACATTCCAGCAGTAAGGACAGACTGCCAAAAACAGCATTGATGCCTGTCCCTATGTTCTGTTGTCTTCAGTAAGGGAAACATAACATGATAAGTTTCCTTTAAGGCCTAAAACAGGCAAGTCACTAACAGGATAAAGGTACATACGATTTAGACATAATCTTATTCATGCACACTGCACAGGCAGGGAGAGTAGTATAGAAAATAAACATACATATAGACGCCCATTACACCATATGGACCAAAAGGGTGTAATTTTGGCCTTTGTTTGGGTTGCTTAAATTGGGATTTAGCTTAATTTGCTGTATGGAATAGTTTAATAGCTGAACTATTCCATAGATCAATATGTAGTTTCATTCATTCTATTTGCTATATACTGTAAAAGTGTGAAACTGTGAAACATCTTGGATTGCAAAGAGCCGACATTCTCTACTTGCACAGAGGCCATTTTTATGTCTGCCACTTTTCCAGCTTGTACAGCCCACACAAAGCTACATGTTCAAGTCAATGCCACTGTGTGTGATAAATGATGTAAATACTATTTTAAATGTTGTGTACTATGTTCATTAGCCTCCATTTATGCTGAAGACATGGGTGGTAGGTGGTGCACATAGCTGTTTCTTGCAGTAGACTTCCAGCAGATGCGGTTCTCCGTACTGTCCGATAATTACTGATATCATCATAACCACACAGCGCTGTGCCAGGTGCAGTAAACCTACAATGTGGAGACGTGTTGAAAAATGAATAAGTCTAAATTAGAAAACTATGTTAGTGATTTATTTGGTTTTACTCTTGCAGTATTTAAGACTTACAGAAAGAACATGAAAAAATACTTTTACAGTGTATGAAGATTGGGATCACTGACAAGGTGACATGCACACTGCTAACATTCCGTGATGAATTTACTTATACGGTGTAACTTTATTTTAGTATTAAATACATTTTATCGAGAATTGAAATGCATGGCAGATGCTTATCACGGTGACATTCCAAAAGTTTTCAGGGCTGAGACCACCACAGATTAATACAACAAGTGGGGAGCATGCGTCTCTGGAGTCAAGGGGGGGGGGGGGGGGGGGGAAGGAATCAGCTACTCTGCGGTGTGGCAGTTTTTCATTAAGTATCCGAAGGATGTTGAAATGGCCACATGCAATTTTTTTAAATATCTTTAATCTTTTCAATTGTGAGGCCCTTTGGTCTAGTCAGGCTGCCGCCACCCCCAGGCTGTGTCGTTCGATAGCCATATGGTCTCCGCTTGCTGCTGCCACCTCCAGGCTTGGTCATTCTGACAACTTTTTGGTCTCCTCATGCTGGTACCACCTCTATATCAATTGTGAGGCCACTATATGGTCTCCTTATGCTCCTGCCACCTCCAGGCTGTGTAATTGTGCCGCCATGTGGTCTCCTTGTGTTGCTGGCACATTACATGAAAATTTTAAGCAATAAGTTATTTGAATAAATTTGAATAAATTTATTTTAATTCATTTTAATTAATAATTTTAATAAAAATGCCCCACCATCATACCATGTGTGCAGGGCACGGCGGTGACACGCTGTTCTTCACATGGTTTGCCTTTGCAAACGGAGTCACACAGGGGAGGAACTGCTAAAAGTCATTCATCAAGAAATCAAATCATGGCTTACTCCACGAAAACTGGAAATTGGAACCATGGTGACCGACAATGGGAAGAGCATCTTGTCTGCGCTGCTTCAAGGAAGCCTGTGCCATGCACCCTGCATGGCACACATGTTCAATCTGGCTGTCAAGCTGTTCCTGAATTGTTCCCCCCATCTGCAAGACATCCTAACAATGGTAAGAAAACTTTGCATGCACTTCAGCCACCCGTACACCGCAAAGCACACCCTCCTTGAGCTGCAGCGTCAGAATGGCAACCCTCAACATAGTCTGATTTGTGACATTTGAACATGTTGGAATTCCACCCTCCATATGTTGGACCAACCGTTACGAACAGAGAAAAGCCATCACCGATTTCTTGATGATCCAACCGGATAGGGGACTCCCCTGTGTAACTTCAATGTCAACCAGTGGCAGCTCATATGTGACACCTGCTGTTTGCTCAGGCCCTTTGAGGAAGCCACATTATTAGTCAGTCACCAGGATTATGGGATGGACGACGTCATTCCACTGCTTCATATCCTACCACACGTGTTGGAAGGGATGGCTGGTCAGGGCACTGGAGACATGGCACCTACATCTAGAGGCCACATGAGCCCTGTGGGGGCTGAACTGGAGGGGGAGGGGGACAGTGGAGCACAGGCAAGGTTTTGCAAAATGGGTGGTTTTTATAATCATCTGACAGGAGAGGAAGAGCAGGAGCAGGCTGTGGAGATACAGGGTGATGAGGAAGACAAGACAGAGAACTCAGACACACCATGGCCATGTGGTCTCCTCATGCTGCTGGCACAATTAAACATTTTGTGTTAATCTGTTTGAAAACTTAAATTAATATTTAAAAAATATCTTACATTTTTTTTGATCATGAGGCCCTATGGTCTCGTCAGGCTGTTGCCACCTCCAGGAAGGGTCGTTCTGCCACTATATGGTCTCCTCTTGCTGCCGCCAATTTCTGGTCTCCTCTTGCTGCCATCAATGCTGCTGCCACCTCCAAGTTGTGTCATTGTGCCACCATATGGTCTCCTCATGCTGTTGGCACCTTATATTAAACTTTAAAAATTTTAATCTACATAAAATCTTCAATTAAAATTTTACAAAATATCTTTAATTATTTCTATTTTGAGGCCCTATGGTCTCATCGAGCTGCCGCCACCTCTAGGCTCTTTCATTGTGCCACCATGTGACTCCTTGTTATATTGGGTTTTGTGGTCATACAGTATTAGTTCAAAGTAAACGCTTAGAGCACCCGGGACATTAAACTTTAAAATTTTGAATTTAAAAAAATCGATGTAATCTTATCAAGACTAAGGCTCTATGGTCGTCGACATCATATATTACCTGTGGAATTACCACAAGAACCAAATAAAAAAGGTTGGAGCGATAACAATGAACCATAACTGATTAAATGAAACATTCACACTTTTACAGCTTGATTTTAAGATAGAAGTACAAGCTTTTTCACTGCAGCCACTTCTAGCTTTATGTGCCCACTTACCCAAAGGCACAGAAGCTCCTGTCCAATTTGCTGGTACTACAGTCTCTCCCTTTTCAAGTGGACACTCATATCATGGGGGTGCACTGAGAAGCAGGTTCTGGGACAGGTGGTAGCTGGCCTTGTGGCGGACCGCCAGCTTGATGCTCACCATAATGGGTCCTAAAAAAAAAAAAAAGATTTAAAAACAATTAAAATAAATTCAAATTAAATAAAATAAAAAATATATGAAAAATATATCTTTAATTTCTTCAATTGTGACGCCATATGGTCTCCCGACCCTGCTGCCACATCCAGACTCTCTGAGTTAGTGATTCTAATAGTGATGCCTGTAATCTGCATGTCATACTGAATAACAGTATTATTTCACAAGCACAGCACACTCCCTATGCGTGTTAAGAAAAGGCGAAGTGCTCTACACCCCTATTGAGGCTCTCTGTATACCAAAAATAGCCGTTTTTAATAGAGATTTGCCGCAAATAAATTCAGACAGAAAGGAATTTTGGGGGGAAATTTGGCAAATCGGACAATTCAAATTTTTCAAAAAAAATCGCTCATCTCTAATGACAGCACAGGGGAAGTACTATGAATGAAAGGTAAATTACATCAGCAAGAGCACTAAAATTACCTCTGAAGGGTTACTCTAACAAAACTATGCAGTTTTTTTTTTACCTCAGAATTATCAGAATTATGTGCTGTAACTTCATATTCATTAGGTCCTCAATATTGTTACTAATTAGACAAATTAAGTATAGTATCTCAATATAGTGATAACTTTTTAAAACTTTTCCAGGTTAAGGAAAGCATAGCTGTCTTCCCCCCCCCCCCCCCCCCCCCAAAACAGCGCTTCACCTGTCCTAAGGTTGTGTGTGGTATTATAACTGGGCCATATACTTCAGTGGAGCTGTCCTGCAATATAATATACAAACTGAGGACAAGAGTGGCGCTCTTTCCGAAAGAAAGCAGCTGTGTTTTCCTAATACTAGATAACCCCCATTTTTAGTACTGCTTCTGAACATTTTAGAAAATTACCATATTTGTTAAATGAGGGTCCCCATATTTCTAAAAAACAGAGTGGACAAAAAAAAAGTAAAACTTTTCTCCCATAAGAATTTCCGCTTTCAGTTTAGTAACATTTATTTCACTATAGAAATATTATCACATTTGCCTGTAGTAAATGACCCTCTGTTGTATTTCTCGTGCTCAATGTTCCTTATCACATTTTTCTCTTCTTTTAAATAAATAAATGAATAAAGTTTCCTAAATTGAGGGTTAATATTGTATGTAGTTTGTAAGCTTTTGTAGAATAATAGCTTTTTGTCCATCTCATAGATTCCCCTGTCTTCCTTAGGAGCCATGTATTTATTTTATCTCTTAGCAACAATGTGATTGCAACTTTCTTCCGTCTCTGGAGAGATTCCGGCTCATTAGAAGGAGCAGTCAGGGATGAGTTTGTTGGAATGTGGACCTATTGATGAAAATGTACCTTTTATTGTGTCCCCAAGTCTCCCAGATGGAGCGGAGGGTGGTCTGCACATTTACATTCACACTATTTCTGAATAGTGATACATTCAGCAATGTTCTCCTCTATTTACAAATGAGTCACTCGGCTTCCAGGAGATGAAGTTCCTGCTATGTGCCATCATTATTAATAACTAATGTGACTGAAGTATAGTCAGAACACAGGAATACTTTTTAGCTTATTTTAAGCCTATGAAAATTATTAAACTTTATTGCAAATGAAGTGCAAGACCATCATTACACATTATAGCGCAAAACCAGGAACGTGTCTTGTTGTAATAGAAGTGTTTCATCAGTTCTCGGGGCCAAGAAGTTCTGAAGCAAAATATATAAAATATGTATATTTAATTGAAGATGACCTGACTGTAAGTTTGTACCTTATGGTATTTGCGGCTTTACTAAATAATATTCTCATGTAGACGACATGAATTTGTATGAAGAAACCTTGGTAATATTTATACTAATCTTACTGATTAACTTTTATTACCTTTCTTAGAGGGATAATGAAAAATAATGAGATTTTAAGATTTTTTGGGTGTTTTTTTTTAAATTAAATTACATATTTTTTATTATATTATTACATCAATGGCCCAGATTTATCAAACTGTGTGAGAGAAAAAATAGAGTGATTTTCCCACAGCAACCACTCACAGCTCAGCTTTCACTTTACCAGAGTTCATTTGCTGAGCTGTGATTGGTTGCTGTGGGAAGATCACTCTAATTTTTCTCTCACACAGTTTGATAAATCTCGGCCATTGATGTTATAATATAATAACAATGTTATTTTTAATGGTGAATTTAAACACACACACACACAAAAAAAATCATTAAATCTCATTATTTTTCATTATCCCTCTAAGAAAGGTAAGAAAAGTTAGTCATGGCCGTAAATGTTGGCACCCCTGATATTTTTCTAGAAAATGAAGTATTTCTCACAGAAAAGGATTGCAGTAACACATGTTTTGCTATACACATGTTTATTCCCTTTGTGTGTATTGGAACTAAACCAAAAAAGGGAGGAAAAAAAGCAAATTGGACATAATGTTACACCAAACTCCAAAAATGGTCTGGACAAAAATTATTGGCACTGTTAACTTAATATTTGGTTGCACACCCTTTGGTAAAAATTACTGAAATCAGTCGCTTCCTATAACTATCAATAAGCTACTTACACCTCTCAGCTGGAATGTTGGACGACTCTTCCTTTGCAAACTGCTCCAGGTCTCTCTTATTCGAAGGGCGCCTGTTGCCAACAGCAATTTTAAGACTCATTGCTGGCCACTTCAGAACTCTCCAGCGCTTTGTTGCCATCCATTTCTGGGTGTTTTATGACATATGTTTAGGGTCATTGTCCTGCTGGAAGACCCAGGATCTCGGACCCAAACCCAGCTTTCTGACACTGGGCTGTACAGTGCGACCCAAAATCCGTAGGTAATCCTCATATTTCATTATGCCTTGCACACATTCAAGGCACCCAGTGCCAGAGCCAGCAAAACAACCCCAAAATATAATTGAACCTCCACCATATTTCACTGTGTTCTTTTCTTTGTAGGCCTCATTCCATTTTCGGTAAACAGTAGAATGATGTGCTTTACCAAATAGCTCTATCTTGGCCTCATCTGTCCACAAGACATTTTCCCAGAAGGATTTTGGCTTACTCAAGTTCATTTTGGCAAAATGTAGTCTTGCTTTTTTATGTCTCTGTGTCAGCAGTGGGGTCCTCCTGGGTCTCTTGCCATAGTGTTTAATTTAAATGTTGATGGATAGTTTGCGCTGACACTGATGCTCCCTGAGCCTGCAGGACAGCTTGAATATCTTTGGAACTTGTTTGGTGCTGCTTATCAACCATCCGGACTATCCTGCGTTGACACCTTTCATCAATTTTTCTCTTCCGTCCATGCACAGTGAGATTAGCTACAATGTCATGGGTTGCAAACTTCTTGATAATGTTGCGCACAGCGGACAAAGGCAAATCTATATATCTGGAGATGGACTTGTAACCTTGAGATTGTTGATATTTTTCCACAATTTTGGTTTTCAAGTCCTCAGATAGTTCTCTTCTCCTCTTTCTGTTGTCCATGCTTAGTGTTGCACACACAGACACACAATGCAAATACTAAGTGAACTTCTCTCCTTTTTATCTGCTTTCAGGTGTGATTTTTATATTGCCCACACCTGTTACTTGCCCCAATTGAGTTTAAAGGAGCATCACATACTTGAAACAATCTTATTTTTCCACAATTTTGAAAGGGTGCCAATAATTTTGTCCAGCCCCTTTTTGTAGTTTGGTGTGACATTATGTCCAATTTGCTTTTTTTCCTCGCTCTTTGGTTTAGTTCCAATACACACAAAGGTAATAAACGTGTATAGCAAAACAAGTGTTACTGCAATCCTTTTCTGTGATAAATAATAGTGTTGAGCAGCATAGGCCATATTCGAATTTGCGATATTTCGCGAGTATATGGACTAATATTCATCATATATTCACAAAATTTGCATATTCTCGGCCTTTTTTTTACTATGCGCCATAAAATTTGCATGCGCAATATCACGTGATCTTCAGCAAACATGATCATTCTCATTGACCCACAAGCTAAAAGAAGGGAGGGATCAATATTCGTGAATATTCGCATATGTGAATTTTCGCACGCGCACCAGTCTGACACAGCAACTAGTATTGTAACCTTGTTTAGACCACAAGCTGGAAGCAGGGAGGGATGATCACTGTGATGTGTACTGTGAAAAAAATGCGAATATTCGTAATTGCGAATATATAGCGCTATATTTGCGAATTCGCGAATATGCGATATTTGCAATAAATATTCGCATTGCGAATATTCGTGCCCAACACTAATAAATAATTCATTTTCTAGAAAAATTTCAGGGGTGCCAACATTTACGGCCATGACTGTATTTTTCTCTCACACAGTTTGATAAATCTGGGCTAATATGTTTGCAGCTATGCCAAATTTTCATAGGACAATAGAAACATTGTGTTGTTGCTATCTAGACCCATATCATTTTTGATTATAAAAACTTTTGATTTTTATTTGTACCATTTTTGGGTATGTATGTCTTGGAAACTAATAGGCAACAGGTGATTGTGTCGCTGGGGTGCCGATGGGGTGACAGGCACAGAGACAAGTGCATCTAAAGGGTAAAACTGACAGCTGAGCTCCCCTGTGCAAAATTTGTATTGCCCACTCTAAAAACTCTGGATAGGAAATGCGAAAAAAAACCTTGGCAGCAGGCGCTCAGTAATCCAATAGGAAGTATCACACTCTGGTCACAAAGTGAGTAAGTTCATCTACTTTATTCATGTACAGCAATGACCCGTTTCGGGGTTAATCCACACCCTCACATTGACACAGTACATAGCATAAAACATGAGGGGTTTAAATATGCATTGTAATTGACACACAAAATGGAGGGCAGTGCAAAGATCAAAAGTTCATGTACATGCAAAACGGTGCAGTTTAGTCAGATATGCATAGCATGGTCAACTATAGTGCTGTGTAGAGGACCAGACTTAGTTAATATGTCTAACAGGAAAAAAGAATAAGGCCAATTTATTTAATAAGTAAAATCAGATACACTGTATTATGTCCGGGATGATATGGGAGAGAGGCTTGGATAACGTGACTGTAACATTACTGCGTGTCACGGATGTAAACACCGGCATGCCGCAGCTCCGCTGATAGCTGGTTGGTGAGGACGCATCGCTAGGGAGCCGGTCACATGTCCACCAACAACCAATGATGAGGGGGGGGGGGCGTGCGCAGAGATCGTAGCTTCAGCGGAACAGCGCACAGAAAGCACTGGCTATCGGTGTCGGCATCTGGGAAAGCCAAGTGCCAATATGAAATCTCTGTTCTTTGAACTTGAGAAGCTATGTAGTGATGAAATTCAACATCATTTAGACAGTTCCTTCTTGAATGTATATATACAAGAAAACATTCCTAGAGACCTACGCATATGTCCCGAACCATTATTTTCTAATGATGAGGTTTTCTGCTCTAGATGGAACATCGCCCTAAAGATATGTTCTACCACTTTTCTGAACCTTCTAATAGAAAAAAGGAAACCGTTTGGTTGACAACACTGCCAACCAGATTGATGCATATCTCAGCAAATTACAACATTGTCAATTACTCTCAGAATATTCCATTTGGGATAAAAACCTTATATCAAAAATCCCAAAAATTGAGAGACATGTTATCTAAAAAACTTGCCAAACTTACTAGAGATCGTAATGATTATGCCACTGACAACGTAAAATACTGGTTAAAAAATAACAACAACACTACAAACAAACCAGTTCCAAAAAAATGCATCCAAAACTGTATACATAACAACAAACCACTTAATACCACCACACGGTTCTACAAATCCAAACCTCAGCCTTCCCTATATCCATTGAAACCACAACCCACTGGAACTTTTGTAGCTTCCACCCGGTCCAAACCTACAGCCGCATCCCCACATCCAGTGTCTCCAAACAATACAGATATAAATCTTCCGATGACGTCACTATTGCAAGCCCATCCAGCACTCCTCTCCAAATCACATACCATTGCCCATTCAGCTTTAATACATCCCACACCCCAGAACATTCCAGAAGAACTAATAGCACTACTAGAACAGGCACGCAATACCACCTATACACTATCATCTGGATGTTTTGATTCCATCATTGAACTCTCCTCTGAAGATTCACTACTCACCACCCATGGTACCATTAATTCCCCCACTCTTACCAGTTGGCGATTGCCCGACCATACATTTTACACTCCATCTACAGTCACCAACCACACCCATCAAGATACCTTATTTATCAATGGCGATGCTAAGTTTTTTTTAGGACTAACCACCACCATCCAGTATTCAGATCCTCTAACAATCACCACTACAGAGCAAATACACCAAGCTCCCCCGTTAAGGACAAAAAGGAAAAACTTCAGAAAGAGAGGCTGCAGAGGGAGACAGAAGAAAAAGAAAACCTCATCATCCAAAACATCTAATATAAACACTGTTAAAATGTTCAACCTCTAAATCCTATTGAAAAGATAGGCCTCAAAAGAGGCCTATCTTTTTACCCCTCTAAATGCTCCAATGATTTCCAGTTATTTCTGGACTTAAATTCCTTTAACAGAAAATTGACAATAAAACGTCACTTTAGTATGAAAGATAACATCACCAACACTACCAATAGTGACAACCCATTGCCATCGTCATCTGATACCACCTCTACACTCACCCTCTTTTCCACAGGTCTACACCCAAAATCCCAATTATACCCCCTTCATCACTGGGGCAGTTTTATTGAGACCTTCACCACCCTGGTCTTCAAAGAATTTGAGAATTTGAAGCCACGTACATGTATTTCAAATCTCTCTAAAAAAAAGCAGCTAGCCCCCCAAAAAAACTTGCTCTCAATGATCACATTGTTATTAAGTCAGCAGATAAAGGGGGTGTTGTTGTAGTCCAGAACAGGGAGGATTACATCACTGAAGCTCTCAGACAACTCGCTCTATCTAAACAGGAAGCAGATAATATACTTATACAGGAATGTGCTCTCCCTATCTACTACCACCTCCCAAAGGTGCAGAAGAATATAGAATAACCACCAGGGACACCGATTATATCAGGTATAAACTCGCTCTCCTCAAATTTATCTCACTATATTCATATTGGGCTACAGAGGTATGGCATTAAACTGGATTCTTTTTTAAAAGACACTACTGATTTTATTAAATCTATTTTGGAGCTCAAATGGGAGGATCATTTTAAATTTATGACCATGGACATGTCGTCCTTGTACACCATTATTGATCACCACCTGGGTATAGAAGCCATCTCGCACTACCTCTCCAGTGATGACCTCATACCTCCAATACAAAAAGAGTTTGTCCTGAAGGGGATTCATTTCATCTTCACTCATAACTATATTTATTTCCTAAATAAAATCTATAGGCAGTGAAAAGGAACTGCTATGGGGACACAGTTTGTGCCTAGTTTTGCCAACATATTTGTGGGACGCTTCAAAGAAATCCATATTTATAATCATCATCTCTTTATACATTGCAAGTACTATAGACATTACATAGATGACATCTTTATAATCTGGGACCATTCTGCCACCGACTTAGAAGAATTTCTTCAGTACTTGAACAGTAATAACTGGGGCCTAGAATTAACACAACAAATTTATGACAATAATGCTGAATTCCTTGATGTCTCGGTATTCCATTCCACTGACAATATAATAGGTACAAAAACGTACTTCAAAAAAGTAGATAGCAAGAGCTATCTACATTTTGAAAGTTCCCACTACAAGAATTGCCTGATCAATGTGCCATATGGCCAATTTAAGCGCATGCGCAGAAACTGTACACTTGAATCGGATTATAAAAAAACAGAGTAACACTTTAAAATCTAGATTTATAGCTAAAAAATATCCATCCAGCATTGTTCACGCCGCTAGCAAAAGAGCCAGTACACTGACACAAGCCGAGTGCTTATCTAATCCAAGACTATCGCTTCTAATAGCAAAGACCCAGTGAGCGATAGGTCTTGTAATTTCATCACAACTTTCTCGACCAATGGTACCCAAATAAAAACCATCCTCACTAAATACTGGGACATCCTACTAAATGATCCTTTCTCCAATCTGTTCTTCTGCCCAAACCCAGAGTCACATACCGAAGAGCAAGATCATAAAAAAATATCCTTGCACCTAGTAATCTTAAGAATCTCAGTAAGAAGAACACCACATTTCTCTAAAACGGGCTGCTTCAAATGCAATCACCCACGGTGCAAATGCTGTTCTTCCCTTACACATGGTAAAACTTCATTTACTTCTAATAGTACGGGAGACACTTTTCAAATCAAAAGCCATAAGACTTGTGTCTCCCAATACGTTATATATTTATTAGAGTGCTCCTGCGGCCTACAGTATGTAAGACACACCATTCACTGTCTCAGGAATCGCATTGCAAAACATCGAAGCAACACAAATTTAAATTACCAACTGCATGGCGTTTCGAGGCATGCATCAATATATAATCACAATAACTTTTCAGAGTTTACAGTGTCCTCCATTGAATTTATTGATAAGGATATCCCCCAAAAGTATAATATGCTGCGTCAGCGTGAAATCTTTTGGATTTTCAAATTACGCACTTTATCTCTGTTAGTCTGGTTCTTTTAGCTTCATCAATACTCTGCATGTGCACATTTTATACCCAATGTTTTATCAATTGACTTTTAATTATTTTTCCTGTGTTTTTAAGACTGTTCACAATACATTTATAAATACATTTTATTTTCCTATTTTATTTTCCTTCCCCCCCCTTTTCCCCTCATGCACCCCCCACCCTCCTCCCTCTTTTCTTTCTTCTCACTTCCACATTTACCACTATTTAATGATCATATATATCATTTTTACCTTTCAATTTCATATTTATATTCATTTCAGGTGACTCCAATAAAATCTTTTATACTGCACTATTTTTATTCTACATATGTACATTTTATATATTAACTATATATATATATATATATATATATGTATTAAATTCCTATATGTCCAAAACAGGGAATTTTATTCCATACTATGCAATGCCACCCTTCTTTTATAATATATTACTATCACAATATGCACCATATAACCTCCAATACCATCTTTGCCATTGGATATATATATATATGTGTATATATATATACCAAAGAAAGGAACCACAGCATTCCAATATAGGTAAACATGAAGAGGTTTATTGACCTGACATCAAAGCGACGTTTCAGCCGCCCGCTTGCAGCCTTTCTCAAGCTCCACAACCAGTGATAGTAACAGAGTATTTATACAGGAAGTGTACAGCAAATCAATTAATTTACAAAGTGCATACAAATTGGATTAAAAATTGCATCCAATAGTACATATGTGGATAAAGTGCAATCATGTAATATGTTAGAAAGTGCACATATTAGATGCTTCTCACTGAAATCAGTGATCCCCATGTTAGAGTCAGATAAATATAATTAATACAGTGAACAGTGTACATAGAATAAAAGAGGGGCAGAGCATACATACATTAGATCACCGGTCAAAGACATCTGTATAGTAGCTGCCATAATTGCGTGGAACGCCGCCTCGGCTCCCGGCGCATCGCATTGTCCAGTGTGTCCATGCGCATGCGCAGGAGTGACTCACTGTTCACAGAGCCTATCACTGGCCGGCGTCACCGCAGCTATGGAAACAAATCTCTACATGACCGCGCGCAAGCGCAGATGGAAGTGGTGAATCCAGTTTCACCATAGGCGAGCCTGGCATCTTGGGGGTCTCTCCATAACCAAAGTTCCATGCAATTTTGTAGTCGGGGACGTGGATGATAGGTTTCTTGGGCTCCCACCCTATGTGATCCCATAGGGGGAGAAGCCTATCGCAGATGTGGGGTAACCACAGTCAGCTTGACGGCATGTACCTTCTCATCCCATCCGACACAATATAACAGTATGTGGACAATAGGACATGATAATGTATACAGTGGAGATCGTGTTTTATTCAACAGACGCTTGTTCCGGTTGCTCCTGCTTACAGTATGTCGCCTCCTCGTTAGTGTTATCTAAAATATAAGAATTTAAAAATAAAAACATTATGCCATTATGGCAGCTACTATACAGACATCTTTAACCGGTGATCTAATGTATGTATGCTCCGTCCCTCTTTTATTCTATGTACACTGTTTAATGTATTAATTACATGTATCTGACTCGGTAACATGCGGATCACTGATTTCAGAGAGAAGCATCTAATATGTGCACTTTACCTTTCTAACATATTATATGATTACACTTTATCCGCATATGTACTATTGGATGCCCTTTGTAAATTAATTGATTTGCTGTACACTTCCTGCATAAACTCTGTTAGTATCTCTGGTTGCTAAGCTTGAGAAAGGCTGCAAGCGGGCAGCTGAAACATTGCTTTGATGTCAGGTCAATAAACATCTTCACGTTTACCTATATTGGAGTGCTGCGGTTCCTTTCTTTGGTGTGGATATCTATTGGAGCCCTTACCCAGGACATCCCACTGCTTGCACCCGTTGATCCTTCATTGTGTGGTAGCGCTGCTCTACTGGTTCTTTTGGCTATTTTGGTTTTCTGGAGCGTGCACCCGGTCTGGTGTAAACTGAACATGGATATACATGACAATACAACTGGACTGGTAACTAGACCTGATGTCTACACCTATACCGGTAAGGACATTCATAGAATTCTTAACAATATTGATGGTGACGCCTCATTTTTGCATGCCCCCTCTACATTAGAGGTGCAGAGACAATTTGAGACTGAGACAAAATGATTGCTTTCATTGAATTTAAACTCTACCACCATGGGGGAATATAATAAGGTACACAAAATCCCTAGAGGTATGCAGATTCAACCTTGGGAAAATGCCTTTGCTAATTACATTGATTTTCAACAGCGGTATGAATCTATTTCAAACAAATACTCTTTTCATAGCCACTAAAGCAAAAGTTGTAGCTCTGGAGTCTTCTTTGAGAGGACTGTTAACTGAAAGTGAATGCGAGAGTTTTATCTCCAAACAAGCCACCTATCTGCAGAAACTTAAAACTGACCAAGAAAATGTTAGGAGACAAAAACGGTTGATAGGTCGTGTGTATACCTGGAATGATGTAATACCTAACACCAAGAGACCTATAAAAATGAAGAACCCATTGCCTACTAATCCATCTTCCACCTCCACAGTTGACAATGCTGCTTTTTTTGTAGCAAGCCAACGCATATAAAGAAATCCACCAGACGAGGAGGGAGACAGCACAGGAGAGCATATAAGGACAAGAGGCTGTAAGAGTCCCTCAACAACAGACACAGACCCAACTGAAGTTTGCCAAAAAGAAGTGGTAAACCTTTCTTCTCTTTCATTATCTTATGACCAGACACAATTACTGTTAAATGGACTTAATTTTTGTCCGGTTAATTCACCAGACTGGTTTCAAATTGAACTGGATCTTGCACAATTTTTGAGATGGGTTAAACTAAAATTTGGTTTCATTCTAATACTGCTCAACCTGCTACTTCCACATGTCATGATGTTGTACTATTTAGAGCATCTGATTATGCACTCAGAAACCCTAGAAACTTCCATACCCCTTTGGTGTCAAGTGCAGTTGATACCTTCCACTCACTTGTCAAGAGGGATCTGGAAAAGATGAGGGAAACCCACACCCGCAGAGTCCATAATCTCACACATGCACAACACCTAGCACTGCAAGGACTGATCCATGACCACAATCTCGTCATCAAACCCGCCGACAAGGACAAGGCGATTGTGGTCATGGATCGGTCCAAATACATAGCAGAAGAATTAAAACAACTCAATGACACTTCTACATACCGGTTATTACAACATGACCCAAGACTACAAATTGAACTAAAAATTAAGACAGTATTACAAGATGCATTGTCAGCTGGCATCATTGATGAACCTCTACACCAATATCTCCTGGTATCTCATCCGAAAACTCCACTCTTGTGTACATTGCCAAAAATACAGAAAACACTGACGGACCCTCCAGGTAGACCCATTGTCTCCGGGAGGGATTCCGTCACAACCTATATTTCCATCTTCTTAGACCAAGTACTATGGAGTTCTAATACAACTACAACAAACAACACTTATTGATGACATCATTTTGGCCACCTTAGACATTTCCAGTCTATATACCTCATTACCTCACGACCAAGGCATACAAGCTGTATATAACATCATAGCTCCAGATTTCACCCCAGAAAAAAAAGATTTTTTGATCACTTCACTGCTTTCCATTATCTTAGAGAACAATTATTTCTCATTTAATTATCAATTGTATGCCCAAATAGCGGGGATACGCAAACCTCTTCGTGGGCGCCATGGAGGAGTCCTTCATCTATGTGTCACCCCACTTCGGCCATGTGCTGAAGTGGTGGCGATACATAGATGATGTGTCCCTGATCTGAAGAGGTAGTGAAGCTGATTTAGTACAGTGTCATACCTTTTTGAATCACATCAACCCATGTATTCAATTCACACTTAACTGGTGCCACACTTCTGTGGACTTTTTGGATACTACCGTCTCCATTTTCAATAATCATGTAAGTACAGACCTATTCATCAAAAGTACAGACTGCAACTCCATACTTAAATACGACAGCCATCACCCTAAACATATTGTGCACTCTTTGCCGACAAGCCAAATGATGAGGGGTTGACGCATTGTCAGCACAGAGAACAACATCACACCTACACTTGACACTATGGCGGAAAACTTCACAACTAGGGGTTACCCATCTGCCCTAGTTGAACAAAGCAAACAGAAAGTGTTGGCTATGGATAGAGAACTTTTTCTCTCTACCACTAGACCCACCAAATCCTTAACATGTATACCCTTTGCAACAACAGATAGTCCCAGTGCCAATAAAATAGCCAGTACAGTTAGGAAATATTGGCACATCATCCAGAACAGCTTTCCTAACATTGAATTATTCCAGACGCAACCACTCATATCCTTCTGGAGACCCCCTAGCCTCTGCAATAAATTAGTTTGGGCAGATATCTCCATGAACCCTAATAGCCAACAATCTTTCATTACAGTTCAGAATAAGGGTTCTTGCCCCTGTAGGAAGTGCGTGAATTGTCCATACATGATTAAAGGTCCTAATTTTGTACACCCAGGCACGGGACAGTTTTTTTCAAACCACGTGATCTATGTCTTAAGCTGCCCGTGCAACCTCATTTATGTAGGCAAAACCACCTTAATGTTCAAACATCGCATTAATCAACATCGTTACTCAAAAAGAAAACAACGTCCAGATTTACTGGTTTCCAAGCATTTTTTGGAGGCCGGTCATACTGAGAAAGATTTGAGGTTTACTTTGCTTTATCATATCCCCCACTTAGATATGATGGAGACCGCACCAGCCTTTTAAAAATATGGGAGTTGCGTTGGATCCACATACTCAACTCCCTGCGGCCTCATGGTTTGAACGTGGAATTTGTGGTAACCCCTGGAATCTTGAATAAGAATGGGCTATTACATTGTTCGTTACCGATAGTAACCATTAGTGGTAAATATATAAACTATGCCAACTTTGTATTTATCCATTCTGTTTTTGTTTCTCAAACTAATGTTTTTATTCTCATCTTATATTCTTATCTTCTTATATTTTAGATAACACGAATGAGGAGGCGACATACTGTAAGCAGGAGCAACCGGGACAAGCGTCTGTTGAATAAAACACAATCTCCACTGTATGCATTATCATGTCCTATTGTCCACATACTGTTATAGTGTGTCGGATGGGATGAGAAGGTACGTGCCATCAAGCTGACTGTGGTTACCTGTCAACTCAGACCCAACATCTTCGATAAACTTCTCCCCCTATGTGATCACATAGGGGGGGAGCCCACGACACCTATCATCCATATCCCCGACTACAAAATTGCATGGAACTTTGTTTATGAAGAGACCCACAAGATGCCAGGCTCTCCTATGGTGAAACTGGACTCACTACTTCCATCTGCGCTTGCACGCGGTCATGTAGAGATTTGTTTCCATAGCTGCGACGACGCCGGCCAGTGATAGGCTCTGTGAACAGTGAGTCACTCCGGCGCATGCGCATGGATCATTCTTTCTGCGGACACGGAAAACAGAATTTCTGGCGCATAAATTCTGCCGTCTGCACAACGCAGCCAAATCCTGTTGAATTCAACAGGACTCTGCTGCTCTGGAATCTCCAGTGGAATTCCAATGTGGAATTCTGCACAGAAATGTCCCAAGTATCATCTGCACTACAGATTTTTCCTGGTAAAAGTTTAAAATGTTGAATTTCTTTACATTTGTTTTAAGTGACTGAGGAGAGGTTGCAATACCGTACACAGCTGATGCTTAAGAAAGGCACTTTATCTGAAAGGTAACCCAAACTTTTTCACTGTGGTGTACAGTGCTCAAATCCAGTTGCATTACGGCCCTATGCATTATTGTTAGTCAGCTAATGAAGACTAGTGAGCCCAAAAAGATGTAATAAAAGTAGATGTAAAGATGCAAGTAGATTTTTCTGTGGATAACCAGAGTTTCACAAAATAAATAGAACCCCCATTTTTTTACATAGGGAATTTGAGCTCTTTCTTACACACCTGCCATCACAACTTATTTTTTCTATCAGTGGAATAGCTTACATCACTCATAAACTTTGTGCCACTCTAAAACCTGTTTAGTTGTTTTAGGGGTGTGATATGTCAGGCTTTACAGAATTCCGAAGTAGAATGCACATTCGTGTGTCTATGACCCAAGTAGCTGAGTTTACAGATGTATCAAGATCTAAGATCTGTTTGCTTCATCAAATGTCAGTATGCAAGGGCTGGAAAAACATCTTTAGAAGTTGCTGCAGTTGAAAGTCAAAGTGTGATGCAAAGGACAAAAGAGCACTTAGGATTATAGCTTAAAACACAAAACTCTGGCCTCTCACATTACTGAAGAGTTGAAAGCAAGTTTACAGGCACCAGTATGAGTGGAAGGTCGATTGTAACAATGAAAGTGTCAGGTGGGCACTGCACAAAGATAATGTCCAGGCAGAGCTGCAATAGCCCAACCTTTGTCGACGGCACAAAACATCAAACACCATATTGACCATGGTGCAAAGACACCAGTGATTTGTGTCTTCTGATCATCACTAGAGTTTTTTTTTATCTGCTCTTCTGTGCTTTCCTGGACTTCTGACCCCCACTACTTGGATTGTGATTTGGACCATACATGACCTACTGCTGTGACCTGGCTTGACCTCTGGTATTGCACTTGGACACTGATTCTGTTTGGATGCTCCTCTTTGGTTCTTACCCTGGCCTAACTTTGGTTTGCGGTTTGGATTCTGATTTAGTCTTTGTTGTCATAGTTTGGCTTTGACAAGACCTGCTGACTATGTCTGTTCTTTTCCTACCTGTACTCCCATGTCAGTGTAGGGACCACCGCCCAGCCGAGGGCTGCCATTTAGGGTGGATCATCCCTAGTAACTATAGGTGATGACCACTATAGGTGATGACCACTCACTGTTTACAATATTTTCCTCAGTGCTTGCTTCCTGGTTGCCTTTTAGCTCAGCCTCATGAGCTGAGATATGTGGCATTAGCTTAGCTACAGTACCAACAGGTGGTCTGGTATGAATACTAGACCAACTGTATGGAGAAAAAAATGATGAACTTACTCCGACACACATACTCTAAATAAGGGGGTACTTTTTATACCCCAGTTTTCTGTATGTAAAAACTAGATTCTTATGAAGTATAGTGAGATCCCCTCTTACACAATGTCTGCTGCTATTGACATAGGACATTCAAATTTACTATTTACTATATCACAATATATTTTAGGGAAATCCCAGTTTTGTACATTATTGCTGTTCCAATAAACAACTGAGATCTAAATGTATATTTTTCTACTTTCATAAAATTGTACTGTATAGTATTTTACAATTTTTTTTTTGAATAAACAAGATTAACCTCACAAAAACCTGACTCTAGGGGAAGCCAAATCATATACGTAGTTTTATGACCTTTAACACACCAGCATATGGCTTACCAAAGAAACAAAGCCTCATTTTCTCTCCTGTGTTTATATGTAAGTACTTAAGCTACTGATGGGTGAATCAGTGAGATATTGACTACTTTTGCCATATATACAACCTCTTTTCTTCACAGGCTCAGATGCTGCTTAGCGTTATGATAGGAAAGAGACGCGATATGTCCTTTCCCAAACTGTGTGCCATCTGTGAGCTACAGATGGAATAAAAGAGACCTGCAGTCCGTGTAGTGTCAGGCTGTGCACTGGTTGAGAAAGATTTGTACCAAGTCAAGGACTCGGCATGGATGAGACACGGAGAGCTTGCTAACAGTTGAGCAGCCACTAAACAGGGAAGCGTATTGCCCTCAAGCTGTGGTGCCAGGTTTTCATAGAGTACACATCATCCTTTATGTGGGTAATGTGTCAAGTTGCATTTATCTTGCTATTTCTCCTGCAAAACAAATACAATTTGTTGTTATTGAATGCCTTTCATTAGGAAGACAAATTGCGTTTCTTAGAACTATTATCTTAAATACACTAAATATTATAGACTGCTAACAGAACCAATCCTGATTATATAACTGTCACGATGCCGGCTGGCAGGTAGTGGACCCTCTGTGCCAGAGAGGGATTGGCGTGGACCGTGCTAGTGGACCGGTTCTAAGCCACTACTGGTTTTCACCAGAGCCCGCCGCAAAGCGGGATGGTCTTGCTGCGGCGGTAGTGACCAGGTCGTATCCACTAGCAACGGCTCACCTCTCTGGCTGCTGAAGATAGGCGCGGTACAAGGGAGTAGGCAGAAGCAAGGTCGGACGTAGCAGAAGGTCGGGGCAGGCAGCAAGGATCGTAGTCAGGGGCAACGGCAGAAGGTCTGGAAACACAGGCAAGGAACACACAAGGAACGCTTTCACTGGCACTAAGGCAACAAGATCCGGCAAGGGAGTGCAAGGGAAGTGAGGTAATATAGGGAAGTGCACAGGTGAAAACCCTAATTGGAACCACTGCGCCAATCAGCGGCGCAGTGGCCCTTTAAATCGCAGAGACCCGGCGCGCGCGCGCCCTAGGGAGCGGGGCCGCGCGCGCCGGGACAGAACAGACGGGGAGCGAGTCAGGTAGGGGAGCCGGGGTGCGCATCGCGAGCGGGCGCTACCCGCATCGCGAATCGCATCCCGGCTGGCAGCGGGATCGCAGCGCCCCGGGTCAGAGGACGTGACCGGAGCGCTGCAGCGGAGGGAGTGAAGCGAGCGCTCCGGGGAGGAGCGGGGACCCGGAGCGCTCGGCGTAACAGTACCCCCCCCCTTGGGTCTCCCCCTCTTCTTGGAGCCTGAGAACCTGAGGAGCAGACTTTTGTCAAGGATGTTGTCCTCAGGTTCCCAGGATCTCTCTTCAGGACCACAACCCTCCCAGTCTACTAAAAAAAAATTTTTCCCTCTGACCTTTTTGGCAGCCAAAATTTCCTTGACCGAGAAGACGTCCGAGGAGCCGGAAACAGGAGTGGGAGGAACAGATTTGGGAGAAAAACGGTTGAGGATGAGTGGTTTGAGAAGAGAGACGTGAAAGGCATTAGGGATACGAAGAGAAGGAGGAAGAAGAAGTTTATAAGAGACAGGATTAATTTGACACAAAATTTTGAAAGGACCAAGATAGCGTGGTCCCAACTTGTAGCTAGGGACACGGAAGCGGACATATTTAGCGGAGAGCCATACCTTGTCTCCAGGGGAAAAAACGGGGGGAGCTCTTCTTTTCTTATCCGCGAACCTCTTCATGCGTGAAGAAGCCTGTAAGAGAGAATTTTGGGTCTCTCTCCATATAATGGAAAGGTCACGAGAAATTTCATCCACAGCGGGCAGACCAGAGGGCAAGGGGGTAGGGAGGGGGGGAAGAGGGTGACGGCCGTACACCACGAAAAATGGGGATTTGGAGGAAGATTCAGAGACCCTGAAGTTATACGAGAATTCGGCCCATGGAAGGAGATCTGCCCAGTCATCCTGGCGGGAGGAAACAAAATGTCGCAAATAATCACCCAGGATCTGGTTAATTCTTTCTACTTGTCCATTGGACTGGGGATGATATGCAGAGGAAAAATTTAATTTAATCTTGAGTTGTTTACAGAGAGCCCTCCAGAATTTAGACACGAATTGGACCCCTCTATCCGAGACGATCTGCGTAGGCAACCCGTGAAGACGAAAAATGTGTACAAAAAATTGTTTAGCCAACTGAGGCGCAGAAGGAAGACCAGGAAGAGGGATGAAATGTGCCATTTTGGAGAATCGATCAACGACCACCCAAATAACGGTGTTGCCACGGGAAGGGGGTAAATCAGTAATAAAATCCATACCAATCAGAGACCAAGGCTGTTCGGGGACAGGCAGAGGATGAAGAAAACCAGCGGGCTTCTGGCGAGGAGTCTTATCCCGGGCACAGATAGTGCAGGCTCGCACAAAGTCCCCAACATCCGTCTCCAGAGTCGGCCACCAATAGAAGCGGGAGATGAGTTGCACAGATTTCTTGATGCCCGCATGACCTGCGAGATGGGAGGAGTGACCCCATTTGAGGATTCCGAGGCGTTGGCGTGGAGAAACAAAGGTCTTTCCTGGAGGAGTCTGCCTGATGGAGGCAGGAGAAGTGGAGATCAGGCAGTCAGGTGGAATGATGTGTTGCGGAGGGAGATCAACTTCTGAGGCATCCGAGGAACGAGAGAGAGCATCGGCCCTAATGTTCTTATCGGCAGGACGAAAGTGAATCTCAAAATTAAATCGGGCAAAGAACAGAGACCACCGGGCCTGGCGAGGATTCAGCCGTTGGGCAGACTGGAGGTAGGAGAGGTTCTTGTGGTCGGTGTAGATAATAACAGGAAATCTTGATCCCTCCAGCAGATGCCTCCATTCCTCAAGTGCTAATTTAATGGCTAGAAGCTCTCGATCCCCGATGGAGTAGTTCCTCTCCGCTGGAGAGAAGGTCCTAGAGAAAAAACCACAAGTGACAGCATGCCCGGAAGAATTTTTTTGTAGAAGAACAGCTCCAGCTCCCACTGAGGAGGCATCAACCTCCAATAGGAAGGGTTTGGAAGGGTCAGGTCTGGAGAGCACGGGAGCCGAAGAAAAGGCAGACTTGAGTCGTTTAAAGGAGTCTTCTGCTTGAGGAGGCCAGGACTTGGGATCAGCATTTTTTTTGGTTAAAGCCACGATAGGAGCCACAATGGTAGAAAAATGTGGAATAAATTGCCTGTAATAATTGGCGAACCCCAAAAAGCGTTGGATAGCACGGAGTCCGGAGGGGCGTGGCCAATCTAAGACGGCAGAGAGTTTGTCTGGATCCATCTGTAGTCCCTGGCCAGAGACCAAATATCCTAGAAAAGGAAGAGATTGGCATTCAAACAGACATTTCTCAATTTTGGCATAGAGTTGGTTGTCACGAAGTCTCTGAAGAACCATACGGACATGCTGGCGGTGTTCTTCTAGATTGGCAGAAAAAATTAGGATATCGTCCAGATATACAACAACACAGGAGTATAACAGATCACGAAAAATTTCATTGACAAAGTCTTGGAAGACGGCAGGGGCATTGCACAGTCCAAAGGGCATGACCAGATACTCAAAGTGTCCATCTCTGGTGTTAAATGCCGTTTTCCACTCGTCCCCCTCTCTGATGCGGATGAGGTTATAGGCGCCTCTTAAGTCCAATTTAGTGAAGATGTGGGCACCTTGGAGGCGATCAAAGAGTTCAGAGATGAGGGGTAAGGGGTAGCGGTTCTTAACCGTGATTTTATTAAGACCGCGGTAGTCAATGCAAGGACGTAGGGAGCCATCTTTTTTGGACACAAAGAAAAATCCGGCTCCGGCAGGAGAGGAGGATTTACGGATAAAGCCCTTTTTTAGATTCTCCTGGACGTATTCGGACATGGCAAGAGTCTCTGGGGCAGAGAGAGGATAAATTCTGCCCCGGGGTGGAGTAGTACCCGGGAGGAGGTCGATAGGGCAATCATAAGGCCTGTGAGGAGGTAGAGTCTCAGCTTGTTTTTTGCAGAAAACATCCGCGAAGTCCATATAGGCCTTAGGGAGACCGGTTACTGGAGGAACCACAGAGTTACGGCAAGGGTTACTGGGAACCGGTTTTAGACAGTTCTTGGAACAAGAGGACCCCCAACTCTTGATCTCCCCAGTGGACCAATCCAGGGTTGGGGAATGAAGTTGAAGCCAGGGAAGTCCAAGGAGAATCTCCGAGGTGCAATTGGGGAGGACCAAAAGTTCAATCCTCTCATGATGAGATCCGATGCTCATAAGAAGGGGCTCCGTGCGGAAACGTATGGTACAGTCCAATCTTTCATTATTTACACAATTGATGTAGAGGGGTCTGGCGAGACTGGTCACCGGGATGTTGAACCTGTTGACGAGAGAGGCCAAAATAAAATTTCCTGCAGATCCAGAGTCCAAGAAGGCCACTGTAGAGAAGGAGAAGGCAGAGGCAGACATCCGCACAGGCACAGTAAGACGTGGAGAAGCAGAGTAGACATCAAGGACTGTCTCACCTTTGTGCGGAGTCAGCGTACGTCTTTCCAGGCGGGGAGGACGGATAGGACAATCCCTCAGGAAGTGTTCGGTACTAGCACAGTACAGGCAGAGGTTCTCCATACGGCGTCGTGTCCTCTCTTGAGGTGTCAGGCGAGACCGGTCGACCTGCATAGCCTCCACGGCGGGAGGCACAGGAACAGATTGCAGGGGACCAGAGGAGAGAGGAGCCGAGGAGACGAAACGCCTCGTGCGAACAGAGTCCATATCTTGGCGGAGTTCCTGACGCCTTTCAGAAAAACGCATGTCAATGCGAGTGGCTAGGTGAATAAGTTCATGTAGATTAGCAGGAATTTCTCGTGCGGCCAGAACATCTTTAATGTTGCTGGATAGGCCTTTTTTGAAGGTCGCGCAGAGGGCCTCATTATTCCAGGACAATTCTGAAGCAAGTGTACGGAATTGTACGGCATACTCGCCAACGGAAGAATTACCCTGGACCAGGTTCAACAGGGCAGTCTCAGCAGAAGAGGCTCGGGCAGGTTCCTCAAAGACACTTCGGATTTCCGAGAAGAAGGAGTGTACAGAGGCAGTGACGGGGTCATTGCGGTCCCAGAGCGGTGTGGCCCATGACAGGGCTTTTCCGGACAGAAGACTGACTACGAAAGCCACCTTAGACCTTTCAGTGGGAAACAGGTCCGACATCATCTCCAGATGCAGGGAACATTGGGAAAGAAAGCCACGGCAAAACTTAGAGTCCCCATCAAATTTATCCGGCAAGGATAAGCGTATCCCAGGAGCGGCCACTCGCTGCGGAGGAGGTGCAGGAGCTGGCGGAGGAGATGACTGCTGAAGCTGTGGTAGCAACTGTTGTAGCATAACGGTCAGTTGAGACAGCTGTTGGCCTTGTTGCGCTATCTGTTGTGACTGCTGGGCGACCACCGTGGTGAGGTCAGCGACAACTGGCAGAGGAACTTCAGCGGGATCCATGGCCGGATCTACTGTCACGATGCCGGCTGGCAGGTAGTGGACCCTCTGTGCCAGAGAGGGATTGGCGTGGACCGTGCTAGTGGACCGGTTCTAAGCCACTACTGGTTTTCACCAGAGCCCGCCGCAAAGCGGGATGGTCTTGCTGCGGCGGTAGTGACCAGGTCGTATCCACTAGCAACGGCTCACCTCTCTGGCTGCTGAAGATAGGCGCGGTACAAGGGAGTAGGCAGAAGCAAGGTCGGACGTAGCAGAAGGTCGGGGCAGGCAGCAAGGATCGTAGTCAGGGGCAACGGCAGAAGGTCTGGAAACACAGGCAAGGAACACACAAGGAACGCTTTCACTGGCACTAAGGCAACAAGATCCGGCAAGGGAGTGCAAGGGAAGTGAGGTAATATAGGGAAGTGCACAGGTGAAAACCCTAATTGGAACCACTGCGCCAATCAGCGGCGCAGTGGCCCTTTAAATCGCAGAGACCCGGCGCGCGCGCGCCCTAGGGAGCGGGGCCGCGCGCGCCGGGACAGAACAGACGGGGAGCGAGTCAGGTAGGGGAGCCGGGGTGCGCATCGCGAGCGGGCGCTACCCGCATCGCGAATCGCATCCCGGCTGGCAGCGGGATCGCAGCGCCCCGGGTCAGAGGACGTGACCGGAGCGCTGCAGCGGAGGGAGTGAAGCGAGCGCTCCGGGGAGGAGCGGGGACCCGGAGCGCTCGGCGTAACAATAATTAGGGTCCCGGCTTCTTTCCCATTGTTTTCCTGTTTTACATGAAGTCAGTGTCCAATCACTTTGTAATCTTTTAGGAACTAGCGAATATATCTTTTGTGGGAACAGATTAGCGGTAGACCTGTTCCTGTCTCCTTATTGGTGAGTGATTTTGTCATAATGAAATGGCCCGGCATCTTTCCCTATTTATCTCTTCAACTATCTCTACAATCAGAAAATCTAATTGGCTTCTTCTGGCTAATGAATGGGACACATTATAACCTTCAAGTGTTTCATTTGTCTCCACATTGATTGAACAGCTTATTTAGATGCATTAGTTTTTTGTGTTTTCTAGTTACTAAAATAACAAGCCATGGCCATGCTGAGCATTTCTTTAATAGCAATATCTAAAATGAAACACATAAACATTAGACATTGACTGGTCTGTCATAACAGACTTTATTACCAAAACTGTGTGTCTGTAAAGCTGTTCTTGTAGCGACCAATCACATTGTAGGTTTTATTTTCCAGAGAAATGTAAGAATTAAAACCTGAATCCTTGGTTAAATGGGACAAATAATGATCAGTTTTTTTTTGAATGTTTTTATTTTACAAATTGTCATCAGTAGAGATGAGCGAATCGAAGCATTGCGAATTTCAGGAAATATTAGATTTGCAACGAATGCGAATATCGTCGCAATTCTATTGTGCAAATCGCTTCATTAAACTCCATTTTACAGCATTCCAGGCTCCAGGGCATCTAAATGGTGGATCCACATGTCAGTACATGGGGCAAGGGACGCTGTGAAGGCAGGAAGGCAAGGAAGGAAGTGAAGTAGGCGGTATGACCCTGAATCACATGCAGGATGCAGCCTATCAGCAGCCAGTCACCCCTGTGATGTCACAACCCTATATAATCGTCAGCCATATTGCTGCCAGCCACTTCATTAATTACACTGCAGACAGATAGGATGGACAACCTGTGTGTGTGTGTTACAGCAGAGAAAAGCGCATTCCGGCAGCGTTTAATATCTTCCTAGTCACATCAGCATTCTCGTGGACGGTGAGCATTGTTTTTTTGACTGAAAATGATTTTTGCTGCAGCCATTAGCCTCCCAGTCACTTTTTTCAGCATTGTATTACAGAGAGGGGCAGATAGCTGTGTGTTGCCTCATACATTTCAACAAGCTTCCTCAACTTCATAAACCTTAGCAGAGGAGGCAGGAATAATTTTTCAGCGCAATTCAGTGTCTTTGTTCCACAAAAAATAATCTGCTGGTTATACTAGTCTGTAGACGGTATAATACCCAGCAGTCGATTCCTAATAGTCTGTGACATTTTGTATTTAGTACAAAGCTTTTTTGGCTGCAGCACTGTTGTGTACTGCTGGTGTTTTACAAAAATATTTTTTTAAGGGTACTGTAGCGCATTTTTCTGCCCTTACCGGTGCATACCGCATACATACATCTAAGTAGTGTACTATTTTGTACCTGTTACTCTGTCAAGGGCCGACATATTGTAAAAGGACAGCCAAAAGTAATCATCGGCTGCTGTTTTTAAAAAAAATTACATAGTTTTTAGGCTCATTGTAGCCCATTTTTCTGCAGTCATAAGTGCATACCACATACGTACATCTAAGTAGTGTACCATTTTGTACCTGTTAATATGTCAAGTGCCTACATACTGTGAAAGGACAGGCAAAAGTACTCATCAGCTGGTGTTGTACTCAGATACTTTTTTAAGTGTACTGTAGAGCATTTTCTGCCCTCATCAGTGCATACTACATACCTACATCTAAGTAGTGTACTATTTTGTACCTGATAATCTTTCAAGGGCCTAGATACTGTGAAAGTCCAGGCATAAGTGCACACCTGCTGCTGTATTGTACTCCCCTCATATACGCACTAAGTATGTCAGACAGAGAAGTGCCAGGACGTGCACAGAGGAGTGGCAGAGGCCTAAATCCTTCAGGCAGAGGTCACAGCAGACTAGGGGCGAGTGGCAGCAGGAGTCGCAGTGAGAGGCCTGAGCTCCTGTTATCAGCTAGAGGTCGTGACAGCAACCCATCTGCTGTCGTTGTTTGGTTTACACGCTCATCCACTTCATCACAAGTGACATCTGACAACCCCAGTCAACAGTCGGTGGGTTCCCCAGACACAACCCTCAGTTGGCATACCCCAGGAGCAGTCCCTGTCCTCCCATTTCCTCTGTCCTATGCTGTTCTCTTTCCTATAGAAGTATCTTATGCTGTGGGTTCAGCTCCACTATTCACTGAGGACGATCTAATAGAGGACAGTCAGCAGCTATTGCCCAGCCAAGAAGTGGAATAGACATCAGCCGCTTCCTCCGCTAGGCGGGCAAGTAGTGATGAGGAGAGTGACATGGGAGGCGGTGTTGCCAGGGTTTAGGGTCCTGAAGCAGACACTGTTGAGGAACCTGAGGAGGACATCAGTGACGTGCAGACACTTGTTGATGATGATGAAGCCGATTGCAATTGGGAGTCGGGAGCAGAAGGGGCTTCATCATCATCATCAGGAGAAGAGAGTTGCAGGTTGCCCATGAGGCAGCAGCTGAGCCAGCAAGGCGGTAGCATGGTTGGCAGTCAGCATGGTGGCAGAAGTGGAAATTCTGGAGCAAAACGTGCCTGGGGGAGACCACCAGCTTCGCGGCAGCCTACCTTCCCGGAAGGTAGTGGAACAGGGGTTCCTGGAGATGGCGGCAGTAGCAGTCAATTAGTGCGGATTGTTGGTGGGAAAATCAGCTACTCTGCGGTGTGGCAGTTTTTCATCAAGCATCCGGAGGAGGTTCACATAACCACATGCAAGATATGTCGGCAGAAGGTGAAGCGTGGCCAGGGTCCCAATGTTGGCACCACGGCCCTGCATCAACATATGCTTCGCCACCATAAAGCGGCCTAGGAGAACTGTGAGTCCGATATAGTAGTCCAACCTGCTGCATCACCCAGTGGCACGCCGCTCCCTGTTTCAGCCAGCCAAGGCTCCACCACCTCAGCCAAAGGGAGCTGTGTGTGCCATACCCTCCTTCTGTCGCTCCAGATGCTCTGCTCCTCCCACTTTTAGTCAGCCATTCTGCCAACAATCCATCCACCATGACCAAGAGACAACAGTATGCGCCCACTCATCCAACGGTGCAGAAGCTGAATGTGCTCCTGTCTAAGTTGCTGGTGCTGCAGTCCCTCCCTTTTCAAGTGGTGGACTCTGCACCTTTCAGAGAACTGATGGCTTATGCCGAGCGGAGGTGGAGAGTGCCAAGCCGTCATTTCTCTGCGAAGAAGGCAATAACAGCCCTGCACAATTTTGTGGAAGAGAAGTTGGTCCAGTCCTTGAGCCTGTCGATGTGAACCAAAGCGCACGGCAGGGCCGACGTCTGGAGCTGTAACTAGGGTCAGGGAAAATACATGTCCTTTACGGCTCACTGGGTGAATTTGGTTCCTGCACAGCCACAACCCCAACTTGGACAGGTCACGCCGCTTCCTCCTCCACGCTGTCAGCCCGTTGGTCCTGTGCCAGTGTGCGACTCTGCCTCCTCATCCTCCACCACGTCCTCAGCCTCCACTGCCCGGACAAGTCTCAGTGGCCCTTCAGCATACCATGTGTGCAGGGCACGGCAGTGTCACGCTGTTCTTCACATGGTTTGCCTTGGTGAAAAGAATCACACAGGGGAGGAACTGCTAAAAGTAATTCGGAAAGTAATCAGTGCATGGCTTACTCCACAAAAACTGGAAATGGGAACCATGGTGACCGACAACCCGAAGAACCCGAAATTTTGCATGCACTTCAGCCACTCATGCACCGCGAAGCACACCCTCCTTGAGCTGCAGCATCAGAATGGTATCCCCCAACATAGTCTGATTTGTGATGTTGCCACACGTTGGAATGATTCCACCCTCCATATGTTGGACCAACTGTACAAACCATCACCGATTTCTTGATGATCCAATCGGCGAGGAGTACTGGACTTCTGGGCAGCCAAACTTGATTTATGGCCGTAACTAGCAGAGTTTGCTCTGGAAAAGCTGTCCTGCCCAGCCAGTAGTGTGCCATCAGAGCGGGTGTTTAGTGCTGGGGGGGGGGCATAGTCCCCCCAAGGAGAACTCGTCTGTCCACAAAAAATGTGGAGAGACTGACCTTTGTGAAGATTAATCAGGCATGGATCAGCCAGGATTTCTACCCACCAATGCCAGATGCATCACAGTTGATTGAACATGGTGCTACACCAACACTTCACAAATATGGATAGTGGCAAACAGATTTAAGGTATTGCCACCCACCACACCACTCTGTCACTGGGTCACTTTCAGGACTCCTGATGCTGCTGCCACCTCCAGGGTGTTTCATTCAGCCACTATTTGGTCTCCTTATGCTTCTACCAACTCCAGGCTATGCGATTCAGCCACTATATGGTCTCCTTATGCTTCGGCCACCTGCAGGCTGTACCATTCAGACACTAAATGGGCTCCTTATGCTTTCCCCACCTCCAGGTTGTGTCATTCAGCCAATATATTGTTTTCTAATGCTGCTGGGACTGTTTCGGATATTACCTACAATTTTTTATGTTAGCACTAGCAAACATACATGCTCAATAGAGATTTCAACAGTGATCTTTTAATGTTAGGGGTTTTGAAGCCCTCTTATGTACACATCCTGCTGCCTGATCCAGGCTGTCTGTTTCAGGAACTACTTTGCTTACTGATGCTACTGGGCCTGTGCTTACATTTTTTTAATGTTAGCACTAGATAACATACATCTTCTATACAAATTTCAATATTCACGTTTTAATGCTAGGGGTTATTAAGCCCTCTTGTGTACTTCTGCTGCTGCCTGATTCAGGCTGTGTGTTTAAGCAACTATAAGGTTTAGTGATGCTGCTGGGCCTGTGCCTAACATTTTTTGATGTTAGCACTAGCTAACAGACATCTTCTATACAGATTTTAACATTAACATTTTAATTTTAGGCGTTATGAAGCCCTCTTGTAAACTCATGCTGATGCCTGCTCCAGGCTGTGTGTTTCAGGAACTACTGTGCTTAGTGATGCTGCTAGGCTTGATCCTTAAATTCTTTGATGATAGCACAAGGTAATATACCTTTTCAATAGAGATTTCAACATTGATCTTTCAATCTTATGGATTATGAAACCCTCTTGAGTACTGCTGCTGCCTGCTCCTGACTGTGTCTTTCAGGAACTACTTGTCTTACAGATGCTGCTGGGCTTGGGCCTTAAATTTTTGAATGTTAGCACTAGCTTACATACATGCTTAATTGAGATTTCAACATTAATCTTTCAATGTAAGGGGTTATGAAACCTTCTTGTGTACTCCTGCTGCTTACTGCTCCTGCCTGTGTCATTCAGCAACTACATGGTTTAGTGATGCTGCTGGGCTTGGGCCTTAAATTTGTGGATTGTAGCACTAGCTAACATACACCTTCAATAGAGATTTCAACATTCACCTTTTAATGTTAGGGGTTTGGAACCCCTCTTGTGTACTCATGCTGCGGCCTGCTCCTGTCTGTGTCATTCAGCAACTACATGGTTTAGTGATGCTGCTGGGCCTAGGACATTATCTATCTATCTCTCTCTCTCTCTCTATATATATATATTTATATTTATGGTAGCACTAGGTACCATACATCTTCAATGGAAATTTAAAAATGCATCTTTTATTCTTAGAGATTGTGAGGCCCTATTGTCTCCTCATCTGCTGCCAACTCCAGGCTGTGCCATTCAGACACTATATGGTCTCCTCTTGCTTCAGCCAACTCCTGGCTGTGCCATTCAGCCACTATATGGTCTACTACTGATGCCACCTCCAGGCTCTGTAATTGTGCTGCCATGTGACATGTCACCCCTTGTTAGATTTGGTCCTTTGTACCCACACGCCGGGGCCCGGGACACTAAAACTTGCGAGTTAAAAGTTCAGTTTCAAAACCCTCAATTTCAATTTAAAAATCTTAGATTTCTATTTAAAATTCTTAAATTTCAATGGTCTCCTCATGCCTCTGCCAACTCCCTGCTGTGCCATTCAGACACTATATGGTCTCCTCATGCGTCAGCCACCTCCAGGCTGTGCCATTCAGCCGCTATATGGTCTCCTCCTAGTGATGCCACCTCCAGGCTCTGTTATTGTGCTGCCATGTGACTCCTTGTTAGATTTGTTCCTTTGTACCCACACTCCGGGGCCCGGGACACTAAAACTTGGGAGTTAAAAGTTCAATTTCAAAATATTTAATTTATATTTCAAAATATTTAATTTATATTTCAAAATCTTAAATTTAAATTTCAAAATCATACATTTCAATGGCCTCCTCATGCTTCTGCCAACTCCAGGCTGTGTCATTCAGCCAATTTATAGTTTACTGATGCTGCTGGCCCTGGGTCTGGGAATAAAAACTTTTATTCTGGTAGCACTAGCTACCCAAAATCTCCAGTTTAAATTTCAAACTTTTACTTTTTTCTTAGGGATTGTGAAGCACTGGGGTCTCCTCATGCTTCAGCCAACTCCAGGCTGTGTCATTCAGGCAATATATGGTTTACTGATGCTGCAGGGCCTGGGTCTGGGATTTTTTTTTTTGTTATGGTAGCACTATCTACCCAAAATCTTTGGTTTAAATTTCAGAATTCATCTTATAATCTTAGGGATTGTGAAGGCCTAGTGTCTACTCATGCTGCTGCCAACTCCAAGCTGTGCCATTCAGACACTTTATTGTCTCCTCATGCTGCCAACACCTCCACAGTGTGTCATTAAGCCACTATAGGGTCTCCTCATGCTTCAGCCTCATACAAGCTGTTTCATTCAGCCACTATATGGTCTCCTCATGCTTCCAACATCTCCACGCTGTGTCATTCAGCCACTATATTGTCTCCTCATGCTGCCAACACCTCCATACTGTGTCATTCAGCCACTATATGGTCTCATGCTGCCAACACCTCCACGCTGTGTCATTCAGCCACTATATGGCCTCCTCATATTTTCAACGCCTCCATGCTGTGTCATTCAGCCACTATATGGTCTCCTTCTGCTGCCAACACCTCCACACTGTGTCATTCAGCCACTATATGGTCTGCTCATGCTTCCAACACCTCCACACTGTGTCATTCAGCCACTCTATGGTCTACTCATGCTGCCAACACCTCCATGCTGTGTCATTCAGCCACTATATTGTCACGATGCCGGCTGGCAGGAGGTGGATCCTCTGTGCCAGAGAGGGATTGGCGTGGACCGTGCTAGTGGACCGGTTCTAAGTCACTACTGGTTTTCACCAGAGCCCGCCGCAAAGCGGGATGGTCTTGCTGCGGCGGTAGTGACCAGGTCGTATCCACTAGCAACGGCTCAACCTCTCTGACTGCTGAAGATAGGCGCGGTACAAGGGAGTAGACAGAAGCAAGGTCGGACGTAGCAGAAGGTCGGGGCAGGCAGCAAGGATCGTAGTCAGGGGCAACGGCAGGAGGTCTGGAACACAGGCTAGGAACACACAAGGAAACGCTTTCACTGGCACAATGGCAACAAGATCCGGCGAGGGAGTGCAGGGGAAGTGAGGTATAAATAGGGAGTGCACAGGTGAACACACTAATTAGAACCACTGCGCCAATCAGCGGCGCAGTGGCCCTTTAAATCGCAGAGACCCGGCGCGCGCGCGCCCTAGGGAGCGGGGCCGCGCGCGCCGGGACAGGACCGACGGAGAGCGAGTCAGGTACGGGAGCCGGGGTGCGCATCGCGAGCGGGCGCCACCCGCATCGCGAATCGCATCCCGGCTGGAGGCGGTATCGCAGCGCACCGGGTCAGTGGATCTGACCGGAGCGCTGCAGTAGCGAGAGTGTAGCGAGCGCTCCGGGGAGGAGCGGGGACCCGGAGCGCTCGGCGTCACATATATGGTGTCCTCATGCTGCCAACACCTCCACGCTGTGCCATTCAACCACTAAATGGTCTCCTCATGCTGCCACCACCTCCACGCTTTGTTCAGCCACTATATGGTCTCCTCACACTGATGCCACCTCCAGGCTCTGTCATTGTGCCGCTCTGTGGCAGTGATTCTAAAAGCGATGACGGCAATCTGCATGTTTTTCTGAATAACTCAGCACACTTCATATGCGTTTTAGAACACAGCAAAGTGTTCTACACCCCTATTGAGGCTCTCTGTAAGCCAGAAATTGCCATTTTTAATATAGATTTGCTGCAAATAAATTTGGATCGAAATTAATTTTTTTGAAAAATTCAGCGAATCGGCCGAATCAAATTTTTCAAAAGTTTGCTCATCTCTAGTCATCAGGCTAGTCATCAAGCTCTACTCACCTGCTTGAGTCCATGTCGCTAACCTACTGTTGGAGCCCAATCACCCCACTTTCCTAAGCTAGTGATTGGCTATCAGGGCATATTCATGGAGCAGCTCTCATTTGAAGTCAGGCTGCCGTTGGAATAAATGCATGGGGACCTTTTACTGTCATCTCTCCTACTGTACAGCTTTCAATTACTTCAGAAAGGAGTTGTGTGTGTCTGTGAGTGTGTGTGTGGGTTTGGAACAGTTACATTTCTTCATGTAATCACATGAATCATCTCTTACCAACATGGATATGTGTATATTGATTGTCACATCTATGGAGAGTTCTTTATTTTCTGCTAAATGATTAACAACATGAGCAGTGAGACGAACATTTAGCTACAAATATGAATTGAAATGCATTGTTTACCAAACTGTGAGCTCATTGGGGCAAATTTATGCAACTGCCTAAAAAGAAAAACTGCCACCACAGATTCTTGAGGGCCCCTGCACTGGGGCTGGAGGCTTACAGTATGCCTGTGGTTCCACCAGAAACAAACCTTATAAATATGGAGGTGCACACTTCTCTGGCTGAGGTTCCACCAGAGTTGGGTTGCACCAAACTTACTGGTGGCTCTCACCTGCCCTACTATGTTGTTGTGGGTCTCTGGGAGGCTAGCGTTTTTCAGCTTCTAAAGCCTTCCCGCCTTGTTACCATGACAAGTAATTTTTGACCTAGTCTGACAACTATCAATATGAATTTCTGGAACTGAGGGTGGAGAAAGGGGGGACATTTTAGCTGGTTGATGATACAGAATGAGAATGCACATCCTGAGAGATGGGCAGCTATTGCATCAGGCCAGGCATATTGCTCCAGACAATCAGCAGCAGGTCAATGGATATAATACAAAGCCAATGGATATAATACTAACAGTGTAGACTGGAGGAACATCTGTTTAATGCAAGAAGAGAGAGACTTGGTGGAAGTCCCACTATGTTCAAATCACAGGGAAATCCTATGATGCGATCCATGTTGTATAGAAGGCAGAGAGCAAAGGGTCAATTGAAGGAGCCTATGGCTATCCGACTAAACTTCTTGGACTGAAAGCTGCTTGTGTTTTATTAGTACAGAGGCAAATGTTCATATTTGCCAGTGCAATATTAGTTAATAGTATAATTTTTTTAATACAATATATATATATATATATATATATATATATATATATATGTATTTAATAAAACAATCACATTTTTACTATAAATATATATTTATTAAATATAAGTTATTCTAAATAATTTATAAAGACCCATATATGCCATATAAAAAGCATTTCATAAATATTAATATATACACACACTTGCATACAATATATTCAGGTGCTCCGGTTTCCTCCCACACTTCAAAAAACATATTGATAGGTTTAGATTGTGAGCCCTAATGGGGACAGGGACTAATTTGGGTGTACAGCACTGCGGAATTTGTCTGCTATATAAATAATTATCATTATTATTACTTATTATCCTCCCAAGCACATCTCATGCCTCCCATGTGAGCCTTGCAAACGTATTTCCCCTGCCCTGGAAAAGTAAACAGTTTCGGGAATCAGTTCCCATCTAATGGCTGTACAGACTAAATTCCAGCAGCAGCAGCCTCCCGGCAGTGATATTGGTGGCTCACCGACCTGGTGGCAACCTGTGGTTAAACAAAGGGGCATAACTAGAATTCATAGGGTCCCATAGCAAAATGAAATGAGCGCAGCCACCTAATGACCAGAAACTGAAACCACAGCATATAAAGTCATTCATAAAAGTGTCATGTATCAGAGATCCCACATAGTTCTAGATAATAGAAAGCCATCAACTTGTTATTCCCAGCCAAAAAATATAAAATTATTCCTGACTGGGTCCCCTCAACCTCTGCAATGGCTGCTACAGCTATAGTTACACCCATGGTTAACACGTAAGGCTGTGTTCATACATAGTATTTTAATTGGAGCCAAAACTAGGAGTGGGTCCAAAACACAGAAAAGGGTGTGAATCTTTCTATTATAGTTTTCTCTGTGTTGGTTCCACTTCTGGTTTTGACTAAAAATACTGACCAAAATACTGTGTGTCAACACAGCCTTATCTTTGTAAATTAACCAAACTTTTCCTTATGTAACAATCTGACAAATGTAACATCGCCGTTAAAGTATTATCAGGCAAATCTTAAGAAAAGGACAGAAAGAAGTGATCATACTACAAAGACTAGTAATTTACAGACATATATGAGAACATATGATAAGGAATAGAAGTAACATACAGCCGGTGGAATGACTCACACAATTGTTTTGTTTTAATAATGTAAAAGAAATATGTGTTAATGCCGAAAGTAATTGGATATGTTAGGCAAATAATTGAATTTACTTTGAATTTAATAGTTCTGGATAGTGACTGCAGCTGAATAAACGTTCAGGTCAAAAGGATGTTTGGTGAGTGGGCAATCAGGAAAAAGCTACGACTATGTAAGACTCTGGTCAAGTCCATTTTTGTATGTACTGTATTTTGATGCAATGTAAATGTTTCTATTAAATGGATTTGATCAAAGATGCTAAATATACAAATGAAAGCTACACAAGCTACTGGTAGTGAAGAGATGCAAAGAGTAAAACAAGTAAAGTTATTACATTATTTTGTGACAATACCACCTGCCAAGGTGTGGACTATATCTGGAAACAATTTAATAATGAGTTTATGCAGTTGATATTTTGAGAGCAAAAATAAAGGCAAGTGTAAAAATTGGTGAGTGACTTTGACAATGGCCAAATTGTGGTGGCTAGATGGTTACCATAAGGGGTGTTCCTGGTATGCAGTATTTATTCCTAATCTAGAGTACTGAAAAGAATATGGTCATGGGCATCCAAAGGTCATTAAAGCGGGTAGGCAGGAAACCTGTCTAGTCAATCGCACAGAATAACTACTGTAGCACTTATTACTTAAAAGTTATGGTGACTATCATAGAAAGGTGCCGGGACATCCACTGCATCATAGCTTGCTTGGTATGGGGTTACATAGCCTCAGACCAGTTAGAATTCTCCTTCTGAATCCTTTCCAAAGCCAAAAGCACCTACAATGGGCATGTGAGCATCAGAGCTTGACCATGGAGCAATGGGACAAGATAACCTGGTCTGATGAATCATGTTTTCTTTTTTGCTATGTCACATGGCTGCATAGGTGGATCACTTACCTGGATAAGAGAAGACACCAGGATGTACTATGGGGAAAATATAAACCTACAGAGGCAGCATGATGCTCTGACCTTGGGTTCTGGCATTTGTTTAAATGGCACTTACTTAACCCCTTAAGGACTCAGCCCATTTATGCCTTAAGGACTCAGACAATTTTATTTTTACGTTTTCGGTTTTTCCTCTTTTATATTTTCATCCACAGACTAGTATGTGTGACCAGTTGTCCATTGTAATGCCCTCACTCACTTTACCATAAAATGTATGGCACAACCAAAAAAATACTATTTGTGTGGGGAAATGAAAAAGAAAACCACAATTTTGCTAATTTTGGAAGGTTTTGTTTTCACGCCATACAATTTACGGTAAAAATTACATGTGCTCTTTATTCTTTGGGTCAATACGATTAAAATGATACCCATGATAACATACTTTTCTATTACATGTAGAGAGTAGCAAATAGGGTCGGCACTGAACTACACTTAAGGAGCACTGTGCAGACTGCTGATAAATTCCGGCAGCCAGTATGGGCAAGGTGTTACGGATATATTGCACAAATAGTGCGGTGCTCTTTTCGTTGAAGTAAGACAAATGCAGATCTGTGATAGATAAAGTGAAAGGCACTCACGGTTCATAGTTCTGTGCAGATTTCTTTATTTTCAAGTGCTTAAATCAATAGCGGGACGCCAGAGCAGGGTCAGGTTTGAGCCATGGTAGGGTCAGGTTTGAGCCATGGTTACAGCCGTATCGCGCCTCATCTTCGGCGCTTCATCAGACCACACCTACCCTCAGGTGAGTAGCCAGGTAAATACCATTTGGCCTCTGAGGCTTCACGGTAGGGGCGTTAACATATTCTTTACAACCAAAACATAAGATGTGAAAGTTAAAATCAATAGAATAACAAAAACCTCTTCTTATCGTAATAGAGGGCATTAGACTATAATAGAGTGCAAATATTATCTAATTTGTAAGGAGGTACACAGGAGTGGATGGGAGCGCTCCTAAACAAAAATGCTCATAACTAGACGGTCGTTCAGACCGAGTCCGCCTTGAGCCTTCATTTTTAGTATCCACTTGACTTCTCTTTTTAGGAGCGCTCTCCGCCAATCTATTCCTTCAACTCGTGCAACTTTCTCCAAGCCACAAAAAGAGAAGCCAAGTGGATACTAAAAAATTAGTGAGGAGCTACCCTAATGATGTACTGGATAGAGCTTTGGATCGAGCTAAAAGCAAAAGTAGAACTGAGCTTTTAAAGGGAAAAAAACAAAAGTAAAATATAAAAATAAGAGAGAACTACCTTCTTGCACACAGGATAGAGATTTTGAGAGCATAAGGCTCTGATTTTCCTTTCAATATAGCTCGATGGCTGAAACAATAAAAAAATCGATTAGGAATAACTGGTTTTTGTTACAAAACGATAATGACCTAAAGGAATATGCAAAAAACTTCCCACTTATAACCTTTAAAAAAACTAAAACCATCAGGGATCACCTTGTTTCTAGTAAATTAAAATCTAAGAAAAAAGAGAATCGTTAAGAAAAACCCTTAATCCAGGCAATTACTGTTGTGGGTCCTGCAAATGGTGCAATTATATTTGCACAGATAAAATATTAATATTGGTGGAGTATCACATGTTTTCAAGGATGTAATGTGTTGTAGATCAAATCATATTGTGCATGCTATAGTCTGTACCTGTAAAAGATTTTATATCGGTTGCACAATCAGAGACCTCCATACCCGCTTTAGGGAGATTGTTTCTTCGGTAAAAACTGGAAAAGGCTCCCCCAGATTTATTGCTCACATTAATGAAACACACGGAGGCTCAACCGCTGAATTGTCTTTTTTTGGTTTGGAGAAAGTTGCACGAGTTGAAGAAATAGATTGGCGGAGAGCGCTCCTAAAAAAAGAAGCCAAGTGGATACTAAAAACGGACGCTCACGGCGGACTCGGTCTGAACGACCGCCTAGATATGAGCGTTTTTGTTTAGGAGCGCTCCCATTCACTCCTGCGTAACTCCTTACAAATTAGATAATATTTGCACTCTATTATAGTCTAATGCCCTCTATTACGATAAGAAGTAAGAGGTTTTTGTTATTGATTTTAACTTTCACATCTTATGTTTTGGTTGTAAAGAATATGTTAACGCCCCTACCCTGAAGTGTCAGAGGCCAAATGGTATTTACCTGGCTACTCAACTGAGGGTAGGTGTGGTCTGATGAAGCGCCGAAGACGAGGCGCGATACGGCTGTAACCATGGCTCAAACCTGACCCTACCATGGCTCAAACCTGACCCTGCTCTGGTGTCCCGCTATGGATTTAAGCACTTGAAAATAAAGAAATCTGCACAGAGCTACGAACCGTGAGTGCCTTTCACTTTATCTATCACAGCTCTGCACTTTTCTATTACTGTTGTGCTTAAAAAAATCGCTAACTTTTTAACCAAATTAGTACGTTTAAAATTCCCCTATTTTGAAGACCTATAACTTTTTCATTTTTCCGTATAAGTGGTGGTATAAGGGCTCGTTTTTGCGCCGTAATCTTTATTTTTTATTGACACCATATTTGCTTATATAAAACTTTTAATCAATTTTTTATTAATTTTTTGGGGAATAAAATGTTATAAAAAAGCAGCTATTTTGGACTTTTTTTTTACGTTCACGCCGTTCACCGTATGGTATCATTAACATTTTATTTTAATAGTTCAGATATTTACGCACGCGGCGATACCAAATATGTAAATAAAATATTTTTTTAAAATTTTTTGGGGGTGAAATAGGGAAAATGGGACAATTTGCGTTTTTTGCGATTTTCCCATATAGCGCTGCGGTGACATATGTATATAGATGCGCTGCGCTGTGAAGGTACATTATACATGGGCTGGCGGGGGTATATATTCATTAATGCGCCGGCGGGGGGGTATATAATTATTAATGCGCTGGCGGGGGGTATATAAGTCCAGAATTGCACATTTTTGGTCACTCTGTGTACATTTAAAAAAATTTACAAAAAGCGATCAAAAAGTCTCATCAAAACAAAAATAGTGTGGATAAAAAGTAGAGATCATAGCGCAAAAAATTAGCACTGCGTAGTAGCGAAAGCCCCCAAAAGTAAAAAAAATGTTTTTTTTTTTTCAATTTTGACCCACAAATAATTTTGTTTGGATTTCGCCTTAGATTTTGTGGTGAAATGATTAATTTCATAACAAAGTAGAATTGGTGACGCAACAAACAAGCCCTTATATAGGTCTGTTGGAGGAAAACTGAAAGTTATGATTTTTAGAAGGTAAGGAGGAAAAAACTAAAGTGCAAAACTGAAAAAAACCCTAACCCCCTTTACATCCTTAAGGGGTTAATGGGTGTAAATACACAGATTTTTTTTTAAATATCTTTAAGATGAGAAGCAGTGGTGTCCCATCTCATTCCATAATTGACAGGATATCGGTGGACTTGACAGAGTCCAATGGGAGCCACAGTGGGGGAAGGGAAGGTAAGTAGGTAAGTTTTTTTTCCTATTTTTCCCATCCTTCAACAGAATATAAATCTTAGCAAAATGCTGGACAATTCCTTTAAAAACTGTGCAATCTGAGAAAATCTTCTTTTTAGGTTGAAATGACTATAGTTGTTAGGCAGTCTATCCCTAGCAACCAGACTGTCCTACAGCTATTGATCTTTAATGATAGTCTTGAAAACAGAAAAGGGTAAGACAGCCTGTTGTGATAATTATCATACAAAGGTTTTTCAGAACGTCATGGTACATAAGGTACCTTTCTTTTCTACATGAAAAAACTGGAATACATAAAAGACAACATCATTATGTTGTTGTAATAACAATGTGCCTAGTTAAGCCAAGCACACTGCCCTAATGAATGGTGAAAAAGAGAGAAATTGACAATAAGCATCCTATTCATTTGAAAGTAGAGCAACTCCGCACACTCTGATCTGTCTGTGTAACTAATTGTATAACAAGATGATGAAAGAATTACTGAAGGACTCGCCACCAGAATATGCCTCCTAATAGAATGACTCAGTGGACAAACATATTTAGGCCTGAATATCTGTACCCTTTTCATAAGAGTAGTGAGTGCACAGTCTGTATAACAGTGTTTAATGTTGTTTCCCCTCAAAATAATGTCTAAACCTGTGAAACTATCTAAAAATATGGAAATATCCAAATTGGGCCCAAACTTTAAATCATTTCTGTGCCACTATTATTTTCCAGCACTGTCCTAAGATTTTTGGGCATGAAGTTCCCAGGGCTTCACAGGTTACTGCTGGAGTCCTCTTCCCCTTCATGATGACATCACAGAGCTGGTGGGTGTTAAAGACCTTATGCTCCACACCTTCTGTTTAAGGATGCCCCACAGATGCTCAATAGGGTTTAGGTCTGGAGACATGCTTGGCCAGTCCATAACCTTTACACTCATCTTCTTTAGCAAGGCAGTGGTCATCTTGGAGGTGTATTTGGGGTCGGTATCATGTTGGAATACTCCCCCTGCGGCCCAGTCTCTGAAGGGAGGGGATCATGCTCTGCTTCAGTATGTCACAGGACTTGTTGTCATTCATGGTTCCTTCAATGAGCTGTAGCTCCCCAGTGCCAGCAGTACTCATGCAGTCCCAGACCATGACACTCCCACCACCATGCTTGACTGTAGGCCAGGCACACTTGTCTTTGTACTCTTCACCTGGTTACTGCCACACATGCTTGACACTATATTAACCAAAAAAGTTTATCTTGGTTTCATCGGACCACAGGACACGAGATGCAATTTTCAACTACCAGTGACCAATATTAGAGAGTGTGAGAGCAATAACACTAAATAACACCTGCTCCCTATTTACACTTGAGACCTTGTAACTAACGAGTCACATAACATCTGAAAATATTTTACTTTCTCTGCTGAGAACTCAAAATAGATTGTCACTTCCTGTTTTGCTAAATAAAAATGTCAGCATGTGCTGTGTACTCTAAGGCCAACGTCAGCAGTCATCTCATTATCAAAATTGATATAAGACAGAATTACTGTTAGGGGCAATATCTTTACTGTAACATTGGAGGCAGATCACGTCGCCACATCTCTGATAATTGAGTCATGTTTTCTTTTATGTCTTTTTTTTTTACAAATAAGGAGGACTTGTACACCCCATTCCCCAACATGCCTGTTTTAGTAAATAATTGCTTCTCCACGACATAACAATTCTGGGACATTTTTACTGACAGTTCTGGAACATCTTTACTTACAGCTCTGGGTTGTGTCATTCCTCTTTAAGGGTATGTTCACACTACAGTGTGTTAACGGAATCTCCGCTCACTGAATTCAGCGAGCGGAGATTCAGACTGGCAGCCTGTGGCAGCAGTAGGACCGCTTGGTATTGCGCCGTCACCATTGACGGCTATGCAGTGCTCGCGGACTTTCGCGCAAAGAATGAACTTGTTCATTCTCTGCGCGGAACTATTTCAGCGGTGAAATTGTCCGCCGCTGAAATTCCGCAGTGTGAACGGGTCTCGTGGAGACCCATTCACACTAATGTTAAGTTCACACCGCGGAATTCCGCGGGAATTCCGTAGTGTGAACATACCCTTATTCTTCTTGGCAATGTAAAACTAAGTAGCTGACCAAAGCTAACAGTGCCAACCACAACTAACCATGTGCCAGACAGAGTAGGGACGTGCCACAAACTGGTAACATCCAGCTGACTACTTATTTCTAGTAAGAATAACAAAGGGCACAACAAAGACTAAAAAGATAAGAAGTCCCACAATTGTTATTTCATGTATGATAGATATATTTATTAAAACAAGCATGTCAGCAGAGGCCTCAGGCCCTCTTTAAAACAGATCTCTAGAGCTGTGCTGCAATATAGCTGCTTTGATAAAAATAACATAAAATTAGAAAATAAAAGCAGAATATATATTCTTAATTAGGACACAAAAGAACATATACATTCCTTTTATGTTCTCTAACACTTTTGATCCATGGTGAAAGCCATGCATGCAATGCCTAAGCTGTAACTGTAAGGCTATCTTCACACGGTGGAATGACTGAATTGAACATTTTTGTGTGGACATTCTACCGACAGCTGAGCGCTAGCAAAACATGCCGGCGCTAGGACCATTTGGAAATGTGCCGTCTCATAGCTGGCAATGCTTTTTCTTGCAGACTTTGAATAGAACATCAAGTTCAATAAAGCCACAAATATATACTCATAAAATTGTCTTTTATTGAATTACATTAAAAACATCATAGTACAGTGGTCCCTCAACATATGATGGTAATCCGTTCCAAATGGACCATCGTTTGTTGAAACCATCGTATGTTGAGGGATCCGTGCAATGTAAAGTATAGGACAGTGGTCTACAACCTGCGAACCTCCAGATGTTGCAAGACTACAACACCCAGCATGCCCGGACAGCCAACGGCTATCATTACAAAGTAGAATTGGTGGCGCAAAAAATAAGCCATCATATGGATTTTAGGTGCAAAATTTAAAGAGTTATGATTTTTTAAAGGTAAGGAAAAAACGAAAATGCAAAAACGGAAAAACCCCGGGATGTTAAGGGGTTAATGGTTTTATGTTTGATACCTACGATGTAATGTCATGATGGCATATGAGTTACAGTCTCACATATCCCTAGGACTTGTGTATTCATTCTTGCAGACATGACTATTCTTTTTGCAGATGCCGGAATCTGAATTTCCGAACCAGAAACATCTGGCGCTGACATTTTTCCATGTGAATAGAGCTGCAGAATCCCATGGAAATCAGTGGGACCGCATGGAAATTTCATTGTTTGAACATAGCCTAAGTGATAGATTCACGTGTTACACGTAAGTCATAGCAGCAATCTGGGTGTGTTCTTTCTATTTATTGTTTATGTCTATTCTAGGGCGCTGGATGAAGATCATACCACATTTTAGGAGAAACGATTGCAAAAATAATACTCAATAGCTGACAATATCGAGGGTATCAATTCAGAACAAACGTTTTTCTAGTTCTAATTGCTGGAGCTCATATGCGCGCTCACAGAAATCACAGCTAATATTTGTTCTACATAATCTGACTGCTAAACTCTTTCCCCCATATTTCTCTTCTTTTGTTATCCTGTGACTCATTTTTTCTCACAGCTGCATACATAATCAAAGCAGGCTTTTGGGAAAAAAAATATATGGGAAGTTCAATTGGACATGGAAAATGTTTTAGTAACCCTGGTGCTGCTGTGGAGGCCAACAGATGAGAGATGTAAGATGAAATAGCTTTCCAATATGATTAAATGGACAATTGTTATAATGAAATTCCCACAGCTAGGAAGAACAGATTTCTAAGCTTGTACTATTTGTCTTTACACTCAAAGTATGCCACCAACAGAGATAGATGATTGTCATGCATCCTTTTTTAATTTTATGGATTTCGTGATAAATTGTTGGAGATTTATCAATAGCGTCGTAGAATACATGCATATATAAGTCAATTAAAATGATACAATTTGCACCAAATTTATAAATAGACATGTTAGACACACGTATAAAAAGTGTCTAAAACATATAATACATTTGAAGAATGCATGCACTCCATTTTTATAAAACAAGTGACAACAGAAGCAAATGTTGTGGCCTGTAGTATACCGGTCATCTCTGGTATCTTTCCCAAGACTGTCTACATTTCACACTGAAGGAATCTGTGATCTGCAAATGGTATTTGTTCTATGGGAAATAGGCAGCCACCTAGCAAGGTTATTAGTGTATAGGTGACTGCCTTCCATATACCCAAAGGCAATTGTCGGCGTGGATTAAGCGATCACGTGACTATATTGAAGAAGCTCCCGCTCTCAAGCAAAACTGCCTCAGAATTTGAAATGGAAGGTGTAATGCTTAGCCAGAACCCCCTTAGGAGAGTAATGCCAGATAGAGGACGGAAAAAACAAACTTGAGCATTACTGGAGTGAAAATAAATTCTTGGATGTACACATTCCAATAAAGTTAGCAGCAGGAGAAACAGATAATAACTATTCCAATACAGTAAAAGATAGGGCCGGCACTCACCAGTAAGCTTTTTTTCATTATAAATTAACAACATCACAAATCAGGTAGGAGCAGAAATGGCGGGAGTGCTCCGTTCCTGCTCCTACCTGCTTTGTGATGTTGGAAGAAGAAAAGCTTACTGGTGAGTGCCGGCCCTATCTCTTACTTTATTGGATTATACACCTGCCTTGACTTAGCACCACTTTTCACAGCATCTTACTATCTGGACCACAACGCAGCTTACTCCTCCTGTTTGTGTGAACTGATCCCCACAGTCCGTAATGCTGGCTTCACCTGTTTCTACCTTTGGCTGGATAATAACTAGTGCCAAGATCAGGCCAAGAAAAAAACGTGGTCTCAAATGGCAGGAAATGCTCAACCCCAAATGCAGTTGTGCATCTATGCTGGGGGAGCAGATCCTGCACTTGTGGTCTGTTGCTAAGGGCGATCCCCAGCATAAAATGCATACAATGGTGGATGCCTGCAGAAGACTACAAGTGCCACAATGGCATCCTACACCAGATGAAAGGTGTGGATGTGTAACATATAGAATAAAACATAAATTTAGGTGCACTACTGTGGTAGGTATAGGCAGTAACATATGACTAACCCTCAAAATGATGTTAAAATTGAGACATTAGCCAGTATATCCTTATTTGAAGGACATACCTGAGCCCGCACACCAACACCAAGGTTTCTCAAGTGGCACTGGACCTAACACAAAACCTACCTGTGCTGTATGTGCAATACCAGGGGCCAGTTGGCAATTTCAGCGGCATTAGGTCCGACTAATGTAGTAGAACAATCAAGCATGTTGTTTTCCTGTAAATGCCTGTCTCCTAGACATTATTCACCACCTGAGTACATTCATACAACTTCTGCCAAGAACAGAACAGTCCAGTGTGCCGTATACTGTACTAATACAGTAGTGCAGAGAAGAAGGTCTGGTTCCTGATGCCCACATGGCACGAGCAGTGGTAAGATAACCTCTAGAATAATACATAATACAAATACTGTATATATATATATATATATATTTTATCTAATTTGGAAGAGTGCTTTATCTAAGCCAGATATCCATTCCATCGGCTTGGCAGTATTCGCAGGGCTTTGGACAACATACGTTGATGAGCACAGATGTTTCAGAGCTTGACCTCTCCAGATGCAGAGGTGAATATAATAATAAAATGTAGCTCAGAGCAGGAACACAAAATAGCTGGCAACATATCATGGCATAGCAGGGATGATAGATGAGAAAGGAACATTAGTCTTGTATTTAGTCTCTCTGAATAGACTCTTAAGATGCCATTGATTATATTTAAAAAATGCTGATTTGGGCACAACATGAAATGCTTCGTAAGTGAACACACACATTACCCCCCCTTTGCCAGGATCATCGCATAAAGCTAATCTCATCTGCACAGTTATGGAGGGATAAAAGGAGCATTCCAGGCCATATTAATTGTTGAATGCAATACAGGTTTTTTAATGGTTTGTTAAAAATGTGTGTGTAACACTATAAGTATGACAACATAAGTATTTATCATGGCACAAGGCTGGATTGTACGGGAGAAAAAGGGGCAACATCAAAGGGGTTTTCAGCTAACCTGTTCTTTCAATTTATCCCAGGTACCACCAGTCACAAGTCATAGGAATGTAAAGAACACATACCTCCATCAATATTGCTATAGATGAATGTGGTGGAAGAGATGACTATGGAGCATTTACTGATATATTTATTACTGGGGGTTAGAGCTCCCCTCTCCTGTGCCTTCAACTAAAATACATCCAGTGGTTGAGCCTATGTGTTTAATGTCATATAGAGAGGGGGGGGGGGGGGGGACAAAGAAGCTGTGGGATACCTTGATTGAACAAAAGGAAAAACCCAATAATTCACACTTTTTCTCCACAATAAAAACTTGTGGACAATCAGAAATATACATTAAATTGATATTCGATATGGTTGACTTCAGTGGCAGCTACACATAATACTTTAAGATTTATGTAAAAACATAAGTTATCCATTCATTTCTTTGCCCTACACAAAATTCTCAGACTATGTATATTTCACAGGTTATGATCACGAAGGGAATAGCTCATAGCACGTCACTGATTTGACAACTGCAGAGGAATTACCACAGTAAGTATACTAGAACATTGTAGAACTTTCAGTACATCGAGAATAACCTTTATCTGTTAAAACCGCATAATGAGGCATAGGGCTGAGGAGAAAAGTGGTTACCTATTACATATATAATACACACGTATATATTCTCATTGGGAAAAAGAAAAAGGAATAGTTGGAATAAAATGAGACTGAGCAATAAATATAAATTTTAGAAATGAGCAAATTTCTTAAAAATTCGATTAGGCTCATTCGCCAAATTTATTTGCGGTGAATCGCTATTAAAAACTGCTATTTCTGGCCTACAGAGAGCCTCAATAGGGATGTAGAACACTTCAGGGCACCTGCTGCGGGTGTCACTCCCGCAACCCGCTCCGCCCCTCTTCTGGAGCACGTGAGCGGGTGCGGGACATGGACCCCGGGAGCTGGGGACCCCGATACCCGGCGTCAATGTTGGGATCGGGGCCCCAGGAGCGACGGTGTCGGCGGGACTGACCTGTGCCCGGAGCAGCAGTAGGAGGTGAGTGACAGCCTCCTGCTGTTGCTTAGCAACAATTCCCAGCATGCAAAAAGGGCATGCTGGGAGCTGTAGTTATGCAACAGCAGGAGGCAGACCACCACAACTCCCAGCATTCACTTATGGGCATGCTGGGACTTACAGTTTTGCAACAGCTGGAGGCACATTTTTTCTATGGAAAAGTGTACCTTCAGCTGTTGTATAACTACAACTCCCAGCTTGCACAATCAGCTAAAGTGCATGCTGGGAGTTACATAGTTACATAGTTACATAGTTAGTACGGTCGAAAAAAGACATATGTCCATCAAGTTCAACCAGGGAATTAAGGGGTAGGGGTGTGGCGCGATATTGGGGAAGGGATGGGATTTTATATTTCTTCATAAGCATTAATGTTATTTTGTTCCATAAATGTATCTAATCCTGTTTTAAAGCTGTTAATTGTTCCTACTGTGACCAGTTCCTGAGGTAGACCGTTCCATAAATTCACAGTCCTCACGGTAAAGAAGGCGTGTCGCCCCTTGAGACTAAACTTTTTCTTCTCCAGATGGAGGGAGTGTCCCCTCGTCCTTTGGGGGGGTTTAACCTGGAACAGTTTTTCTCCATATTTTTTGTATGGGCCATTAATATACTTATATACGTTTATCATATCCCCCCTTAAACGTCTCTTCTCAAGACTAAACAATTGTAACTCCTTTAATCGCTCCTCATAGCTAAGATGTTCCATGCCTCATATTAGTTTAGTCGCGCGTCTCTGCACCCTTTCCAACTCCGCAGTGTCCCTTTTATGGACAGGTGCCCAAAACTGAACAGCATATTCCAGGTGAGGCCGTACCAATGCTTTATAAAGGGGGAGTATTATGTCCCTGTCCCTTGAGTCCATGCCTCTTTTTATACATGACAATATCCTGCCGGCTTTGGAAGCAGCAGCCTGACATTGCATGCTATTCTGTAGTCTGTGATCTACAAGTACACCCAGATCCTTCTCTACCAGTGACTCTGCCAGTTTAATCCCCCCTAAGACATACGATGCATGCAGGTTATTAGTACCCAGATGCATAACTTTACATTTATCCACATTGAACCTCATTTGCCAAGTGGATGCCCAGACACTTAGTCTATCCAAGTCATCCTGTAACTTATGCACATCCTCTATAGACTGTACCGTGCTACAAAGCTTGGTGTCATCTGCAAAGATAGAAACAGAGCTGTTAATACCATCCTCTATATCATTGATAAATAAATTAAACAACAGCGGGCCCAGTACTGAACCTTGGGGTACACCACTAATTACCGGGGACCAATCAGAGTACGAATCATTGACCACCACTCTCTTGGTACGATCCATGAGCCAGTGTTCAATCCAGTTACAAACTAAAGTTTCCAAGCCCAAGGACCTTAACTTACCTGTCAGACGTCTGTGAGGGACAGTATCAAACGCTTTGGCAAAATCCAGAAACACTATATCCACAGCCATTCCTCTGTCAAGGCTTCTACTCACCTCTTCATAAAAGCAAATTAGATTGGTTTGACAACTTCTATCCTTAGTAAACCCATGCTGGCTATCACTTATAATACAATTATCCCCTATGTATTCCTGTATGTAATCCCTTATAAGTCCTTCAAACAATTTACCCACAATGCACGTTAAACTTACCGGTCTATAGTTTCCTGGGGAAGACCTAGAGCCCTTCTTGAAGATTGGCACCACATTCGCCTTGCGCCAGTCCCTTGGCACAATACCAGACACCATAGAATCTCTAAATATCATGAACAGGGGTACAGATATTACTGAACTTACCTCTCTAAGAACTCTTGGGTGTAGTCCATCCGGCCCTGGGGATTTGCTTACATTTATATCACTTAACTTACCTTGTACCATCTCTACATTAAGCCAGTTCAGTACATTACATGATGTGTTACCAGCACTGACCTGGCCAATGTCAGCTCCTTTTTCCCTAGTATATACAGAACTAAAGAACCCATTCAGTAGCTCCGCCTTCTCTTGATCGCCTGTGACAACCTCCCCATTATCATTATTAAGGGGTCCTACATGCTCTGTCCTTTTTTTTTTTGCATTTATATACCGTATTTATCGGCGTATAACACGCACTTTTTAGGCTAAAATTTTTAGCCTAAAGTCTGTGTGCGTGTTATACGCCGATACACCCCCAGGAAAGGCAGGGGGAGAGAGGCCGTCGCTGCCCGCTTCTCTCCCCCTGCCTTTCCTGGGGTCTAGAGCGCTGCTGTCGGCCCTTTTCACCCCCTGGTTATCGGCGCCGCTGCCCGTTCTGTCCCCCTGACTATCGGTGCCGGCGCCGATAGCCAGGGAGAGAGAAGCGGCGCCGAAAGCCAGGGGGAGAGAAGGGGCAGCGGCACCCATTGCCGGCGCCGCTGCCCCGTTGCCTCCCCGGTGGCATAATTACCTGAGTCCGGTCCGCGCTGCTCCGCTGCTCCAGGCCTCCGTCGTGCGTCCCCGGCGTCATTGCTATGCGCTGAACGGCGCGGCGCATGACGTCAGAGCGCCGCGCCGTGCATAGCAACGACGCTGGGGACGCACGACGGAGGCCTGGAGCAGCGCGGACCGGACTCAGGTAATTATGCCACCGGGGATGGGGGGAGGCAGCGGCGCCGGCAATGGGTGCCGCTGCCCCTTCTCTCCCCCTGGCTGTCGGCGCCGCTTCTCTCTCCCTGGCTATCGGCGCCGGCACCGATAGTCAGGGGGACAGAACGGGCAGCGGCGCCGATAACCAGGGGTTAAAAAGGGCCGACAGCAGCGCTCTAGACCCCAGGAAAGGCAGGGGGAGAGAAGCGGGCAGCGACGGCCTCTCTCCCCCCGCCTTTCCTGGGGGTATATCGGGGTATACACGCGCACACACCCACCCTCATTTTTTCATGGATATTTGGGTGAAAAACTTTTTTTACCCAAATATCCGTGGTAAAATGAGGGTGCGTGTTATAGGCCGGTGCGTGGTATACCCCGATAAATACGGTATCTAAAAAAATATTTAGGATTAGTTTTGCTTTCTTTGGCCACCTGTCTCTCATTTTGAATTTTTGCTGTTTTTATTACATTTTTACAGATTTTATTAAGCTCTTTGTACTGTTTAAATGTTATCGCTGACCCATCAGATTTGTATTTTTTGAAGGCAATTTTTTTGTTGTTTATTGCTCTTTTAACATCATGTGTCAGCCATGTAGGATTTAGTTTTAATCGTTTATATTTGTTCCCCTTTGGTATATATTTAGCTGTATAGTTATTTAGAGTTGATTTAAAGATGTCCCATTTACCTTCTGTATCAGTATTTGAGAACACCTCCCCCCAGTCTATGTCCTGTAGTGCAGCCCTCAGCCCAGGGAAGTTTGCCTTTTTAAAGTTATATGTTTTTGCCTTCCCCGCCTGTCTTTGTTTTCTACATTTTAAGTCAAAAGTAACTATATTGTGGTCGCTATTACCAAGGTTTTCCCGCACAGTTACATTACCAATCAGCTCTGCGTTGTTGGAAATGATCAGATCCAACAAGGCATCACTTCTTGTTGGGTCCTCCACAAACTGGCCCATAAAATTATCCTGCAATAAATTTAGGAATTGTCGCCCCTTTGTAGTTTTAGCCAACCCCGGACCCCAATCTATATCTGGATAGTTAAAATCTCCCATTATTACCACTGTACCTGCCCGGGCGGCCCTCTCTATTTGTTTATGAAGCCGAACATCTATCTCTTCAGTGATATTAGGGGGTCTGTAGATTACCCCAAATATTATTTTTTCAGTATTTCCCTCCTTTTGTAATTCTACCCACAGTGATTCCACCTCCTCAAAATCATCGCACACTATGGCATCGTTCACACTGACTTTCATACCACTTCTTACATACAGACAGACTCCACCACCTTTTCTGTTCATTCTATCCTTGCGAAACAATGTAAACCCCTGCAGATTGACAGCCCAGTCATGCGAGGAGTCCAGCCATGTCTCAGTGACCCCAACTACATCAATATGTTCCTCCAGTATAAAGGCCTCAAGCTCCCCCATTTTATTTGCTAGGCTTCTGGCATTTGTGAACATACACTTTACATTTCCATCCTTTATGTTATTGGGGTTAATGGGATTCAAGGGTGTAAGTTTTATTTTCCTATGAAGCCTATTCCTATTAACTATTCTAACCCCTCCCTCCGGTCCACCCCCAGGTACATTTATAATTCCCACCTCTCTATCTACACTATCTTCCCCCTCTTTGCTGTAGGTTCCCTCCCCCCAAGTCCCTAGTTTAAACACTCCTCCACCCTTCTAGCCATCTTCTCCCCAAGCAAAGCTGCACCCTCCCCATTGAGGTGCAGCCCGTCCCTACGGTAGAGCCGGTAACCGACAGCGAAGTCAGACCAGTTCTCCATGAACCCAAACCCTTCCTTCCTACACCAGCTTCTGAGCCACTTGTTTACCTCCCTGATCTCCCGCTGCCTCTCTGGTGTGGCTCGTGGTACTGGTAGTATTTCAGAAAATACTACCTTGGAGGTCCTTGCCTTAAGCTTGCGGCCTAAGTCCCTGAAATAATTTTTAAGGACACTCCACCTACCTCTTACTTTGTCATTGGTGCCAATATGTACCATGACTGCTGGGTCCTCTCCAGCCCCGCCCAGCAACCTGTCAACCCGATGCGCGATGTGCCGAACTCGTGCGCCAGGCAGACAACACACTGTTCGGCGATCCCGGTCTTTGTGACAGATTGCCCTGTCTGTCCCCCTAATAATTGAGTCCCCCACCACTAGTACCTGTCTGGCCTGCCCTGTACTCCTCCCTCCCTCCTTACTGGAGCAGACACCCCCCTGGCGGTCAGAGGCGGTATCCTGCTGCAGTTCTGCTAGCTCTGTAATGGCATCCCCCTCATCTGCCAAGCGGGCAAACTTGTTGGGGTGTGCCAGTTCAGGACTAGCCTCCCTGACACTTTTTCCCCTACCCCTCTTTCTAACTGTAACCCAGCTAACTGCCTGACTGTCCTGCAACTCCGTCCCACTGTCCTCCCCCACCTCTATTCCCGAGAGTGCCTGCTCAGTGAGCACGAGACTCCTCTCCATGTTGTTAATGCTTCTCATTGTTGCCAGTCGCCCCTCTAGATCCAGGATCTGGGCTTCCAAACGGACAACTAGCACACATCTCGCACAACAATATGTACCCTCAAACTGTTGTTCAAGGATTGCATACATTGAACAGGATGTACATTGGACTGCATTTTCCAACATGGAGGCCATCTAGTTATGGGGATTTCACAAATGTATAGGAAAAAACAGACAGTCAAAATGACACTTAAAATTTTTTGTAGACCTTGTGGGTTCAGAAATTAACACTCACAGCGATCTCAACCTCCTGCTTTCAAACTCCTGTTTTTGTAACTCCTCTTTCACGCCCCCTCTAACACAGCAACACTCAGAAGAGCAAGTTGTAGTGGTGTATCTGCTGGTTGCATAACTACAACTCCCAGCATGCCCGTTGGCTGTAGGTGACTGCTGAGAGTAGTAGTAGTAGTTTTGCAACAGCTGAAGGCACACTGGTTGTGAAACACTGAGTTAAGTAGCAAACCAGTGTGTCTCCAGCTGTTGCATAACTACCATCCCCAGCATCCCCAGCCAAAGTAGTATGCCTCCAGCTGTTGCATAACTACAAGACCCAGCATGCCCTTCCGCTGTCCGTACATGCTGGGGGTTGGAGCTTTTGCAACAGCTGAAGGACCACTGGTTGCAAAACACTGAGTTTGTTACCAAACTCGGTGTTTCACAACCAGTGTGCCTCCAGCTGTTGCAAAACTACAACTCCCAGCATGCACTGATAGACCGTACATGCTAGGAGTTGTAGTTTTGCAACAGCTGGATGTTTCTCCCCCCCAATGTGAATGTACAGGGTACACTCACATGGGCGGAGGTTTACAGTAAGTATCCGGCTGCAAGTTTGAGCTGCGGCAAATTTTCTGCCGCAGCTCAAACTGCCAGCAAGAAACTACTGTGAACCCCCGCCCGTGTGACTGTACCCTAAAAGCACTACACTAATACAAAATGAAATAAAAAGTAAAAAACACTACATATACACATACCCCTACACAGCCCCACTCCCCTCCCCAATAAAAATGAAAAACGTCTGTTACGCCACTGTTTCCAAAATGGAGCCTCCAGCTGTTGCAAAACAACTACTCCCAGTATTACCAGACAGCCACTGACTGTCCAGGCATGCTGGGAGTTATACAACAGCTGGAGACACCCTGTTTGGGAATCACTGGCGTAGAATACTCCTATGTCCACCCCTATGCAATCCCTAATTTAGGCCTCAAATGCGCATGGCGCTCTCACTTTGGAGCCCTGTCGTATTTCAAGGCAACAGTTTAGGGTCACATATGGGGTATCGCCGTACTCGGGAGAAATTATGTTACAAATTTTGGGGGGTATTTTCTGCTTTTACCCTTTTTAAAAATGTAACATTTTTGGGAAAAGAAACATTTTAGGTAAAATATTTTTTTTTTTACATATGCAAAAGTCGTGAAACACCTGTGGGGTATTAAGGTTCACTTAACCTCTTGTTATGTTCCCCGAGGGGTCTAGTTTCCAAAATAGTATGCCATGTGTTTTTTTTTTTTTGCTGTCCAGGCACCATAGGGGCTTCCTAAATGAGGCATGCCCCCAGAGCAAAATTTGCTTTCAAAAAGCCAAATGTGACTCCTTCTCTTCTGAGACCTGTAGTGCGCCAGCAGAGCACTTTTCACCCCCCATATGGGGTGTTTTCTGAATCGGGAGTAATTGGGCTTCAAATTATGGGGGATATTTTCTGCTATTACCCTTTTTAAAAATTGTTAAACTTTTGGGAAACCAATAATTTTAGGAAAAAAATGTATTTTTTTTTTTTTACATATGCAAAAGTCGTGAATCACCTGTGGGGTATTAAGGTTCACTTTACCCCTTGTTATGTTCCCCGAGGGGTCTAGTTTCCAAAATGGTATGCCATGTGTTTTTTTTTTTGCTGTTCTGGCATCATAGGGGCTTCCTAAAGGTGACAGGCCCCCCAAAAACCATTTGTCGCTCCTTCCCTTCTGAGCCCTCTACTGTGCCCGCCGAACAATTAACATAGACATATGAGGTATGTGCTTACTCGAGAAAAATTGGGTTTCAAATAGAAGTAAAAATTTTCTCCTTTTAACCCCTTGCAAAAATTCAAAAATTGTGTCTACAAGAACATGCGAGTGTTAAAAATGAAGATTGTGAATTTTCTCCTTCACTTTACTGCTATTCCTGTGAAACACTTAAAGGGTTAAAACGCTGACTGAATGTCATTTTGAATACTTTGGGGGGTGAAGTTTTTATAATGGGGTAATTTGTGGGGTATTTCTAATATGAAGACCCTTCAAATCCACTTCAAACCTGAACTGGTTCCTGAAAAAAATCGAGTTTCCAAATTTTGTGAAAAATTTGAAAATTGCTGCAGAACTTTGAAGCCCTCTGGTGTCTTCCAAAAGTAAAAACACGTCAATTTTATGATGCAAACATAAAGTAGACATTTTGGAAAGGTGAATAAAAAATAAAAATTATTTGGAATATCCATTTTCCTTACAAACAGAGAGCTTCAAAGTTAGAAAAATGCTACATTTTCAAATTTTTCATCCAATTTTGTGATTTTTCACCAAGAAAGGATGCAAGTTACCACAAAATTGTACCACTATGTTAAAGTAGAATATGTCACGAAAAAACATTCTCGGAATCAGAATGATAACTAAAAGCATTCCAGAGTTATTAATGTTTAAAGTGACAGTGGTCAGAATTGTAAAAAATGGCCGAGTCCTTAAAGGAGAAGTCCCATGCAGAAAAAGTATTGTGTTGTAAATGCAGAAGCAAAAGTTATATCACTTTGTAAATCACTGACTTTACCCATTTTGTAAGTAAAACCAGTTTTTCTAGCTTCTTTGTTCAGAGAGGAAGTTCAGCAGCTCCCTGTTCTGATGACTTGCGACCCCCCATTGAGCTGCATTATGCTGGGGGCCATGATGTCACAATTTCCCATAGTTCTGCAGCTTAGCCAGCTCTGTGCATGGCAAGGGCACCTCCCATGTGCAGCTTCAGCCAATCATAGAAGCCCCAGTGAGCTGAGCAAGCGTCTTCATCTCCTCGGCAGGGAAGCATCTGACAGCCAGCTCAGTGTTTATAAGAGCAAGAACGATGTCCCAATGTCCCGAGAAGAAGCAGAGGGGGAGGGGGAGATCCCTGCTTTCCCCTGCACTGATCACAATCTGACAGCAGGTCAGTCTGAAAGAACGATGTCCTGAGAATAGAAGCAGGGGGAAGGGAAACACTGAGCCTGCTGTTAGGAAAGTGATGTGTCTAGGCCAGTGTATCCCAACCAGGGTGCCTTCAGCTGTTGCAAAACTAAAACTCCCAGGCATGCTGGGAGTTGTAGTTTCACAACAGCTGGAGGCACCTTGGTTAGGAAGCACTGGTCTAGGCTGGGCTACTTCTATGATGAACTCAAAGGCAATATGGGAGACAGGAAGTCAGGGACCTCCATGGACCAGGAAGTACCGATCTTTCAGAGGGGATTGCAGGAGAAGGGAGAGGGTGAGATACATGAGGAGCAGATTGTCAGAATGGTGAGCTGATGCACTTTCACATGATATAAAAAAAAATTGTGACTTGGTCCATGATACTTCTTCTTTAAGGTGAAAAATGCTGAGTCCTTAAGGGGTTAATGTCCTGGCATTTACTTTGAACTAATACTGTATGACCAAAAAACCCAATCAAACGAGTTACATGGCGGCACAATGACAGAGCCTTGAGGTGGCAGCAGCATGAGGAGACCATAATCTGGCAGAATGACACAGCCTGGAATTGGCGGCAACAAGAGGAGACCATATAGTGGCTGAATGACACAGCCTGGCGTTGGTAGCATGAGGAGACCATAGGGCCTCACAATCCCTAAGATAAAAAATTTTTTTTAGGTAATGTCCCAGGAACAGCAGCATCAGTAAACTATATAGTGGCTGAATGACACAGCCTAGAGGTGGCGGAAGCATGAGGAGACCATATAGTGGCTGAATGACACAGCCTGGAGGTGGTCGAAGCATGAGGAGACCATATAGTGGCTGAATGACACAGCTTGGAGGTGGAGGAAGCATGAGGAGACCATATAGTGGCTGAATGGCACAGCCTGGAGTTGGCGGCAGCATGAGTAGAACAAATAGTGGCTCAATGGCACAGCCTGGAGTTGGTGGCAGCATGAGTAGAATATATAGCGGCTGAATGACAAAGCATGTTGTTGGTGGCAGCATAAGCAGAACATATAGTGGCTGAATGAGGAGACCATATAGTGGCTGAAAAGTACAGCCTGGAGTTGGCGGCAGCATGAGGAGAATATAAAGTGGCTGAATAGCACAACCTGGAGGTGGCGGAAGCATGAGGAGACCATATAGTGGATGAATGGCACAGCCTGGAGCTGGCAGCAGTAGGGCTTTACAATCCCTAAGGGCTTCACAATCCCTAAGATTAAAAGATGAGTTTTCAAATTTAAATTGAAGATTTATTACAGCTAGTGCTACCATAAAATATTTTATGTAATGTCCCAGGCTCAGCAGCATCAGTAAACCATATAGTGGCTGAATGACATAGCCTGGAGGTGGCAGAAGCATGAGGAGACCATATAGTGGCTGAATGACACAGCCTGGAGGTGACGGAAGCATGAGGAGACCATATAGTGACTGAATGGCACAGCCTGGAGTTGGCGGCAGATGAAGAGACCATATAGTGGCTGAATGGCACAGCCTGGAGTTGGCGGCAGCATGAGTAGAACATATAGTGACTCAATGGCACAGTCTGGAGTTGGCGGCAGATGAGGAGACCATATAATGGCTGAATGGCACAGCCTGGAGTTGACGGCAGCATGAGTAGAACATATAGTGACTCAATGGCACAGCCTGGAGTTTGCGGCAGATGAGGAGACCATATAGTGGCTGAATGGCACAGCCTGGAGTTGGCAGCAGCATGAATGGAACATATAGTGGCTAAATGACACAGCGTGGAGGTGGCGGCACCATGAGGAGACCATATAGTGGCTAAATGAGACAGCCTGGAGGTGGAGGAAGCATGAGGACACCATGTAGTGGCTGTCTGGCACAGCCGGGAGTTGGCGGCAGCATGAGGAGACCATATAGTGGCTGAATGACACAGCCTGGAGGTGGCGGCAGATTAGGAGACCATATAGTGGCTGAATGGCACAGCCTGGAGTTGGCGCCAGATTAGGAGACCATATAGTGGCTATATGGCATAGCCTGGAGTTGGCGGCAGCATGAGTAGAACATATAGTGGCTGAATGATACAGCGTGGAGGTGGTGGCAGCATGAGGAGACCATGTAATGGCTGAATGACAAAGCCTGGAGTTGGCAGCAGATTAGGAGACCATATAGTGGCTGAATGGCACAGCCTGGAGTTGGCGGCAGATGAGGAGACCATATTGTAGCTGAATTGCACAGCCTGGAGTTGGCGGCAGCATGAGTAGAACACATAGTGGCTGAATGACACAGTGTGGAGGTGGCAGCAGCATGAGGAGACCATGTAGTGGCTGAATGACACAGCCTGGAGGTGGCGGAAGCATGAGGAGACCATATTTGTGGCAGAATTAGACAGCCTGGAGGTGGCAGCAACAGCATCAGGAGTCCTGAAAGTGACCCAGTGAAAGAGTGGTGCGGTGGGTGGCAATACAAATACCCGGTGATGAAGGTGGGTGAAAAAAAATCTGATGCGGAGGAATGTTTGTAATCTGTTTGGCACTATCCATATTTGTGAAGTGTTGGTGTGGCACCATGGTAAATCTACTCTGATGCATCAGGCATTGGTGGGTGGAAATCATGGCTGATCCATGCCTGATTCATCTTCACAAAGGTCAGTCTCCACATTTTTCATGGACAGACGATTTCTCCTTGGGGTGACTATGGCACCGCCGCACTAAACACCTGCTCTGATGGTAAACTGGCCAGGCAGGACAGCCTTTTCAGGGCAAACTCTGCTAGTTGTGGCCACAAATCAAGTTTGGCTGCCCAGAAGTCCAGCGGATCTTCAAGGTGTGTTGGCATGGGCATGTCAAGATATGCCACCACCTGCTGGTTCAGGTCCTGCTCCAGGTCTACCTGCTGCTGATGAGTTGCTTCACTATGCGGGTGAAGAAAGGTACTCATCAGCGACTGTAGACTCAGGCTGCTGCTGATAAAGCTTGTACTGCTCCTGCCACCCCTCCCCAGCAGCCATGGCAGTGGAAGGTGAGCGCAGACCTGCAAAAGGATGGATGATGGATGATCAGCCAACTGACTCCTCCAGTTCAGCCCCCACACGGCTTATGTGGCCGTGAGATGTAGGTGCCACGTCTCCAGTGCCCTTACCAGCCATAGTTTCCAACAAGTGTACTAGGAACTGAAGCAGTGGAATGACTTTGTTCATCCTGTAATCCTGGCGACTGACTAATAGTGTGGCTTCCTCAAAGGGCCCGGCAGGTGTCACGTATGAGCTACCACTGGTTGACATTGAAGTTACACAGGTTAGAGCCCCTATCAGCTTGGATCATCAAGAAATCGGTGATGGCTTTTCTCTGTTCGTATTGTCAGTCCAACATATGAAGGGTGGAATTCCAACGTGTGGCAACATCGCAAATCAGACTATGTTGGGGGATACCGTTCTGGCGCTGCAGCTCAAGGAGGGTGTGCTTTGCGGTGAACGAGTGGCTGAAGTGCAAGCAAAGTTTCCTTCCCATTGTTAGGATGTCTTGCAGATGGGGGAACACTTCAGGAACAGCTTGACAATCAGATCGAACATGTGTGCAATGCAAGGAGCATGGCTCATCCTTCCTTGTCGCAGCGCAGACAAGATGTTCTTCCCATTGTCTGTCACCATGGTTCCCATTTCCAGTTTTCGTGGAGTAAGCCATGCTCCGATTTCTTTATGAATAACTTTTAGCAGTTCCTCCCCTGTGTGACTCAGTTCGGCAAGGCAAACCATGTGAAGAACAGCGTGACACAGCCTTGCCCTGCACACGTTATGCTGAAGGGACACTGAGACTTGTCCATGCAGTGGAGGCTGAGGACACGGTGGAGGATGAGGAGGCGGAGTCGCACACTGTCACAGGACCAACAGCCTGAGAGCGTGGAGGAGGAAGCGGCGTGACCTGTCCAAGTTGGTGTTGTGGCTGTGCAGGAACCACATTCACCCAGTGGGCCGTAAAGGACATGTATTGTCCCTGACCATAGTTACAGCTCCAGACGTCAGTTCTGACGTGCACTTTGGGACACACCAATGGGCTCAAGGACTGGCCCACCTTTTCTTCCACAAAATTGTGCATGCTGGTACTTCCTTTTTCACAAAGAAATGACGGCTTGGGACTCTCCATCTCGGCTCGGCACAAGCCATCAGTTCTTTGAAAGGTGCTGAGTCCACCACTTGAAAGGGGAGGTACTGCAGCACCAGCAACTTGGACAGGAGCACATAAGTGGGCACATACTGTTGTCTCTTGGACATGGCTTCGCCGATGGATTGCTGGTGGAATGACTGACTAAAAGTAGGAGGAGCAGAAGCATCTGGAGTGACAGAAGAAGGATATGATACACAGTTCCCTTCGGCTGAGGTGTCTATCGGAAACACGGTGCTCCCAGGCCGCTTTATGGTGGCGCAGCATATGTTGACGCAGGGCCGTGGTGCCAACATTGGGACCCTGGCCACGCTTCACAGTCTGCCAACATATCTTGCATGTGGCAAGCGAGCCAGATATGAGAGCGAGCGAGCCAGATATGAGAGCGAGCGAGCCGGATATAAGAGCGAGACAGATATGAGAGCGAGCGAGCCAGGTATGAGAGCGAGCGAGCCAGATATGAGAGCGAGCGAGCCAGATATGAGAGCGAGCGAGCCAGATATGAGAGCGAGCGAGCCAGATATGAGAGCGAGCGAGCCAGATATGAGAGCGACCGAGCCAGATATGAGAGCGAGCGAGCCAGATATGCGAGCGATCCAGATAAGAGAGCGAGTCAGATATGAGAGCAAGCGAGCCAGATATGAGAGCGACTGAGCCAGATATGAGAGCGAGCCAGATATGAGAGCGAGCGAGCCAGATATGAAAGCGAGCAAGCCAGATATGAGAGCGAGCCAGATATGAGCCAGCAAGCGGATGCTTGATAAAAAAATTGCTACACCACCGAGTAGCTGATTTTCGCACAAATTGACTGCTATTGCCGCCGTCTCCAGGAACCCCTCTTCCACTACCTCCTGGGAAGGTAGGCTGCTGCAAAGCGGGTGGTATCCTCTGGGCACGTTTGGCTCCAGAATTTCCACTTCTGCCACCATGCTGACTACCAACCATGCTTCCACCTTGCTGGCTCAGCTGCTGCCTCACAGGCAACCTGCAACTCTCTTCTCCTGATGATGATGAAGCCCCTTCTGCACCCGGCTCGCAATTGCGATCGGCTTCATTATCATCAACAAGTGTCTGCACATCACTGATGTCCTCCTCAGGTTCCTCAGCAGTATTTGCTTCAGGACCCTGAAAGCTGGTAACACCGCCTCCCACATCACTCTCCTCATCACTACTTGCCCCCCTAGCGGAGAAAGCGGTGGATGTCTCATCCACTTCTTGGCTGGACAGTGGCTGCTGACTGTCCTCTCTTAGATCATCCTCACTGAATAGTGGAGCTGAACCCACAGCATAAGATACTTCTTTAGGGGAGGGAGCAGCATAGGACAGAGGCAATGGGAGGACAGGGACTGCTCCCGGGCCATGCCAACTGAGGGTTGTGTCTAAGGAACCCACTGACTGTTGACTGGGGGTATCAGATGTCACTTGTGATGAAGTGGATGACTGTGGAAACGAATCGATGACCACAGATGGGTTGCTGGCCGCTTGCTGATACCGGGAGATCAGGCCTCTCACTGCGACTCCTGTTGTCACTTGCCCCTAGTCTGCTGTGACCTCTGGCACTTCTCTGTCTGACATGCATAGTGTGTATATGAGGGGAGTACAATATGCTTCACTACACTTAAAACAGTATTTGTCTAGAACCACAGCAGGTGTGTACTTTTGGCTAGCCTTTTACAGTAACTAGGCCCTTAAGAATTTATCAGGAACAGAATGGTACAACACTTATATGTATGTATGTATGTGGTATGCACTTATGAGTGCAGTAGTATGCGCTCCACTACGCTTAACAATATTTGTCTAGAACAGCAGCAGGTGTGGTCTTTTGGATGTCCTTTCACAATATCTAGGCCCTTGAAAGTTTAACAGGTGCAAAATAGTGCACCACTTAGATGTAGGTATGTGGTATGCACTTATGAGGGCAGAAAATTGTGCTACAGTACGCTTAAAAAAGTATTTGAGTACAACACCAGCCGGTGATTACTTTGGCCTGGCCTTTCACAGTATCTAGGCCCTTGACAGATTAACAGGTGCAAAATAGTACACTACTTAGACGTAGGCATGTGGTATGCACTTATGAGGGCAGAAAAATGTGCTACAGTATGCTTAAATAAGTATTTGTGTACAACACCGGCAGTACACAACAGTGCTGCAGCACACATTCATTGTGTCCTATAAGGAATGAACTGCTGGGTATGTATTATACCGACTACAGACTAGTATAACTAGCAGACCATTTGTTGTGGAACAAAGACACAGAGTTGCACTAAAAACGTATTCCTCCCTCCTCTCCTAGCGTTTCTCCAGCTGAGCCAGCTTGTTCAAAAGTATGAGGCAACACTCAGCTCCCTGCCCTCTCTGTAATACAGTGCTGTAGACAGTGACTGGGAGGTTAATCGCTGCAGTAAAAATTATTTTCTGTGAAAAACGCACTGCTCTCTGTCCAACAGGACGCTGAAATGACTAGGAGATGAAACGCTGCTGGAAAAAGCTTTTCTGTGTAACACACAGCGCTGTCCGTCCTATCTCTCTGCAGTGAAAGGATGAAATGACTAGCCGGAATATGGCTGCCGATTAGGGCTGTGACATCACAGGGGTGACTGACTGCTGCTAGGCAGCATCCTGCATGGGAGTCAGGGTCATCCCACCTACCCTTGTTCCCGCCTTCCCAGAATTACTTGCCCCATTTCCTCACATGTGGGTCTACTATTTTAGATGCACTGGAGCCTGGACCGCACTAAATGGAGTTTAATGAAGCGATTTGTGTGATAGAATCATGGCGATATTCGCATTTGTTGCAAATAAAAATTTTCCTGAAATTCGTAACGAATTCGGATTCATCAGATTTGATTCGCTCATCCCTAAATATTATATGAGTAAATGTAATAATGATATATGAAAGTCATTAAAATATTTGAGCAAAAGGGTAAGTTTTTGGGGAAAACTCTACAATTGATACATGTGTTCTAATACCCTGCTGGGCCACCTCTATCTTAGATACAAGATGGGATATGGTTGGGCATGGAGGCAGCCTTACAGATTCCATATGGCATACTGAGGCATATTTGTGCTCAGATGTTGTAGCTAGGCCTGTAGATCCTGCACTCCTAGGTTGTCATAGCTTGCATCCCATCTGGACTCATAAATGCTTGATTTGCAAAACATTTAGTGACAGAGCAGGCTAAGGCAGTGTTGCAATCTTGCACAAAACAATACAATCTGTGATCGGGGTAGGGGCGTGGGGGGTATGGGCGACTATGTGGGGGTGGGGAGGGGGTGGATCACAGGGCCAAACTGCTGGGCTGTATCTTCAAGGAGACATGGGAGAAGGAGAGGGGTCTTCACTCCTCTTCTTCCTCATCGACGGCCGGGCTGTCCAAGATGGAATAGTCTCTAAGCAGGCTCTTGATGAACCTGCGGCAGTCCCGGACGGACATGTTCTCCCTGTTGATCACGAGGCGGTTCCTGGCAATCCACACTACGTCCTTAAAACAGTTCATAAGGTGCCAGGCCTCCTGGATGGCCTCCACATCGTGGGTCCCAGGGAACAGACCGTAAACCACCGAATGGAGTGGCAGTTCCTGGGTACAGAGTCTCTGAGTTCATGTTCCAGGGCGTCCAACAGACCCTGTGCAAAGGGGCACTGCCAAAACACGTGCAAAGATGTTTCCTCCACATAGGGGCACCGGGGGCAGTACCGGGTTGTGCACAGGTTGCGGGCCTGCATGAAGGACCTGGGAGAGAGTCCTCCCTTGATGGCCATCCAGGACAAGTCCTTGTGTCCATTGGTAAGCCACATTGAGGCCACATTAGTCCAAACTGTCTCTGCAGTGGCTGCGGGGAGTCCCGGAACCAGCTCAGTCAAGTCCTTAGCTCGGATGAGCTTGTAGATTGTCTTCGGCTTCCATAGGTCAGATTTCAGCCCTTCCAGCTGGTGCTCCCTCACAACATCCCCATAGAACCAGGGAGCGTTCCAGTTGTAAGGGATGGAGCTGTCCCACCTGTCCCAGCCCAGCTGTCTCCAGAGGGGCATGAGAAACAAGTGAGACATGGACCTGCCCGCTGAGCCAGTCTTTTCAACAAGAGTCCGCTGCACGCTGACACATGCAAAGGAGGCCCTCAGCAGAGTGGGGATATCGGGTATTCCCTTCCACCCTTGCGGGGATCCTTGTACATCGCAGTCCTCTTGACTCTGTCCATTTTGCCCCAGATGAAGCGAAACACTGTCCGGGTGATGGCCTTGCAAACGGTGGTATGTGGAGGCCAGGCCTGTGCGGTATACTGGAGCACAGGCAAAACTTCACTCCGCAGGACAAGTGCCTTGCCTTCAATAGAGAGCTTTCTTGAGCTTCACAGTCCGAACTTAGAGTTCATCTTTCCTAGTCGGTCTTGCCAAGACTTAAGGGCTGCTCCTTCCTTCCCGAACCAGACTCCAAGAATTTGAATGAAGTCCGGCTTAACAGTAAAGGGGAAGGGGGTGGAAGAAGCCAGGTGCTATTCCCCGAAGAGCATGGCTTCCGACTTCCCGCAGTTGACTTTTGCCCCCGAAGCTCTGCCGAAGTCCTTGCAGGTCTGGACGAGTGCAGTCACCGAACGCTGGCCAGCGCAGAAGACTGTCACGTCGTCCATGTAGAGCGAGCACTTGACCTCGTAGTGATCTGGTCCTGGTGCGGTGATCCCTCTAATCTCTCCATTCTGCCGGATAGTCTCAGCGAAGAGCTCTATAACGCAAACAAAAAGAAGAGGTGAAAGAGGGCAGCCTTGTCTAACCCCTGAAAGGATGGAAAAGGGGTTAGTCTTCCAGCCGTTCCCCAACACCATGCTGTAAATCTCAAAATACATGACGTTAAAGGAGTACTCCGGAGCTAACCTTTTATAGGGGAATTGTAGCATGAGGCAAAGTTATATAACATTCTAATATACTCACGTTTTCCATATGGTCTTCTTCCCGGTCTTCTCCTCGCTTTTCTCTCCGTCCGGAAGCTGGGTCTTCTGATGACCCTCGACCTGTATTTCTTCTTGATCCGCCGCCATCTTAGCCCGGTGACTCATCGCTCCCATGAGTCACTGCGGGCTGTGCCGGCCTCCCAGCCCGGAGTCGGCTACTCCCCAAAAGTTAATTTATTCTGCGCATGCGCAGTACTACGCAAATAGCGTAGGGCTAATGCTAGGCTCCTATTGCTGCCTACGTTAGCCCTACGCTATTTGCGTAGTGCTGCGCCTGCGCTACATAGAATGTACTTCTATATACTGTACACCTCTCCAGCACCCCCTGTATATGATCTGCCCCGCCCGGCCCGGAAGCCTCAGGTCTCAGGGGCGCGCCTGTGTGTTCTCCGGCATTACAGTTGCACGGACTCGGGGTCCGGGAGGAGGAGGACGGCGGAGGAGCCACAAGTGGAGGCGGCGGTGACAGCAGGCATCATCCCTCAGTCTCCGGGGTGAGTGACACTACAGACCGGGGGAGGGCGGCACTGGCAGCATGCTCGGCCACCGGCAAAACTTTCACTAGTTGTGTGTGAGTGGGAGAGAGAGGAGCCCCCTGCAAGGGAGAAGGGGCAGGTGTGCCAGGTGAGGAGGGGGCACAGCCTGGACCCTGGGGGGCACTACTCTCTGGGGTTGGGGTGCCCAGTGCAAGGAGCAGTGAGTTACTTTGCAGAACTGGGGGCAGCATGGGCACTGTTTGCAGGAATGCATTATATATAGTGTGTTGTAATCGGGGAGCCCCTTTAACTTTAGGGAGTCTGTAGTGAAGCAGCTTTGTGGGGTCACTCCAAACTCTATAGCCCTGCTGTAACATGGATACATGTGTAAGACAGTGGTCTCCCAGCTGTGGACCCTCCAGCTGTTGCAAAACTACAACTCCCAGCATGCACGGTCTGTCAGTACATGCTGGGAGTTTTAGTTTTGCAACAGCTGGAGGCACCCTGGTTGGGAAACACTGTGCTAGTGGGCACATGGAAGGAGCTGTGGGCGTTACTTTATTATGATTTATTATAATTTCCTGGGGGGGGGGGGAGAGGAGGGGGAGAGAGCAGCAGCTAACAGGAAGCTGGCACAGGGAGTAATGGGAAATGTAGTCTTTATGACATGGCTGCTTACTGCTACAGGTGGCAATTACAAGAGAATGGCTGGGCCAAAATTGATAAATGAGGTATCATTGGAAAGGTCTTTGAAAGAGCTATCAGATGAGGTAAACTTTTTTTTAAGTACCAGCGCTGCGGAGTACTCCTTTAACAAAAGAGCAAAACATCTTCCCCAGACCTAGCTTACGCAAAGCCCTGCCCATGAATGCGTGGGAGACACGGTCAAACGCCTTCTCCTGATCCAAACTGACCAGGGCGGCACGGCCACGATGGTCCTGGATGTAATGGACCGTGTCTTTCACAAGGGTAAGGCTGTCAGCAATCCTGCGACCAGGAATGCCGCAGGTCTGGTCCGGATGGACGATCTGCCCGATGACAGATTTCAGCCTGTTGGCCAGCACCTTGGCGAGGATCTTGTAGTCCATGTTCAGGAGAGAGATGGGACGCCAGTTTTTCAGGTCACATCTCTCCCCCTTCCGCTTATACAAGATCGTGATCATCCCTTCCCTCAACGACGGAGGCATTCTGCCCCCCACCACCATCTCCTCGTACACCTCCAACAGGTCTGGACAGATCAGGTCACCCAGCGCTACATAGAGCTCGGCCGGGAGACCATCACTGCCCTTCCTGCCGGGCTTAAAGGATTTAGCGGCAGAGAGCAGCTCCCCCACCGTCAAGGGATCGTCCATAGCCGCCGCACCTGCGGGATCAACAACGTTAGTGATACCTGACAGGAACCTCTCGGCAACTTCGAGGTCGGATGACTTGGAGGTGTAGAGGTTGTTGTAGAAGTCGGAGACGACCCCCACCACCACCTCCTCCTTGCCCCTCCTCATGTGTCCGGTCTCATCTCGTAGCTCAGTCAGGGGCGTGTGGCCAGCATGGAGCTTCCTGAAAAAGAAAGAGTTACACTTCTCACCCTTCTCCAGGTTCTCCACCTTGGAATGAAAGACGATTCGCTTGGATTCCTCCTCAAAGTGCCTTTTCAGGCTCTTTTTGGTCTCCTTCAGTTCCTCCCTGACGTCCCAGCCACACTGGAGCAGGTCCTGCAGGGACCGCAGCTCGCGCTGTAGTTTCCTGAAGTCCCACTTCTTCGCACACGCCTGTTGTCTGCCTTTTGCCTGAAAGAAACAACGGAACTCGACGGAACATATTCCCACCAATTGCTGATGCAGTTAAACAGACATTTGTCATTACGCCATACAAGGTACGCATTCCCTAAGTCCCTCCATGACCTCCCTCTGCTCCAACAGGGCACAATTCAACTTCCAGGAGCCTGGGCCAGGTGGGAATCCATGGCCCAGAGTCCCCCGAAATCGAATGGCCCTGTGGTCAGTGAAGAAGCAGGGGACCATAGAGTATGACACCTTTTTGACTGCTCTAGAAGTGAAGATGAAGTCTATCAGAGAACGGAGCGAGCCATCGGGGCGGCTCCACGTATAGTTTACGGAGCCGTTCCCGATGGACCCAACAACGTCCTGCAGGGATGCCTCTGTCACCATCTCAATCAGCAGCTTAGACGTCACGTCCAGGTTGGTGGATGTGCCAGAACTGCGCCCGTCCACCTCAATGGGGCAGTTGAAGTCACCACCCAACACTACTGCCCTAGTGGTGGCGAGCTGAGCCCGCAGGGCCTGGAGAACCTCCAGTCGGACATTCTTCTCAGGGGAGGCATACACGTTGATGAGCCGCACGGGCTCACCCGCCCAGGAACCGTCTGCGACGAGAAGTCTGCCACAGACGAGCTCCCAGACGGAATCAAGTGCAAACTTACCTCCCCTGATCAGGATGGCCACCTCCGCAGACCTACTGTCACCCCCACCAGACCAGTAGGAAGGGCCGTGAGACCACCGCCTGGCCAGATGGTTGTAAGACCTAGAAGCAGACAAAGCACATTCCTGCAGCATGTAAACATCACACCTCTGAGAATCTAAGAATGTAAGGACAGTCTGAAATCTAAACCTAGACTAATACTCCTCACATTAATGCAGAAGATGTTGAGATCAGCCATGGGAATAAAAAGAGAGGTTAGTTCAGATACTAGTTACCACTCTGGTCGCTCGGGTCCTCTTCTCTGACGCCTGTCAGCTCCTGTGGCTTCTCATAGCGCCCTTCCAAGAACTCGTCGTAGACCGGGTGGGCCGGTGCATCTAGGATTTCTTTGACCTCTGGGTCCTGCAGCAACTCCTCCATAGACTGAGCTTGGACTTGCTCCACTTGGGCCTGCTCCATCTCCTCCTCTCCATCTGGAGCTTGGGGGGTCTCGCAGACCTGCTCTGCTTGGGCCTGCTCCATCTCCTCCTCTTTGTCTGAAGCTTGAGGAGTCTCGCAGGTCTCGATTTTCTTTTTCTTGTGGGACTCAGCTGATGCATTGTCCCTTCCTTTCCTCTTCCTCTGTATGGTACCTGGGGGAGGAAGCACAGGAAAATCCTCTGAAGAGCGGGCACCAGCAGCTGGAGGGGGGGGGGTTAAGTTCTGCTGGGCCAGGAGAGAAAGGAGGCTGGGTGGGGTGGGGGGCAGGAGAGAGTGGCCGGGCAGGGGAGAACGGGGCAGGGGTGGGGTACGGGGGGCAGGGGTGGGACAAGGTGGGGCGGGAGGGGCCGGGGATGGGGCAGGAGGGGCAGGGGAAGGGGCGGGATGGGGCAGGGGTGGTGGGTTTCGCCTTTTTACCCTCCTTGGTTGGTTTGGCCATCCGTGCTGCTGGCTCCGGAGCTGGGTCTGGCTTCGGTGCTCTCGCTGCCACAGATGCCCATGTTCTCTCAGTCTGGGAGCAGTCCTTGTAGCTGTGGGCCACCAATCCGCAGAGGTTGCAGGTCTTGCTCTTGGGGCAATCCTTGGTCATGTGACCTGTCACACGGCAAAACCTGCAGGCATCCTCTTTACAGTCCTGGCCCTCGTGGCCCATCTTGCCACATCTCCTGCAGGTCTGTGGCATGTCTGGGTAGAAGATAAGTCCTGTGGAGTTGCCCAAGGAGAATGTCGGTGGTAGGTGCTGTAGTCCATCTTGAGAAGCAAGGTTCTTGTTTAGTCTGACGACCACAGACCACTTGCAGGTCCAGTATCCGAGGGAGTTAAGGATGCGGGTGGGCTCCCTCACCACGGTGCAGAAGCGCTTCAGGAAGGTTGAGATGTCCGTGCCTGGGGTGTGTGGGTTCCGCATTGATACCGTCACCCGCCTCTCCTCTCTTTGAATAGGGCAGTTGCCCACAAAGCGAGAGAAAGGGGATTCGGGACTCGCCGCTTTCACCGCCTCCCAGTATCTTCTACAGGTTCCAATGGTGGCAAAGGTGATGTAGAAGATTCCGGACAGAAAAGTTGCAATTCCGAGGGTGTCAGCCGTGGAGAAGCCTTGATCCGCCAGCATCTTCGTGCAGAACACGTCGTGGGACATGTCCTGCACTCTTCCGTCCACAGGCTTCAGCTTCAAGGCAACAGTCTGCCTCATCCAGGGCTCCAGGGTTGGAGCTTCCAGGTTGGGGATTCTGCCGCCCTTCTGCCTTGCTGTGGTGGAGGTTGAAGCTTGCTGTGGTTAGGGCTGGACCTCCAGGCCTTGCCCTGCAGCCTCCTGGGTGGACTTGCTGGTTGAGGCCATGGCTTCTTCCAGCAGGCTCTTTTCCGCTTTCTTGCTTGTGGAGATTCTTCGTAAAGTCTTCTTTCCTGGGTGGGAGGAGCTATGCAGATCCCATCCCAGTGGGAGGAGCTATGTAAATATTCTCCAGAGGCAGCGAGTTTCTTCAAAAGGATTCTGCGCCGCCTTCGTCTTCGCCGAAGTCTCCGGAATTCACCGCCGATTCCCTTCTTCCAAGTTCTTCGTCGGCTTCTTCCGGAGCTGCAGTCTTCAAGATCTTCTCCTTCTTCAGATGTTCCGAGGCAGGCAGGAGATGATCTTCAGATATATTTGCTCTCGAGAACTGCAATCGTACTACGCAAAATCTCTACCACAATGCTGGGAGTTCTTCAGATCGCCCCTCGTCAGTATAGAGCAGGGTGATCTGGCTTGGCCGGGGTAAGAGGCCTTAGAGCAGCTAAAGGGGATGAGTATTTGCCTCAGGGCGAGGCCACCACTCCTGGTGTAACGGAGCTTCAGAAGGCCATTAAGCACTCCGCGGGCATTCTGGGTAGGGGAATATGCAAAGCAGCTCATTACATCACCTTTTCAGGTAATGTTCCCTGGTATCAACTTAGCTCCTGTTAAGGAATATAAAAAGCTGATCGGGATTTTATGCCAAGCCAGACTACTCCCCAAAAGGGAAGTTTCTACCCATCTGCAGACAGCTGTTTCGTGGTTTTTGCCACTCGTCAGTACAGAGCAGGGTGATCTGGCTTGGCTGGGGTAAGAGGCATGAGAGCAGCTAAAGGGGATGAGTATTTATACACACATGTTTATTAGGGAATACTTTTTATCTTATGTGAGATACTATATATATATATATATATATATATATATATATATATATATATATTATATATACACATGTATGTTGGAGATTACTTTTCATTCCTTCATGTATATCAATATTCTACAGATGTCAGACAAATGAAATATTACTGTTGTTTTTATTGTTCTCAGCAACAATAGATGCAAGTTTATTACATAACACCAGAAATGAATGATGCGTCCCCGGCGTCCAATGTCCCTGTGTTGATGAATATACAGTGATATATTTCAGCTCAGAGCAGAGGCCCAATTAATTTACCAGCTACTTTGCTCGGCATGGAGAATGGAAATGCGCTGATGTTACAATGGACAAGTTTTTATTCTCTGGTTTCGCTATTAATCTGAAGGCTGTGAAAACAATGATATAAAAAAATAAATAAATAATTGAAGTTGTAATAATGGCTTTAATGGAGATCTTTTTGGGATGTAATATAAGTTTTTAAAGCAGAAGTGGGCTGATGTAATGATCAACATGAGTGTGCCTTCAAATTAAGAATTTTTATTTCAGTCTTATTTGCTAGACATATTTAAGACATTGGTATAATAAAAGATCTTGTCAAAAACAATACTGAGAGTATTTATCATTTATGAGATGTCTATTGTATTCAAGAAAATATGGAATCTGATCAACTGAGGAGTAGCCAATCCTGGCCAGTCTAGCCAAGGCGCCAGTTGAGATTTCCTTGTCCCCAATTCTCTTTATTGATACATTTTTGATAAGAGAACAGATTTTCCTCATCTAAGAACAGAGGTTATATTACCTATCTCAACTAAGATTTTTATTACAGTCCACTAGCACAGCGCCAAGAAGTATCCACCTTTCCTACGGAGCATCATAGCACTTGCATTATCTTCATTTCCGTGTTACATGTCCCCATACTTGCATTATCTTCATTTCCGTGTTACATGTCCCCATACTTGCATTATCTTCATTTCCGTGTTACGTGTCCCCATACCTAGGCAGGACAGAGGCTGCAGTGGACAACGATGAGCAGAACTATATACAGTGATTGGTGTTGTGCTCACATCACAACATAGTAAGGTAAGCAGACAATCTTTATTTGACACATTGGCCCAGATATATCAAACTGTGTGAGAGAAAAAGTGCAGTTATGTTTCCACAGCAACCGATCACAGCTCAGCTAATGAGCTCTGGTAAAGTGAAAGCTGAACTGTGATTGGCTGCTGTGGGAAAATGACACTAAGAGCACCCCTCCACTGCTCTTTTTGTTTCTCTGTTATTTAACCTCTTAAGGACTCAGGGCGTACCTGTACGTCCTGAGCCCGCTCCCAGTGCTTAAAACTGGGTCACGCCGTGACTCTGCATCACACTGGGTCCGTCCTGGCTGCTATTCATAGCCGGGACCTTGGGCTAACAGCGCTCGGCACCGATCGTTGTGCTGCGCGCTATTAACCCTTCAGACGCGGCTATGTCTTTGCAGGGATCAGCATAAGAGATCAGTGTGTGCAGTGCTACAGCTCCCTATGGGAGCTATAGCACTGCAAAAAAAAAAGTTAACAAAGGTCAATTAACCCCTTCATTAATAAAAGTTTGAATCACCCAATATCGTTAATTAAATCGCACGGTCAATGGCGTACGTGCAAAAAAATTCCAAAGTCTAAAATAGTGTATTTTTGGTCACTTTTTATATCATGAAAAAATGAATAAAAAGCGATCAAAAAGTCCAATCAATACAATAATGGTACCGATAAAAACTTCAGAACACGGCGCAAAAAAAATTGTCCTCATACTGGCCCGTACACGGAAAAATAAAAAAGTTATAGGGGTTAGAAGATTAGAATTTTTTACATATAAATTTTCCCAGCATGTAGTTATGATTTTTTTTCCGAAGTACGACAATATCCAACCTATATAAGTAGGGTATCATTTTAACCGTATGGACTTACAGAATAAAGATAAGGTGTTATTTTTACAGAAAAATGCACTGTGTAGAAACGGAAGTCCCCAAAAGTTACAAAATGACATTGTTTCTTCAATTTTGTCACACAATGAATTTTTTTTCCGTTTCGCTGTGGATTTTTGGGTAAAATGACTAATGTCACTGCAAAGTAGAATTGGTGATGCAAAAAATAAGCCATCATATGTAATTTTTGTGCAAAATTTAAAGCGTTATGATTTTTAGAAGGTGATGAGGAAAAAATGAAAATGCAAAAACGGAAAAACACTGGGGGTTAAAGATATCAATGCTAACATTGGTCGCAATGCTCAGGCCCTTGACCGGGGTACTGGCTATACCCTCTTGATGCTCACCTGTTTCAATCCCCCGCAGCTGCCAATACAATCACAAGTCCAATTGTTCCTGTTCCCGACTGTTCACCACTGCTTCCTGGTTGATACATTAAAGTAACAGAAATTGCCAGTACAGCCATCATTGACTGACTGAACTGACAGTTCTTGAGCAGACTATGTGTCCAAGGAATTAGGAACCAGTTGATATCCGCTTAAGCATCACCCATACTATCCTGAATATATGGGATAAAGGTGTTATCACAACAGGATGGGGGTACTTACCTTCAGTGCTCCCATGGTACCTCTGAAGCCTGGTCCGGTCCCCCAATGTGGTCCTTTGCCCGAGATTGCGGTGCCAGGGTCCAGAGTGTCATACTGCAATTTACTGGGTGCAGCACTTTCCTGTCTGGTTTGCATCTACATTGAAATGGATATTAGGTGATGGGGTGAGAGACCACCAAAGTAGTAAGTAGTATTTTTGCTTATGTAATTAGCATAAATACTATATCAAAGTTATCTCAAGATAGTTGGCAATGTTGTTTAATTTGTGGGAAACCTGAGTAATTTCCTGTAATTTACTCTTTACAACGTAACAATGAAAATTTGTAGCTAGTTTCCAGCTCAGAATCCAGAAATAACTGTAATGTTCCCATTGTAATTATTCATTAGGGGGTATTTAATTTTATGTGAATGGATTTCTAATGGGTTTGCAAAAATCTGCCACAAATTTCTTGTGTTTAAAGTTTCTCCTCTGGTGCTGATTATTGGTGTATGTGACAAAATGCTAACTGGAAGCTACTTATAGAGACTAACTGCGTTGAGGAAGTAAGCTGGCATTTAAAGCGTACCTCTAGTCGTATACAGCCTTAATCCCTAAAAGGGCCACTGTTCTCTCTGTTGTATGTAACTATTTCATGTGGGACAGGTCTTCCCGCTTCATCTCCAGCACAAGATTCATTGCCGTAGAATCACATTACACTGGGTCTCCTGCTGGAGATAGGGGCTGTGGAGATGGGGTGGGAAGCTCTGTTTCAATTGCACATTAAAATACTCAGCAGATTGGGACCCTTAATCTTGGGGATGCAGGGCATACAGGTACGCCCTGCATCCCCGTCCTTAAGGACGTAGGGCTTTCCTTTACGCCCTGGTCCCGTTTAGCGGGTTTAAACCATTCTCACCAGCAGAGAACGGGTCAAGCCCGGTTGCAACGGGCAGCCAGGACCCACGGCTAATGCCGGGCACGGCCGATTGGGCCAAAGCCCAGCATTAACCCTATAGACACCGCAATCAAAGTTGATTGTGGCTTCTAAAGCGCAAGTGAAAGAATCCTGGCAGTTCAGCGGAGCTGATCAGGACTATCTTGACAAAATTGCAATGTCCCGATCAGCTTACCGGACAATCTGCGATCTACTGCTCCATGCCTGTTCAGCAGGCTAGAGCAGCAGAGTGCTGGTAACACTGATCAATGCTATACTATGGCATAGCATTGACCAGTGTAAGCAATCAGAAGACTGCATGTTGTAGCCCCCTATGGGGGATAAAAAAAAATAGTAAAATTTTTTAAAAATATATAAAAAAAAGTTCATTAAGCCCTTCCCTATTAAAAGTTTAAATTGTCCCCTCTTCCCATTTTTTAAATAAAATAATGTAATAAAAATAATAATATGTGGTATATTATAACGTTAGCTAAACCTCACGGTCGATGGCATACATGTAAAAATATACCATATGGACCTATAGAATAAAGAAAAGGTGTAATTTTTTTTACTGAAAAGTGCACTGCATAGAAGCGGGAGCCCCAAAAATTACAAAATGCTTCTTTCTTATTTCACTCCAAATATAATTTTTTTTTGTTTTGCCGCAGGTTATATTATAAAACAAGTGATGTCACTACAAAGTAAAATAGGTGACACAAAAAACAAGCCCATATATGGGTCTGTAGGTGCAAAATTGAAAGCGTTATGATTTTTAGAAGGGAAGGAGAAAAAACAAAAATGCAAAAACAAAAATTTGCTGAGTCCTTAAGGTGAAAATGGGCTGAGTCCCTAAGGGGTTAAACACCAATTCTGGATCAAGGCTGGGGTACGGCTCTGGAACATGTCTACACTGATAGTGTTGAGAACTTTTGGTTAGCTTCAGCTTGATCACGGTATTCCTAGAAAGGGCTTTTTAAAATATTTACAACTGAGATATGCACTTAATAGACAGTTCTCGACAGTTAAAACTCCAACCACTGCTTATCCACTGGTGGGGTTTTTGAAATTGCAGGGTCCTCAGGGTCTCGTGTCCATCCTCTACCCATACCTCATACAAGCTAAGATTTCCAATTCAGCCTTATCAGCTGAACAGTACAGGCAGTCTCACATGCCCTTAAAGGACATCTGCAGCAGAAAACATTTATCCCCTATCCACAGGATAGGGGATAAGTGTTTGATTGTGGGGGGTCCGAATGCTGGGACCCCCCGCGATCTCCTGCACGGGGCCATGGCTCTACCACGGCTCTCCCATGAAGGAGGCGTTCCGGCTGCAGCATGACGCGGTGGCTGACACATCTCCTCCATCTAACTCTATGGGAGAGGCGGGGAGGCAGGGTTTGTGCCTCCCCACCTTACCCATAGAACTATATGGGGACGGGGTGGGGAGGGGGCATAACCATTGACCTCTCAGGTCGATGCTATGCGCATTAGTGCTCACACTGAGCGCTAATGCCGATGCTCTGTTTAGGAGATCATGGGGGGACCCAGCGGTTGGACCCCCCCGCAATCAAACACGTATCCCCTATCCTGTGGAAAAGGGATAAGTGTTTTCCACTGCAGGTGTCTTTTCATGTCTAGAGAGGAGTGGGTTTTGTCCTGTCACACCTTGGTCTCCCCAGATGCCAAAAACAAATTGATCCAGCTGTATATTATTCATTAAAGCTACATTACACCTTTTAGACTACATAGGATGGGGCAATCGGTCTCAGATGCTAGCCACCGTTGCCACACCCATAGGGAAGACATTTGGCACTTTACTTTATATGGGCATCCTTTTGGAGTGAGGTCCTGCAGCTGGTCTCCACCCTCGTAGAACCCTTACCCCCTCTGGAACATTGATGATAAGGTTTGGTCCAACCATGTCCATAACTTCCTCGGTAAGGTGTTGTTCCTGGCTAGAAAAGGGATTTCCCTGAGGCTCCCAACCCAGGATAGACCAGAGCCCCTGACCTTTACCAAATGGAAAAACTGGTGAACTCTACCAAACATTTCTCTCAAGTACTGTATAAAAATCTGAAGTGTCCTGCCAAATTGAGCATGTATGTGGTCCCTGGTGTGCTTCCTCACTGACCTAATTCTCTTTAAACAGAATGGGCACTAAAGGTAAAGGTCTCTCTATATACTCTATCTCAGGGGTGCCCCTGTCTGGCAGCAGTGTCCTCTATTTACTACATTATGTTATACAGGGGAGTGTGAGGGTTATGGACTAGTGCTGGGTATGTTTCCTCTTTTTTTCTCTTTTTCTTTGATTATTTTTGCTTCGCTTGTTGTTGTTCAGTATAAGCTCACATCATAGGAAGGATCTGTGCTTGTCTTGGGGCTAAATGGCTGTGTTCTCACCAGCAAAAAAAAAAACAGTTTCATAATTAAATCTTAATTGTTTAGGTGATTTTTTTAAATGCAAGCTCCAGGTGGGCGTTCTTGTGTCTTTTAGTAAAGGCAGGCTTTTTATCATGACCACCTTGACCATTGGTTTCTTAGCCACCTCGCTTACCAAGGCCCTTCTCCCCCGATTACTTAGTTGTGGTGGAATAGCCAGCTCTTCAAGGAGTCTTGGTTGTTCCAAACTTCAATTTAAGAATTACGGGGGTCTCTGTGCTCTTGTTGATTTGTACAAAAATATAACATTTCTGCTATTCTATGTAACAGTTTACTATAAATTAAGCACACACATAATAGTAAAACAAAATGCATCCTAAAAGATTTCATCTTGTCCAACAAAAAAACAAACAAACCTCAATGCAGTGTAAAAGACAATATTATAACCGTTGAAATACAAAGCAGTACAGGAAAGGTTTTGGGGTCTTTAGGACTGTGTTCTTAGAGAGCATAATTTGTTATTTATTTAGAATTGTAAAAACAAGGAATAAAGAAATGTCTATTGAAGACTTAGGCCAGATTGACTCTGAGCTTCATTTTGGCACATGTCATGTGGCAAATATAATGGCAAAAAATGTTTTCTGTGCATGCCATATTGTTTTCAATGTTAATGTTTTGAGCATGCATTTCAAATATACCACAATAAGTGACATGACTTTATTTAGAGTGTTTTGCTTTGGAAAGCATTGGACACCAATTAGCCCCATTGAATGCATCCATGACAGTAAGTAAGATACATTTCCGAAAAACATGCATACCCTTAGAATGTCTCCATGTACTGTATGGCTTTTTGGGGTAAACAGCATATAATTCTGCATTAAAGGGGTACTCCGGTGGAAAACTTTTTTCTTTTAAATGAACTGGTGCCAGAAAGTTAAACAGATTTGTAAATTACTTCCATTAAAAAAAATCTTAATCCTTTCAGTACTTTTTAGCAGCTGTATGCTACAGAGGAAAATCTTTATTTTTTGAATTTCCTTTTTTGTGTTGTCCACAGTACTCTCTGCTGACACCCGATGCCTGTATCAGGAACTGTCCAGAGCAGGAGAAAATCCCCATAGCAAACATATGCTACTCTGGACAGTTCCTGACACGGACAGAGGTGTCAGCAGAGAGCACTGTGGACAACACAAAAAAAGAAATTCAAAAAGTAAAGAAAGAATTTTCTCTGTAGCATAAAGCTGCTAAAAAGTACTAAAATGATTAAGATTTTTTAATAGAAGTAATTTACAAATCTGTTTATCTTTCTGGCACCAGTTCGTTTAAAAAAAAAAAAGTTTTCCACCGGAGTACCCCTTTAAAGCTAGATACGTTTTGAGTAGAGTATACACAGGAGGTGATGCAGTGGAACCTAAGGTCCATCCACTCAAGTTAACGAAAAATGTATCAGGTTAGTGATTGGGGATTCTAGTTTGTTACATTCAAAGCAGTACAAAGATAAAAACAAACAGCATATGTAATGCAGCCGTAAATACAAAGCAATATCCAAAAATAATGTACCATAGAATTACAATATTGGGGAGAAATAAAAGCAAACAAAAATTTGAAGCTGCGGATTTGATGCTGTGTTCAGTCTTTTAGTTTACACAAAAATTTGCAGCATAAAATCTGCAGCTTCAAAATACTATACGTGTGAATACACCCTTAGGGTACGTTCCCACACGGCGTATTTTGCTGCGTATTTGCTGCGTATTTGGTGCTGCGTATTTTCCTACCCATTGACTTCAACAGAGAAAATAAAATACGCAGCAGCAAATACGCAGCAAATACGCCGTGTGGGAATGTACCCTTAATAAGAGTTTTAGCATGCAATAAAGTTTTTTTTCTGCAACTGAGACATTGAAACCTTTGTGATTTATGCCATACTCCATTTATTTGGTTCTTGTAGTCCAAAAGAACTTTTTGGGGGTGAGAAAACAAGGTGGCAGCATAGCACTAATTTGCTATGATATTTAGGGCATAATTCCCTGTTTATTTGTATGTAATTAGTTATTTGGGTGTAACTCAAAAGGCATGTTCACAGGTAAAAACAATGCTGGAAAGTTAACCTCAAAATCAGTGCAGGATCTGCAATACAGATTTTGATGCTGATTATATTGAGGATTTTTATGCATTTTTTCAAAGCTGCCATTGATTTTATTGGAAGTTCCCACACGGAAGTGCTCAGACAATTCGAAAGTGTTTCTTCTCCCCCACCCCCCAAAAAACAACATGATTTTTTAATGCCTCCCATTGAAATCAATGGGGGATGGTTTTTTAAGGCAAAACTATGTGGATTCTGATGCAGAAAAATATGTGTGGGTTTTACCCCTGTAAACAAGCTCTGTTTCTACCCCCAAAAGGCAGCAGCACCTGCTCTCTGCTCAGAGAGTTGAGTGTACACTCCCTATCAAATATTTGCATATTGATTACAGGGACAGGTGGGATGGCGAATATGAAGGAAACAGGGGAGCTTGATGATCCGCCTCCCCGCCTCCATTGTGCCGAGCTGCTCAACTAGAAGAAAGACATGTAACTCTTCAAATACTGGACGGATTACTGTAAGTGAGGACTTTCTTTTAAAGCTGTTCACACTCACTATAACCCAGTATATTCGGTTTAGTGCCGGTAAACAACTTGTCAGTTTCTCTTTAAAAATAAGAAAGCCTGCATATTATGAAAAGTTAACCATGAAAAAGTAGGTCAAATACTGGATTTCTCATTAACTCACAGCAATTTGGGCATTCCGGGCAGTTTCTTTGAAGAGCAGATATTGTATCAGATTATATTGGTACTACACCTTAGAGCCACACTATGTGGTCTCCAACTTTTGAAGTTCTATGGTTGTATATTTGAAGACTGACATGACATCTTTGATGCCTCTTTTTACATCCTTCAAGCAAAGGGCTTGCACATTAGTAGCCTGGAGGTTAAATCTTTGAAGCTGAGTTCTGCAATATTAAGTGCCTCGGGTGGCACTTTGAAAACAAAGCTTCACCTTATAAACTGGAATATGATGTTTAGAACTTTTCAGCAGTAATGAAGATTCTACAATTGCTTAACATAACCGCCAATAGTTTGACATGGAACCTTAGGGTAAATCTGTACTCAGATGCATTCAGTATTATTTGTAATCTGTGTAAGTGTGAATAGTAAAATATTTGCTTGTAAAATGAACAGATTCACACAGACCAAATCATATTGTGCGCTTTCTGCTATGGGTTTTTACTGTATTTTTAATAGAAGTAAAGACAAAGAATGAGTTAATGGAGATCTGTCAACTCTATATCATACTCAGAGAACAATTGTCAAGGAGGTGTTGCCTAGCTGCAGAATGTACACCCCCTTCTTGACTAGTTAATAAACAGGGCTCAGTACGAAATGCAGATAAGGAAAGGGGTTAGGGGAGGGAGGTCACATGCATGCGTCAGCTTGACACAGTCTCTATGACGCAAGCTTAAAAGGAAAACATTATGTTAGCACTTTGCAAACAGACATTAGCTGTCTATCCATATCTGTGGCTCTGAGCATGATATAGAACTGACAAATTCTCTTTTAAAGATCAAATAATAAAGATAAAGCAATGATGTATTATAACAGTTTTTTCTTTGAAGGGGAACTCCCATCCTGTGAATAAGGTACAAGTGTCTCATCGCGGGGTGTGCTACCGTTGAGACTCCCCCTGATACTCAGAATGGGGCCTCTGGCCTCCACCTTTCGATATGAGCAAGCCTTGGCAATGAAAAACTGCTCAGCCAATCACTGTATATAGTGATTTACCACCTTAGCCGCTAATTGGCTGAGCGGGCATCACTCCCGAGTCTGGTTCATTTTGGAAGGTGGGGGCCACAGCACTCAGAGAGGTGGTGTATTCCTTTCTGGAGATTGCGAGGGTGGTCTCATTCACTCTTTACAGACTGAATTTTCCCTTTAACCCCTTAAGGACGCAGGACGTAAATGTACGTCCTGGTGAGGTGGTACTTAACGCACCAGGACGTACATTTACGTCCTAAGCATAACCGCGGGCATCGGAGCGATGCCCGTGTCATGCGCGGCTGATCCCGGCTGCTGATCGCAGCCAGGGACCCGCCGGCAATGGCCGACGCCCGCGATCTCGCGGGCGTCCGCCATTAACCCCTCAGGTGCCGGGATCAATACAGATCCCGGCATCTGCGGCGGTTCACGATTTAAATGAACGATCGGATCGCCCGCAGCGCTGCTGCGGGGATCCGATCATTCATAACGCCGCACGGAGGTCCCCTCACCTTCCTCCGTGCGGCTCCCGGCATCTCCTGCTCTGGTCTGTGATCGAGCAGACCAGAGCAGGAGATGACCGATAATACTGATCTGTTCTTTGTCCTATACATAGAACAGATCAGTATTAGCAATCATGGTATTGCTATGAATAGTCCCCTATGGGGACTATTCAAGTGTAAAAAAAAATGTAAAAAAATGTAAAAGTAAAATCCCCTCCCCCAATAAAAAAGTAAAACGTCCGTTTTTTCCTATTTTACCCCCAAAAAGCGTAAAAAACATTTTTTATAGACATATTTGGTATCGCCGCGTGCGTAAATGTCCGAACTATTAAAATAAAATGTTAATGATCCCGTACGGTGAACGGGGTGAACGAAAAAAAATTAAAAAAGTCCAAAATTCCTACTTTTTTAATACATTTTATTAAAAAAAAAATTATAAAAAATGTATTAAAAGTTTTTTATATGCAAATGTGGTATCAAAAAAAAGTACAGATCATGGCGCAAAAAATGAGCCCCCATACCGCCACTTATACGGAAAAATAAAAAAGTTAGAGGTCATCAAAATAAAGGGATTATAAACGTACTAATTTGGTTAAAAAGTTTGTGATTTTTTTTAAGCGCAACAATAATATAAAAGTATATAATAATGGGTATCATTTTGATCGTATTGACCCTCAGAATAAAGAACACACATCATTTTTACCATAAATTGTACAGCGTGAAAACAAAACCTTCCAAAATTAGCAAAATTGCGTTTTTCGTTTTAATTTCCCCACAAAAATAGTGTTTTTTGGTTGCGCCATACATTTTATGATATAATGAGTTATGTCATTACAAAGGACAACTGGTCACGCAAAAAACAAGCCCTCGTACTAGTCTGTGGATGAAAATATAAAAGAGTTATGATTTTTAGAAGGCGAGGAGGAAAAAATGAAAACGTAAAAATTAAATTGTCTGAGTCCTTAAGGCCAAAATGGGCTGAGTCCTTAAGGGGTTAAGAAATAGTTGTAATGTCCTGCAAATTGGCTTGATAGGATCATGCTTGTAGTTTAGACAGGGCTGGTGCTAACTAGTGTTGCTCGCGAATATTCGCAATTCGAATATTATTCGCGAATATCGCATATTCGCGAATTCGCGAATTTCGCGAATATAGCGCTAAATATTCGTAATTACGAATATTCGTTTTTTTTTTTTTTTTTCTTCTTCACAGTACACATCACAGTGATCACCCCTCTCTGCTTCCAGCTTGTGTGGTGTAAAGAAGGCTGTAATACTACTGTGCGAGACTGGCGTGCGAAAATTCGCATATGCGAAAATTAGCTGTATATGTTAATTTTCGTATATGCGTATTTTCGCATATGTGAAAATAAAACGAGAATATAACGAATATGCGAATATTCGCGAATATATGACGAATATTCGTCCATATATTCGCAAATATTCGCGAATTCGAATATGGCCTATGCCGCTCAACACTAGTGCTAACTGTGGAGGGAGTGTGGCCTAGATAAAGAGAGTCAGCACAATTTTGCATATTAGAGTACAGACAGTGTCAGACAGCTGCTGGCAAAGCATTGTAATCCCACCCATGGTTCAGAAAATAGTAAAATAAATCCAGCATCCATCAAACCAGCAAAATATAAGCCAGAATTCTTTATTTCTTCTTGGGACAAAACAGCATACAATCCCTCCTCAAAATTAGAAGCATTTTGAGCAGAGCGCTCTTTATGACAGCATTATATCTGTTAAATGATTCCCTAATTTTAACATATGCAGGGGGGGGGGGGGGGGGGGACTCAGTCGAGCCTAAGGCCGACCCACTGTGAGTGAAGAACTGATTTGTTACATACAAAGAAGTACAAAAGGGTTAAAAGAGAAAAACTAACATGTATAATACAGCTGTAAATATAAAGCAACATCCAAGAATAATATAGCATCAACTGGTTACTTGAGTTCAAATTGAAGATCCAGAATGCCACTCTGTTTTGTGAATGTGTTTCTCTGATAACTGTACTACTGCCGAACCAGAAAGGAAAAAAAAATGTCATCTGAGTTGTGGCCTTTAACACAGGGTTTTTTTCTGCCCTGAGACATTGGAATCTTTGCGTTTTATGTCATACAGGTTTGGAAATACAATGTTTGAGTTTGCATATTGTGCTATTTACATACACCAGGGTGCAACCGGTGAAGCGTATACAATATATGACATATTCACTAGTGCAGTGTATACAGGATTTAAAAGAGAAATTAGTATCACTAAATTTGTTGGCTTTAAAAAACAAACAAACAAAAAAAAAACAATATACGGTGCAGCTTTTCTGGAGTGTAACCAAGCAGCTAATAAAATCATGCATGGAAGGTATGTATCACTGAGGCTTAATACCTCAGTGACATAAGAGAGTTTGGGTCCAGGTTTTGGGAGTGACTGAAGGTTCTAGAGATAAAGTCAGTCCCATTCTGTGGTGTGTTGCAGTCCTAAACCCGATTTCACAGGTGAGTGAGCATGGCCATAGAGCAGCACAGAGGAGGTTGTTCTGAAGCAGATAAGCTAAGATGGTCATAACCAAGAGCAACAGGGGCACATGGAATAAGTAGATATATATATCGCCAATGATATAATACTTGTACAATTGAAATATGTTTAATTTCACATAATGCATCTGTTTATCTTTGTGGTAAAACCCCGCTCCGCTGCTAGACATCTTATCCCCTATCCAAAGAATATGGGATAACATGCTGATCATATGGGTCCAGTTGCTGGGGCCCCCCCATGATCTCCCGCAGCACCCCATGATCTAAAAAAATGGCGAGTTCCTGTGGCAGTGGTCGTGATGTCGGCCACACCCCTCATGACATCACGCCATGCCCCCTCCATTCAAGTCTTTGGGAGGGGGCGTGTCGGCCTAAACCATCAGCTCGTCTCCTTCTGCCATGGCAACCAAGGGGATCCCGCAATTGCATTGCGGGATCGCCGTTGGTCAACAGGGGGAGCCCCCTCCCCCTGTCAACCACATAGATTCCATGATCAAGACTGATTATGGTATCTATGGGGTTAATGCAGACCAGTGCGACCCCGGTCTCGGCAGCTGTGGCTGACAGCCGGGTCCAGCCAGCGATCTCCTGCAGTGTATTGTGCTGAGCAGGATACCGCCAGAACGTAAGCATACGTCCAGTTGCGCTAACATGTTAGCAACTGGGACTATGCATACGTCGTAGGGCAGGAAGCGGTTAATATGCAGTTTACATTTTATTTTTCCTTTTACACAGGGTAATCAAAGGTCAAGCTGGCCAATTATTGCCATATATATAAGGAGATGAACAAGTAAATGCTTATTCTTTGGTAGATTGCTGGGATCATGTGGCTCCAGCACATCTCCCTGTGTAGACCAGAGGATATCCTACCAACAATAATGTTAGTGTGGTAACCTTGAAGGGAATAAAGCCTTGTGGGGGTGTAGGGTAGTTGGGGCGTTGCTGTTCAGTAGTATAAAGGGCGCTGTGAACCCTTGTCACTCGTGACGCCAGGGTGAGGATTAAAACTCTGTAGTGATGCTGGGCCTATCGCCACCCTTCCCAAGAGCAAAAGGTGAGTGTGAAATTAATAGATTGTCCACAGCAGTGCTGAACTTAAGTAACAGAGTCTATTTAAACAGCACAGCAGTGATTGACAGATGCTTATGACCGGAAAGTTCTCTTTAGCTTTAGAGGATTGGAATTGCATAGATCCGCTGGATTTAGGGGTTTGATTAGGTCCGGAGATCTTGCGGAGATAGCGGGGAAATTTTATGAACTATCCGTCTCTAGCGCAGGCTTAGGCCGCAAGGCTTAGGCCTAGTAATTTGCTTGTAAGCTGCGGAGGTCCTACCTCGTCATGAATCAGCAACCCAAGAGCAATGATGCTGCTTGCTTGGCAGTGCAGGAACAAGAGAGAGACAAAATGGCTGCAGCTCCCTTATATGGGCAGGGGCTGAGCCGTTTTGGATTGGTCCATATCAGCTGTCACTCACTGTTACAATGGATTGTGGGTGATCACCTGACTAGAACCACCAAAGGTCCTTTAGCAAAAACCATAGAGTTCTGCAACTCGGTCACATGACCCGCAGGTCCTGCGACGCAAACAAGGTAAGAATATTAAATATACATCTTTACACTTATATTTACATTAATTATAGCTAACTGAGGGGTTAACTAAGGAAGAGGACCCCCCACTGTTCCTAGGGACTCTGACTTTGGGGACCTCACCACAAGGTAACGTATGTAATACGGTACCGGGACACCACATTAGTGAACAGCTGCACAAATAATTGAATATTTTGGCCGTGTAAATGCATCAACTTGATTGGCCATGTATAAGAAGCCTTACTATAAGTTGATACATTTATCACAAATGTATTTTATCTGGAAATGTATGGATATATTGTCTTATTTATATATTTATGTATGTATGGGAAAAACCATTTGATCTGCTGTGGTTGGTATTGTATATTTTTAACCCCTTAATGACGCAGGACGTATATTTACGTCCTGCGCCGGCTCCCGCGATATCACATCGCGCCGGTCCCGGCGCTCATCAACGGCCGTGACCCGCGGCTAATACCACACATCGCCGACCGCTGCTTCTAAAGTGAAAGTATCCCGGCTAGTCAGTCGGGCTGTCCTGGACCGCCGCAGTGAAATCGCGTCGTCCCGAACAGCTTACAGGACACCGGGAGGGACCTTACCTGCCTCCTCGGTGTCCGATCGACGAAAGACTGCTCCGTGCCTGAGATCCAGGCAGAAGCAGTCAAACGTCGATAACACTGATCACAGGCGTGTTAATACACGCCAGTGATCTGTGTAAGAGATCAGTGTGTGCAGTGTTATATGTCCCTATGGGACCTATAACACTGCAAAAAAAAAAAGTAAAAAAAAAGTAAAAAAAATGTGTTAATAAAGGTCATTTAACCCCTTCCCTAATAAAAGTTTGAATCATTTTCCCATAAAAAAAATAACAGTGTAAATAAAAATAAAAATAAACATATGTGGTATCGCCGCGTGCGTAAATGTCTGAACTATAAAAATATATCATTAATTAAACCGCACGGTCAATGGCGTACGCGCAAAAAAATTCCAAACTCCAAAAAAGAGTATTTCGGTCACTTTTTATACCATTAAAAAATTAATAACAAGTGATTAAAAAGTCAGATCAAAACAAAAATCATACCGCTAAAAACTTCAGATCACGGTGCAAAAAATGAGCCCTCAAACCACCCTGTACGTGGAAAAAAAAAAGTTATAGGGGTCAGAAGATGACATTTTTAAACGTATAAATTTTCCTGCATGTAGTTATGATTTTTTCCAGAAGTACGACATAATCAAACCTATATAAGTAGGGTATCATTTTAATCGTATGGACCTACAGAATAATGATAAGGTGTCATTTTTACCGAAATATGCACTGCGTAGAAACGAAATACCCCAAAAGTTACAAAATGGCGTTTTTTCTTCGATTTTGTCACACAATGATTTTTTTTCCGTTTCGCCGTGAAATTTTGGGTAAAATGACTAATTCCATTACAAAGTAGAATTGGTGACGCAAAAAATAAGCCATAATATGGATTTTTGGGTGGAAAATTGAAAGGGTTATGATTTTTAAAAGGTAAGGAGGAAAAAACGAAAGTGCAAAAAACTGAAAAAGCCTGAGTCCTTAAGGGGTTAAGTTTGCATGGTCACTTTGTTGTGAGGCTGTTGTCTTCTAGATTTGACAATATAAACTTGTAGAATATTGTAATACTCAACTTGACACAATAAATGACCCAATTCCTTGAGAAAAGCATAAACTCCCAATGGTATCCGTAAATCTAATCAATGCTTTTTCCCTTTGGTATCACCTAATTAGACTGAGATCGTTAGCTAAATTGATAGAGATAGAACAATAATTAGTACATCTGAGCAGAAATACAATGCGCCAGCATAAAACAGGAAATGCTTTTTTCAAATATTTCCACAGAATCAAGTAAAAGCTTTCATGTTTGGTAATTCAAGCAATCCTAGTTAAGTGATAAGTATCTATCTATCCTGCTTATGTATCTATCCCTGGTTGTCTCACAATGTAGCATATGATATCTTGGTGTTATCTTAATTCAATAATCCTTCAATAAATGCAACTTGTGATAAAAAGCTGAGATACCATTGTTGACTAAGCTGTCTCTAATGTGTAACTTGACTATCCTGACTATCAATAGTAGACTATTTGATGGAGTGTTGAGTCCAAAAAAATTATATTAAAAAGTAATTGTATCAGAAATCCACTTTTTTTTCTTCACTTTTCACTTTGTCCTCGGTTAACCTGTATAGCCATTAGTATTAGCCATTTATAGTAAAAAAAAAAATATATATATACCGTATTTATCGGCGTATAACACGCACTTTTTAGGCTAAAATTTTTAGCCTAAAGTCTGTGTGCGTGTTATACGCCGATACCGCCCCAGGAAAGGCAGGGGAGAGAGGCCGTCACTGCCCGCTTCTCTCCCCCTGCCTTCCCTGGGGTCTAGAGCCCTGCTGCCGGCCCTTCTCACCCCCTGGCTATCGGCCCAGTTGCCTGTTCTGTCCCCCTGACTATCGGTACCGGCGCCGATAGCCAGGGGAGAGAAGGGGCAGCGGCACCCATTACCGGCGCCGCTGCCCCGTTGCATCCCCCCATCCCCGGTGGCATAATTACCTGGGTCGGGTCCACGCTGCTGCAGGCCTCCGGCGTGCGTCCCCTTCGTCGTTGCTATGCGCTGCACGGCGCGGCGCATGACGTCAGTGCGCCGCGCCGTGCATAGCAACGACGCAGGGGACGCACGCCGGAGGCCTGCAGCAGCGCGGACCCGACCCAGGTAATTATGCCACCGGGGATGGGGGGAGGCAACGGGGCAGCGGCGCCGGCAATGGGTGCCGCTGCCCCTTCTCTCCCCCTGGCTGTCGGCGCCGCTTCTCTCCCCCTGGCTATCGGCGCCGGCAACGGAGCGCCGGTACCGATAGTCAGGGGGACAGAACGGGCAGCGGCGCCGATAGTCAGGGGGAGAGAAGGGCCGGCAGCAGGGCTGTAGACCCCAGGAAAGGCAGGGGGAGAGAAGTGGGCAGCGACGGCCTCTCTCCCCCTGCCTTTCCTGGGGATGTATTGGGGTATACACGCGCACACACGCACCCTCATTTTACCATGGATATTTGGGTAAAAAAAATTTTTTACCCAAATATCCTTGGTAAAATGAGGGTGCGTGTTATAGGCCGGTGCGTGGTATACCCCGATAAATACGGTATATATGTTTATTTTCACAAACAGTTTTCATTTCTTTAATGCATGAAATGCTCTACTCCACATGTTTTGGTTATCCAGCACGGATATGTCGCAATGCCGTCAAACAGTCTTTAATAGATTGAACATAGTTTACTTTTGAGTACACTTTGTTTGTTTATGTCAGTATACTATTTTTTCAGGAATGAAAAAAAATTAGCAATCTATGCTTTTCTATGCCTCAAATAAAACTTATAATGCCAAAAAAAGCTGCAGTGATGAATTGGTTTGAATGCGGGTTCATCTGTAATGTTTTGCCACCCTAACTGCACAGTCATCCAGCATCCTTTCAGCCTTACCTGCATTGCTCTACTAAAACCAGAGTTGTGCATATGCACCAGCTCCTTGTCCCTTAAACCCCAGCCAATTTCAAAGTGCCCCAGGGTTTTTCATAATCCTCACTCCTAATAATAAGGTCCATATGGTTTCTGCTATCAGCAAAGGTTTTTGTTTCTGCTTCTTCTATAACCTGGCCAGCTTGTATATTTGACCACATCTAACTGTTTACTGCCCATCCTTACCTCTGCCTGGTTATCTCTTATGATCAAATTCCCCCTGCCTTGACACATTCAATGACATCTTTAATCCTGAAGTACAGTATATATCATATCAAGTTTATTGTACAAAATGCAATCTGGCACCTAATTTGCAAAAAAATGTATTTTCGTTTAAAGGGGTACTCTGGTCGAAGACAAATTTTTGTTTAAAGGGGTACTCCGGCGCTTAGACACTTATTCAAAGTATAGGGGATAAGATGCCTGATCACGGGGGTCCCGTCGCTGGGGACCCCCATGATCTTGCATGCCGCACCCCGTTTATAATCAGTCCCCAGAGCTTGTTTGCTCCGGGTCTGATTACCGGAGACCACAGGGCCGGCGGCGTGTGACGTCACAACCCCACCAATAGGCTTGCATTGAGCATGACGTCACACGGGGGCAGAGGCGTGACGTCACACGCCGCCGGCTCCGTGATCGACAGTAATCAGACCCGGAGCGAACACGCTCTTCGGGACTGATTATAAACGGGGTGAGGCGTGCAAGATCACAGGGGTCCCCAGCGGCGGGACCCCCGCGATCAGGCATCTTATGTCTAAGCGCCCCGGAGGACCCCTTTAAATCAATTGGTGCCACAAAGTTATACAGATTTGCTAATTACTTCTATTTAAAAACGTTAATCCTTCCAGTACTTATCAGCTGCTGTACTCATTCCAAGCTTGCATTAGTGACAGTATAATAACATGTTATACAGTGGCAGCACATGTGAATAGAACTTTGGAAATTACATAAAGCGATGCAATAACAGTGACACATAGTAACAACACAGTAGATATGCAACAACCAACTTGTTTCATGTAGCTGAATCTGTACTGGGATACTGCACTTGTCTATGAGGGCGCATGCACAACAACCTGATGCACTGTGATAAATCTGGTGCATTTTTTTTACTGTTTAGCTTTAGTGTTAGTAATTCTGCCCCAGTGTGTATACAAATATTCTCCCCTAGAGGCAATGCTTCTACAACCGTGGTCATATTGCATTTGTTTCCAATTTAGCAAAGTCGCATTTTGACCTCCTTATGTGAATGCACCCTAAAGTTAAAATGTAAACTGTGATGTCTGGCTAAATATTTAAAGTTGTCCTCTTAGCTGCAGGTAAAAGTTTTAAAAGGGTTATCCAGGAAAAAACTTTTTTTTATAGATCAACTGACTCTAGAAAGTTAAACAGATTTGTAAATTACTTCTATTAAAAAATCTTAATCCTTTCAGTACTTATGAGCTTCTGAAGTTAAGTTGTTCTTTTCTGTCTAAGTGTCTCGGGAACCGCCCAGTTTAGAAGCAAATCCCCATAGCAAACCTCTTCTACTCTGTGCAGTTCCCGAGACAAGCAGAGATGTCAGCAGAGAGCACTGTTGCCAGACAGAAAACAACAACTCAATTTCAGCAGCTGATAATTATTGAAAGGATTAAGATTTTTTTAATAGTAGTAGTTTACAAATCTGTTTAATTTTCTGGAGCCAGTTGATGTAAAAAAAAGTTTTTCCCGGAATATCCCTTTAAATTGTCCTTTTAGAGAAACGTGAAGAAGCTCCTTCTAGTGATGGCATTCAGACTATGAATCCTAGGCATTTAGCAGCTAAATGAAGTAGTTCTGACAGCTCTGACAAGCTATTCTATGGACATAAGATATACTATTATTAAATATTCATCATTTATATGGGTTTTAATGTGATTTTTGGATACATGCCAAATCACATTTATTTATTCTTGCAAAATGAAGTAAAATACATCACTTTTAGTATTTATTGTTCTAAATCATGCATATGTGTATATATCATCATGTGACCAATATACATTCTAAATGTGTTCATTTTTGTGGGCTTCATTAGGATTTTGTAAAGTCACTTCACCAAATAATCTGCTTTCTAAGGGAAAGCCACTAGATGTATTTTATTGCTCTATAATCATCATACACTTTCATCACAAAGTCATTTTTTAAAACACTCACTAAATATAAATCTTGTACCATGCTAGCCACTAGATATTAAAATTAAAAACTGAGAATCGTCAGTTCATACCTTTTTAAGAAACAATCCAGCAAAGTTTTTTTTAACGTATAATGGAAAACATTTCTTTTCAAGTCAACTGGTGCCAAAAAGTTAAACAGATCTGTAAATTACTTCTATTAAAGAAAAAAATCATAATCCTTCCAGTACTTATCAGCTGCTGTATGCTCCAAAGGAAGTAGCATAGTTCATTTTAGTCTGACTGAAGTGCTCTATGCTGCCACCTTTGTCCATGTCAGGAACTGTCTGTAGCAGGAGAGGTTTGCTATAGGGATTTGCTCCTGCTTTGGACAGTTCCTGACACAGGCAGAAGTGTCCACAGAGAGCACTGTGGTCAGACAAAAAATAACTACACACCTTCCTCTGTAGTATACAGCAGCTGATAAGTACTGGAAGTATTAAGATTTTTTTTTTTTTAAATAAAAGTAATTTACAAATCTGTTTAACTTTCTGGAGTCAGTTGATATGAAAAAAAAGTTTTCCACCGGAGTACCCCTTTAAGGACCACTGTGTATGTGATCCCTAGTCTGACTACCAATCCCAGTACTCACACTATTTTTCTACCATATATTTTGTACTCTATGGGGGAGATTTATCAAAACCTGTGCAGAGGAAGAGTGGTGCAGTTGCCCATAGTAACCAATCAGATTGCTTCTTTCATTTTCCACAGGCCTCTAAAGAGGCCTGTGGAAAATGAAAGAAGCAATCTGATTGGTAGCTATGGGCAACTGGACCACTCTTCCTCTGCACAGGTTTTGATAAATCTCCCCATATGATTCTGCTTTACACTACTTTTGTCTACCTCCTTTGTGAAACTGCCTGGCATAGGTGTACTCTGAGACTTTGTAGTTAGGGGACAGAAGTTCTATGTCTTTGAGCTATCAATTGCTGTCAGAAAGGGAATATTCTGATTTTTAAAAATTATTTTAAATAGTTAGTATGCTTGAAAAATAATTAAAACAAAGCATACTAACCTGCCTTATCCCCCACAGCTGCCCATTTTCTCTGACATTTTTACCCTGCAGATAAAGCATGTTTAGCCAATCACTGGCTGAGGTGAGTCTCTGCTGTGGCCATTGACTTTCAAATAGGTTCTCATTTCATCTTAGAAAGGAGAAAAATGATGTTGAGATACATTTCTGACTCCTCTTTGGTAGGTTTTTAACCGTATTTTAATCACTGTTAAGTTTTAGGAGAGTCAGATATATAGTGCGATTTTTCTTTACCTCTGGCCTCCTGCCTTCAAAATAATTGTATTTATTTGTAAATGGAATCCCAGACTTGCCTGGGGTCATTTGTGTTGCTATTCTTTTGGAGGTCCCATCTGTGAGGGGGGAGCTGATTCTATATGCCATCTTTATGGCTAGGGTTTGGGGTGAACAAATAAATTCGCATGTTTTGCTGACCCTTAGAAAAAACTCTTAGAATCTACTCATTAATTTTTCTCATACAATCACCAAAATCAAAATGACAAACTAGTGACTTCAATTGTGGTGGTCACAAGGAACGATGAATGTAGTAGTCCATGATGGCTATTACTTTGAAGTATATGAAAAGAGAGAAAAAGGGGGGAGGGGGAGACAGACAGAGTGCGCAACTATGTGCTGTTACTTCAATATACACGGTCATGTATGAAAAATATGGTTGTGCTAACCGGGGGATGTTGTACTCAGAGCACAACATCTAATGAAGTGTGGAGCCCAATTCCATGGGCAAATAGCCAGGGAGCTTCCAGAAGATGTCCCGTGCTGGAGAGAGCCTCTGGTCTGTGGAGCAGAGCTTGAAGATCACCCGCAAATGCAGGTATTTAAAAGTCCTCCTAGTGGTGCTCACCCGTGTTCCTCGTGTCTTAGGTACAGGGATACCTCAGTGGAAAGTAACCGATGTGGACAAATAAAATAATCTACAGTGACCCCCCCCCGACCTACGATGGCCCCGACATATGATGAAATCGACATACGATGCTTTTTTATGTCGGGGCCATCGCATTAAGTGCTATCCGGCAGCGTCAAATGCTTAAGCTGCTGCCGGATAGCAGCTTAATGTTCCCCGTGTGGTGCGGTAAGTATTACTTACCCCTCCACGATGCTCCGGGGTGCCCTCCGGGTCCAGCGCTGGTCTTCCGGTGTCTTCTCGGCCCTCTCCGATGACGTCAATACGCTGTTGCGCACGCCATCCAATAGGAATGTCCATTGCTGCTAATATAAGGAAATCCAGCATAAAGTTAGATAGGAATGATTAACATTCCTGTACTTACATTCTCTATTCACACAATGAAATGCGGACTCCAGCCTGACTTTTATCTTCCTTTCTTAAAGAACCAGATCTTTATTACAATAGTGAGAAAACTGACTGGATTTATATAGTTAGGCCTAGAAAAAATAATTAGCGACAGCCAGGAGCAAATCTTATGTTGCATAGAAACAGTTCTCAGAGCCAGGAAAAAGTTAACGATTGCTCTGTTTCAACAGAAAATTGTGCCTGTGTAAATGACACAGGAACAAAACTGTGCTGTACTTGAGGGTGGGATTTAGTCAATCCTCCCTGGTTCATAGAAACGAGTTGTCAAAATGACAGCTGGTTCCCCAACCGAAGCAAAGAGCATCCTGTGTACTGGTTCGCCTGCCCACACCAACGTTCATCCACACCTACATCTGCTCGCCTGCACTGTTGCACTGACTAACAGTGATCTGCTGAAGTTCAGTCAGAATTCAGTCAGAGAACCAGTGGGATGATGATAACAGAACCACCCCTGACCCACCTCCATCATGTGATATCACTCCTTCAGGCTGCTGGCCAGCCAGTTCTATAGGGTACCTGTTGTTAAAAATTGAAATCCTACCTCTGACTATTCTATCACTTAGCCAAGGGTCTGGAGGATCTTGCCAGCATGTAGTTAATACAACAAAAAGACCAAATGACATCATCACACGTATGTGCCTCGTGCATGGCAATATGGTAGACTCACAGGGGGACAAACACAAAGACCAAATGGCATCATCACACGTATGTGCCTCTTGCATTGCAATATGGTAGACTCACAGGGGGACAAACACAAAGACCAAATGACCTCATCACACGTATGTGCCTCTTGCATTGCAATATGGTAGACTCACAGGGGGACAAACACAAAGACCAAATGACATCATCACACGTATGTGCCTCTTGCATGGCAATATGGTAGACTCACAGGGGGACATTTTTCATTCTTTGCTTTAGTAAGCAAGTTCTGCTTACCAAAGGCATTTTTTTTTGCATTACATTTGCTATTGTGCGACATATTTATCATGGGGATGATAAATTTGGAGCCCATAAGCAAAACACAAAAGTCACAGCTGAGACTTTTGTGAGATTTTTTTTGTGACTTTTTAAATTTGCTCATGTACTGGAGTTTTATACTCCAGGTCAGACCTGGAGCACGCTTGCGACTTTTTGCTTTTTGTAAGGGGGTTTGCGACTTTTTTGCAAACTTTTGCACATCATAAATATGTGACCACTGTCTTTTTACTGAGGCAGAATCAGATTGTACAATACTCGCAGTACAGAGCAGAGTAGAAGGGATGCAGTATTACCCGGGGGAGCCTTGTGGCCTTGCTGGGACTTGTAGTGCTTTTCACCCACTTGAATTGACTTGCTATTAGATATGACAGACTTGAGACTTCAAAATATCCCACTCTGGCTAGGATTCTGGTAAGGTCCAATTTCACTGACACCGCCAGGGTATGAACTCACCAACTGTACGGAGAACACATTCAGAATTGCGGGGCTGACTTGATGAGAGATTTTCTTTAGGCTCCCCTCAGGATTACCTCACACTTCTTCCACCTCCTTTCCACACAGAAGCTCGCATGGATCTCTGCATACAGCAGTCAGCTCAAAACTGAACTGAACACTGACTCACCACAAACTGGGGCAACTCCTAGCCCTACACTATATACAGGGAAATTTTGGGGTTCCCATTGGGTAAAAGGGTCGCCTGATTACTCTGCGTCTCTCTTCTTAAGGCTACAGTACACAGATAAAAACATAATACAGTTAAAACAGTAAAGTGCATTGACACAGTAAACAATAGAACAGTGGACCCAACACAGGAGCAACAGGCATGCCCAAGGACATCCGCAGCCCACAGGACAGCCTTTGGTGTTGGGACACCACAAAAGTGATTTGGCGCACATGCGATTTTTTGTGGTGCATGGTTATGATGCTCCCATGAGGTTTTTATAGAACATGACAATACAGGACTGAAAACTAAGACAACCCCTGACAATGTAGACTGCTACTCTCATGTAGGCATAGAAACAATAGCTGTGTCATCAATCTCTCTGCTTATGAGGAGAACCAAATATGCTCTTTGAAGGACTTTCAATCTGTCTTTCTGAAATGCTCAAAATATTTCTTTTGTAGACTATATCTGAGGGAATATTCATTTACACAATGGCCTCCTGGAAACGTGGACACAATTATGGATTTGGCTAACCAAGGGGCAGGGTATAATGGATTATGAGTTCTTTACCCTTAACCCAAAGATGTGTAACCAGCAAAATTGCATAACCTTTTTCACCAGGAATTCCTAGATTGCTACAATCTACTGTAGTGCCAGTAATGGCTGCTGTGAGGATGAGGAGGTGCCACCAGGGTGTGGTACCATGGTTGCATTTAGGAAACATAGTCAAACAGTATATGGGTCAAGGTAGTTGGAATTCAGTCATATATTGTAGACTAGTAGAGGTCAACGCAGTCAGCAGACAGGTACAGTAGTGTTTTCAAATATTCAATCCAGGTATATGATATGATAAAATCCACCTAGATACATATAATAGACAAAAAACAACATCAGTGCAGGAGAGGCGGGCTACACAACCAACAACAATAACAGATGATAATAGAACATTGTCATTAAACAAGTAGATAAAGGTGAAGCATTAGACACGATAAACACATCAGATTGCATGAATTAACACACAAATACAGATGTGTCAGATGTGATGTGAAATACATCAGACTGCATGACAGATGTGTCTGTCAACTGTCGACAGTCACATGCTACTACTCTTTCAGTAATTGTAGGCTGACCTTAAACTCGTATACCTCAAGGGATGAAAAAAGATTATTGCAGGATTTTTCTGACAACTCTATGATACCAGATGACTTAATACCAAAATGATTCAGAGACATTTTACTTTCTTCACAAAATACTCAAACCTGGAAATCCAGGGAGCTTGGTAATCTCACTGAACAAATTAATGGTTGGTTTAAAGGTGTTCTTATGTGGAGTCGGGTGAGGGTAATGTGCAAATTAGTGGGTATCTATATGTGCAAAGAAATGAGGTCACCGGCACTGCTAGAAGTATCACAGCTATATATTCTTCCGGTTGTGCGGACACAGGAACATCCACTAGTCCGGTATATGTATACACCAGATAGAGTCTATAGCATAAGGGTCGACTGTATAGTCCTAGGGGTGGTGCTCCTCTATTAGAAAAACAGCTTTCCATACAATACATCCAAAGAATCAGAGCGCACTCACCCAGGATCGGTCGCCGTTCAGAAATTCCAGCACCGGTTATCTTTGGTCCGTCAGGACTGTCGTGGGAGAGATAGTGGGGGAGTTTTCAGACGCTGGCCACGGTCCGTATCACGAGAACTCCCCCACTGTCTCTCCCGCGACAGTCCTGGTGCTGGAATTTCTGAATGGCGACCGATCCCGGGTGAGTGCGCTCTGATTCTTTGGATGTATTGTAATGTGCAAATTAACCTTTTCGTGACACCAGGTCACAGTTAGCTGAAACACCAAGGGTGAGCCAGCTTCTCCTGGGCCAAGCACGGGGCAATAAATATTCCGATGCAAGGTTACAGATACAATGATCCCCCGACCTGCAATAGCCCCGACATAAGATAATTTCAACATACGATGGCCTCTCAGAGGCCATCGCATGTTGAAGGCAGCATCAACATATGATGCTTTTGTATGTCGGGGCCATCGCATAAACGGCTATCCGTCAGCGCAGACTGCTTCAGCTGCCGCCGGATAGCCATTTAAGGTGCCCCGTGTGGTCCGGTGATGGTCACTCACCTGTCCCCGACATTCTGGACCGTCCTTTTCGGACTCCACTGCATCGCTGTCGCTCTCCTTCATCGTCATCATGTCACCGCGCATGCCGTCCCGCCATCCAATAGGAGCGGCGTGCGCAGCGACGTGATGACGGCGATGAAGAGTGATGATCCCGGCCAGCAGAGATGGTCCGGAGTGGCAGGGACACCCCGGGGATGCGGCGACAGCGATTGAGGGCGACATCCAGGGCAGCGGTGACGGTCTGGAGCGGCGGGGACAGGTGAGTATAACTTCCTATACTTTACATTGCACAGATCCCTCAACATAAGATGGTTTCAACTAACGATGGTTCATTTGAAACGAATTACCATCGTATGTTGAAGGACCACTGTAACTGGCTTTATTGAGACAGGATATATGGTAAAATCTGTTACAGCTCAGATTGGTAGAAAGGGAGGTGCAGGGTGAACCTTGGAAGCCTATCAACTTGCTGGGACTTGTGGTTGTTTGGATTGTGCTGTATAAGACTGACTTGCTGTATGGCAACACAAGCTGACTTTGGTGCTGCAGACTGTCTGAATGAAATGACTGACTTGGATCCCCGGGACTTTAGTACTTACCGCTAGGCTTTAACGTTCACCTGAACGCAGGGGATATGCTTAAGAAGATGCGTGGTTGCAGGATTAGACTTGTAGATTGAGGTCTCCTCACACCTCACACTCTCTGTTCAGACTTCCTCCAGGTTGTACCTCAGGAGTTCAGCTCACAGCAGATATTGCTAACTGTGCACTCTGCAGAGGACTGCGGCTAAACTCTCTACACTGAACTAACTCCTCTCATCCTGTATATGCGGAGGATTTGGAGAATTCCCATTGGGGCTGACAGGTAACCTGGTTCACTCTGCACACTCCCTGACAACAGATTTAAGGCAACAAACGGAGCACACACCTTAATATTCAATGCAGGCGTAGCTTTATTCCTTAAAAGGTGGCGGTTACAGAGGGCGGATGGATGCTTTGGGGAGACCTCGGGCAGCCCGAGGTCTCCCCGAAGCATCCGTCCACCCTCTGTAACCGTTATCCCGTTTTAAAGAATAAAGCCGCACCTGCATTGAATATTACGGTATGTGCTCCGTTCTTTCTCTTTTCTCACTTAAGTGATATATTGTGGATGAACTACTATAACGTTGAGCACTGCTGTACAGATTTACATGGGACTGTCCAGATACAACATAGGTTGCTAGTTATCTTTGCTGATTGCTGTCAACTGTGTGTAGCTAGCAGTGCCAGAGTCTGCTGCTCTGGATATGTGCTAGATTTAAAAGGGTTGTCAAGGGGAAATTTTTTTTTTAATATATCAACTGGCTCCAGAAAGTTAAAAAGATTTGTAAATTACTTCTATTAAAAAATTTTCATCCTTTCAGTACTTATGGGCTTCTGAAGTGGAGTTGTTTTTTTTCTGTCTAAGTGCTCTCTGATGACACCTGTCTCGGGAACTGCCCAGTTTAGAAGCAAATCCCCATAGCAAACCTATTCTTCTCTGTGCAGTCTCCGAGACAAGCAGAGATGGCAGCAGAGAGCACTGTTGCCAGACAGAAATAAACAACTCAACTCAGCAGCTAATAATTAAAGAAAGGATTAAGATTTTTTAATAGAAGTAATTTACAAATCTGTTTAACTTTCTGGAGCCAGTTGATATATAAAAAAAAAGTTTTTTCCTGGTATACCCCTTTAACCCCTTAAGGACACATGATGTACTGGAACGTCATGTGTCCGCTCCCGCGTCATAGCGGGTCGGGCCCGGCCTGTAACAACGGCTGGGACAGGTGGCTAATAGCGCGCGGCATTGATCCCGGTGCCGCGCGCTATTAACCCTTTAGGCACGGCGTTTAAAGTTGAACGCCGCGTCTGAAGTGAAAGTGAAAGCATGCCGGTTAGCTCAGGGAGCTGTTCGGGATAGCCACGGTGAAATCACGGCATCCCGAACAGCTTACAGGACAGCCGGAGGGTCCCTACCTGCCTCCTCCCTGTCCGATCGCCGAATGACTGCTCAGTGCCTGAGATCCAGGCATGAGCAGTCAAGCGGCAGAATCATCGATCACTGGTTTCTTATGAGAAACCAGTGATCAATGTAAAAGATCAGTGTGTGCAGTGTTATAGGTCCCTATGGGAGCTATAACACTGCAAAAAAAAAAGTGAAAAAAAGTGAATGACCATTTAACCTCTTCCCTAATAAAAGTTTGAATCACCCCCCTTTTCCCATAAAAAAAAAAAAAAATGTGTAAATAAAAATAAACATATGGTATTGCCGCATGCGGAAATGTCCGAATTATAAAAAATATATCTTTAATTAAACTGCACGGTCAATGGCGTACGCGCAAAAGAATTCCATAGTCCAAAATAGTGCATTTTTGGTCACTTTTTATAGCATGAAAAAATGAATAAATCAATAAGTCCTATCAATACAAAAATGGTACAGTTAAAAACTTCAGATCACGGCGCAAAAAATGAGCCCTCATACCGCCTCATACGCGGAAAAATTAAAAGTTATAGGGGTCAGAAGATGACAATTTTAAACGTATTAATTTTCCTGCATAAAGTTATGATTTTTTCCAGAAGTACAACAAAATCAAACCTATATAAGTAGGGTATCATTTTAATCATATGAACCTACAGAATAAAGATAAGGTGTCATTTTTACTGAAAAATGCACTACGTAGAAACGGAAGCCCCCAAAACTTACAAAATGGCGGGTTTTTTTTCAATTTTGTCTCACAATGATTTTTTTCCGTTTCACCGTAGATTTTTGGGCAAAATGACTGACGTCATTACAAAGTGTGAATTCGGGTAGAAAACAGACATGGTGCACATCTACAATCTTGTATAATGATCTGATTGCTTCTCAGCATAATATCAAAAACTAACAGTTGGTTAGTATAAATTTTTGATCAAAAAGTACAAGCCCACTCGCCACGTCAAGGCCACCTATATTGAGTGGGTCCCTAACGTCCCTAGCATAAAATGGCGCAGCACCGGGCGGCGACCAGCACCGCCGCGACACCAATGCCCACAGGGGGGGAACGACCCACTGGCAGAGCGGCCCCAATGCCACTCAAACCAGTCCATGGGCCGCACTCCCCCACAGACACGGCGCCACGGCAGCAACGGACACCGCACAGCACCACACCAGTGTGAACAAGGTGCAATAGCTCACTTACCATGCTCTCCCAGTCAGACTGGGAGGCTGCTAGGAAAGAAATGGCCCAGGTGTAGCTAACTACTACTTATATAGGTTTGGGCTGAGGGGGTGGGGAAGAGTGCAGCACATGTTCAAAAAAAAAAAAAAAAAAAAAGAGGGGATAGAAATCACAGTGTGAATTTGGGTAGAAAACAGACATGGTGCACATCTACAATATTGTATAATGATCTGATTGCTTCTCAGCACAATATCAAAAACTAACAGGTTGTTAGTATACATTTTTGATCAAAAAGTACAAGCCCACTCGCCACGTCAAGGCCACCTATTCAGAGTGGGTCCCTAACGTCCCTAGCATAAAATGGCGTAGCACCGGGCGGCGACCACCACCGCCGCGACACCAATGCCCACAGGGGGGAACGACCCACTGGCAGAGCAGCCCCAATGCCACTCAAACCAGTCTATGGGCCGCACCCCCCCCACAGACACGGCAGCAACGGACACCGCACAGCACCACACCAGTATGAACAAGGTGCAATAGCTCACTTACCATGCTCTCCCAGTCAGACTGGGAGGCTGCTAGGAAAGAAATGGCCCAGGTGTAGCTAACTACTTCTTATATAGGTTTGGGCTGAGGGGGTGGGGAAGAGTGCAGCACATGTTCAAACCAAAAAAAAAAAAGAGGGGATAGAAATCACAGTGTGAATTCGGGTAGAAAACAGACATGGTGCACATCTACAATCTTGTATAATGATCTGTTAGTTTTTGATATTGTGCTGAGAAGCAACCAGATCATTATACAAGATTGTAGATGTGCGCTATGTCTGTATTCTACTCGAATTCATATTGTGATTTCTATCCTTTCTTTTTTTTTTTGAACATGTGCTGCACTCTTCCCCACCCCCTCAGCCCAAACCTTTATAGGTGGTAATTAGCCACACTAGGGCCTTTTCACTCCTAGCAGCCTCCCAGTCTGACTGGGAGAGCAAGGTAAGTGAGCCTTTACACCTTGTTCACACTGGTGTGGTGCGGGGCGGCGTCCGTTGCTGCCGTGGCGCTGTGTCTGCGGGCGGGTGCGGCCCATAGACTGGTTTGAGAGGCATTGGGGCTGCTCTGCCAGTGGGTCGCTCCCCCCCCTGTGGGCATCTGTGTCGCGGCGGTGGTGGTCGCCGCCCGGTGCTACGCCATTTTATGCTAGGGACGTTAGGGACCCACTCTGAATAGGTGGCCTTGACGTGGCGAGTGGGCTTGTACTTTTTGATCAAAAATGTATACTAACAACCTGTTAGTTTTTGATATTGTGCTGAGAAGCAACCAGATCATTATACAAGATTGTAGATGTGCGCTATGTCTGTATTCTACTCAAATTCATATTGTCATTGCAAAGTAGAATTGGTGGCGCAAAAAATAAGCAATCATATGGATTTTTAGGTGCAAAATTTAAAGAGTTATGATTTTTTAAAGGCAAGGAGCAAAAAACGAAAATGCAAAAACGGAAAAACCCCCGGTCCTTAAGGGGTTAAGGCAACAGTAATACAAAAAATTCCAGAACAATAACCAAAGCATGACATTAATGTATATTGAGTCCTGAGTAGTGTGGGCCCAAGATGGACACTGAAGGCATCATCTGCAACACAGGATGGGCAGAATGCTATATTCTGTACTGGGTCACCACACTTAAATCCTTGGAAAAGGATACCTTGCCAATTAACTTTTGGTAATGGACAAAAAATGGTACAGGTGCACCGTACCACCATACTACTCAATGGCCCTAATTTACTAAGAGGGGAGTGTTTATTATGGAGTGATTTCAATATCACTCATCTTTTTTTTCAGGCTTATTTACTATTCTGTCGCACATTTCGTTTTTTTTTTCTGTCGCACGTTTTTTGTGTTGCACTAGTCAATTCTGTCGCACAAACTCCGAGCTATAGAAATTAGTTGTGTAAGGCTGGGTTCACACCACGTTTTCTTAAATACGGTTCCCGTATACGGTTTGGAGGAGGGGGGCGGGGCTTAATCACTCAGCCGTATTCGGGAACCGTATTTAATGCAAGTCTATGAGCCGACCGGAGTAAACCGCAGCCTCCGGTCGGCTTTGTTTTCGGCCGTATGCGGTTTCCCGACCGCAGGCAAAAACGTGGTCGACCACGTTTTTGCCTGCTGTCGGGAAACCGCATACGGCCGAAAACGACCGCATAAGCCCCGCACCTCCTCCAAACCGTATACGGGAACCGTATTTAAGAAAACGTGGTGTGAACCCAGCCTAAGTCAAAATGGTTTAGACTTGTTTGTTTAAAAATGTTTTCATGAATCAAAAGTATTCATGTGTTATAATTTTTAAACATTACAACAATTATCCTTGTTTATCAGCTTGGGTGTTAAATTGATAATAACCTAATATTGTAAATGTATTAAAAAGAAAAAAAAATTCATTAACTATCACAAAAGCATTCAATATTTTATTCATAAAAGTGTTGAACTGTGCAAAATGTTTTCAGGTTATAAACCAAGTTACTTTCACACAAAACACAATGGTAAACAGTCTCTTGTTAGAAATCTCTCCATTTTTGGAATTTCACTCGGCCTCTTGGCTGTTGGTAATTGTGTGAGGCAAACTCACACTTTTTCTCGAGTGATTTTGGAAGTACTCCGAGTGATTTTTGTTTTTTGTCGGGAACACGCCCATTTTTGCATAAAACACGCCCATTTCAGAGTATAAAAAAACACTCCGAGTGGTTTCTAAAGTGTACGTTGTGAGGCGTAAAATTTGGTTGCAGAAATAGTCGCACAGACGTTGCGACTAAAATTCAGGCGCAATAACCGAGAAAAATAGTCGGTTGGACTTTAGTAAATCAGGGCCAATATCTCCAGGCCCATTAGAAGTTAACTTTTATGAGGATCACTAAAATAAGCCAATTAGAAACATTGTGATTCCTGCACCAATATAACATCAGTCATATACTTAGGATTGGTAATTCTATTCCCTCGTATATAAAGAATGTTGCCACTGTATAAGCGTTTTTGAATGCAAACATAATGCACACTACCCACAGAGACAGGTAAGCAAGGTGGGAAGGGTATGACTAGGGGTAATGGGTGGTGGCTCACCCTAAATCTCAAACCCTATTACACACACCCTTGGTGGTGGTTTTATCGCTCTTAAAGGGGTTATCAGGGATTAGAAAAACATAGCTGATTTCTTTCCAAAACAGCACAACACATGTCCCAAGGTTGTGTGTGGTATTGGAGCTCAGTTCCATTGAAATGCATGGATTCAAGTTGTAATACCACACACAACCGGAGGACAGGTGTGGCACTATTTTGGAATCCTGGATAATCCCGTCAAAGGCAATTAAAGTGATATTACACCTGATGATGTTGCATATTCAAAGTTATGCATTTCTTGTACTTGGAGTTCTACTAGGGGGCATATGTTATCTTATGCGTATTGTTTATTGTGTGATAAACATTGTTGACCAGGCTATTGGTTCCTATATTTTCTCCACTAATGAATTCAGTTAAACTGCTGAAGGAAACGATTAGGAAGCATGAGGCATTATAGAAGTTACAGGGAAATGTTCCTGTGTGGGACTCGCACTTTTAAAGGCTGTAAAACCAAAGGCATAATAGGGTTTGAGTTTTAGGACAAGCTAACCCCTATTAAAGAAACACAGGTAGGACCGGCACTGCTGACTCTGTGAATGGAGGACGTAATTGGTAGTGTGTAGGGGAGTGCTGTTCACTTGATGAGGTGCGGAGGTGCTCTGGCATGATAAGTTGGTAGATGCGAGATACAAAGAACAAAAGATGCCGGCAACTCACAGCTACTTCTCGGTCTTCTTTATTGATGCAAAATACTCACATACAAGTCACTGACAGGGAGGGACACATATCAGGGGGGGGGGGGGGGGGGGGGTACGTAGATTGCCCCGTCAGTGACAGAAGACTGAGAAGTAGCGGTGAGTTGCCAGCATCTTTTGTTCTTTGTATCTCGTAACCCCCTATTAACCTTAGTCATACCCTTCCCATCTTGCTTACCTGTCTCTGTTGGTAGGTTGCATTATTTTTATATTTAAAGGGGTATTCCGGGAAAAAACATTTTATCCCCTATCCAAAGGACCCCCCGCTATCTCCCTGCAGCACCCGCATTCTATGCGGGAGCTGCGTCTCCAGTTTTGGAAACCTCCAGGTTTCTGGGAGTGGGGACGTGACATCACGCCACGCCCCCCCAATTCATGTCTATGGGAGGGGGTGTGATGGCCGTCACGTCCCCTCCCATTGACATGAAAGGAGGTTCCAGAAACTGGAGACGCAGCTCATGCATACAATGCGGGTGCTGCAGGGAGATCGTGGGGGGGTCCCAGCGGCGGGCCCCCCATGATCAGACATCTTATCCCCTATCCTTTGGATAGGGGATAAAATGTTTTTGCCCGGAATGCCCCTTTAAGTATGCTTGGACAGAAGCAACTTACTATAAATATAGGGAATTTACTATATGGCTGATGTTTTATTGGTGGAGAAATCTAAATTTTTTCTATTTGGCACATTTTAGTTATCCTAATAAAAGTTAGGTTTTAAGGGTTTTTGGTCCTCTATTATTTGAACGGGACAACACTGTATTTCCGTTCAAGGATGAGTGTTGGGAAACATTGAAGAGGCTATGGTGCTGGCTTTTATTCAGCAGATTGTAGATCCACAGGGGTCCAACTCTCAGTACTCTAAAATTAGTAGTTTTTTTTTTCAAGGGAGGGAAGTGAGCATGGCATGCTATCAAAACAGCTACATCTGTACTGCACCACACTTGGGCTACTCAATTGTGTGTGCCAAATGCCCTACTAGGGGACTCTATATAAGTAAAACAGGAAAGAAACTTAGAATGGCAATGAAGACAAATCATTACACTATAAAAGGGAAAAGGACACATCCACAGTATTTGATGTAAAACATTTTTGCAGCCCTGGCTACAGCAACAATTGCACATTGCTAAAGGAAGCACCCTAAAATGTTATGGGGGCATCAGACCCATGATATTAGCCAGAATTGGATCTTAATCTGGTTAAAATTAAATGCCCACACTGTGTATCTATAAACTGCTCAATATATTGGCATATCTTGGAGAGTTGTTTTAATCACATTCCCGAGTTTGCCAATCCCCCCCTAATGTCTTTTAGAAGAACAACTAACCTGAAGGACAAAATTTTCAAGGCTGTTTTATCAGCTATCTACTGTATCTACTGTTAGAAAGGGTTCCTTTCCATGCCTTACATGCATCAATTGTTCCGATATGCATAAAGGCATGAAATTCATTCATCCTGATACTCAGAAAAAATATAGGATTAATTCTTATTTTTAATATTTATCTTGCATTTTTTACAGATGGAGATGTAGAACGGGAGGATCATTCAACGTTTTTATTATGCAAATGTTTTGGAGTGGAGCAAGAAACAGCAAATATGTGCAGTTGCCGATATATATTTGGTTTTGTTTGGCAAATGTCTAATGCACTCTAGTATACATGTTGTAATTCTCCATATAGAAATCAATTGCACCCTGTGCATCTGGTTAGTGTTGCCTATGGTAGCGTCACCAGGTTGCCAGGATAGGCTTCTGGGTGTTCGACACTTGTGTGCTGCACCCTAGTCATGCCTGTGTGTGGAATACGTTTACTGGGAGACTGCTTTACAGCCATTGAATGAATGACCTTTTCCAAGATGGTGGCGGTATTCCTCAAATAAACATGGCGCATGTGCGGTCAACATAGACGCGCTGTCTAGGTAACTGTACCATGTGACTCACGCTAGTGAGATCACATCCGACCTTCACTGCTCCTCACCGGAAGTGCTGAGCTACGGTGTCCGCATGTCAGCGCTATACAGTATGTAATCGGTGAGTGATCTGATGTAACACATAATTGTAACACAGGTGTACACTGTTAACTTTTATTGAGGAACATGAAAATGTGAGCATTTATATGTATATGTCTTGCACTCTGAATATATTAGAGACTTTGCATATTCCTAATGATTATGCACAGGTCACTTTATGCACTGTAATGTATATGTGTACACTTTTTATGCATGTTTTTGTATCAATTAATTATTTGTTTTATTGGTACTGCATGAGACCCAGGCTCATTCATTTGTTGCTTGAGAATGGCTTGGTGAGCAAGCCGGAACGTCGCCTCACATTGTGTGAATAAAGACACCACTTTTCACCTAAATGGAGTTGCTGCTGCCTATTTAAAAGTATTAACTTCTCCAGCTACTTTTACTCCACTCATATATTGATGGTTCTGCTTTACCTGACTTATCTCATTTTCAGCAATTTTGCTATATGTGACACTTAAAGGGTACTTCTCATCAAAAAAAACTTTTGATATATTATAGATTAATGTATGCAGAAGAACTTTAGAATTGTATGTTATCAAAAAAAAAAAAATATGCTTCTTTCTATTTAATTTTCCACTTTGAAGAAATGACCACTAGGGGTCTTCCTACCAGTCCTGGCAGCAAGCATTTCAGACTCATGCTGGAGTCCTAAACATTACGAGCTGTCAGTCTGCTTTGTTCGCAAAGGAGAACACTCAGAGCTGCCAGCCTGCTTTGTTCACAGCCTGTTTGGCTGTGAACAAAGCAGGCTGGCAGATCTGAGTGTTTAGGACTCCAGCATGAGTCAGAAATGCTTGCTGACAGGACTGATCGGGAAAAATACAATAGAAAGAAGCATAATTTTCATTAACATGCTATTGGAAAGTTATTCAACATTCATCAATCTAAAATATATCAAAAGTTTATTTGATGAGAGGTACCCTTTAAGTTTCTGTTATATGATGTCTGATAAAGAAAATTAGGTAGTCTCCCTATTGCTTTTTCTCATCAACTTTTCATTTAGCCATTAAAAGGTATGATCTACTGAGGACTCTCACATTTTGTCTTTTTTACAAGTATAAGACACTGTTGCTAGACTAAGCTTACAGGATAATATGTGGCGCAACATGGAGCACATTCCAATGTACTATTCTCATCCTGCCTTCTAAGCATTGATAACCTGGCATTAACAATAAGATTAAGATCTTTCATTTAGGTCATTCATGGCTCACTATCATTTTATGTGATTTAATGGTTTCATGTATTGGCTATAGCCATTGTATATTATCCATATTGATTCCCACCATATTACTCAGAGTAATTTGAACTGACAGGCGAAACCTACTCAGCTGCCTTAGAAGAAATATCACATAATCCCCTACATTTAGGTTTAGAGTGTAATAAATTGCTGTTTAAAATGAAAAGCTTAAAGGAGAACTCTTATGAAAGTTTATTTAAAAAAAATATATATATATCACAGCAACGATAATAATATGTAACCGTTAAAACATATACAGTGGTCCCTCAACATACGATGGTAATCCGTTCCAAACGGACCATCGTTTGTTGAAACCATCGTATGTTGAGGGATCCGTGCAATGTAAAGTATAGGACAGTGGTCTACAACCTGCGGACCTCCAGATGTTGCAAAACTGCAACACCCAGCATGTCCGGACAGCCAACGGCTGTCCGGGCATGCTGGGAGTTGTAGTTTTGCAACATCTGGAGGTCTGCAGGTTGAAGACCACTAGTATTGGAGGTTGTACTCGCCTGTCCCCGCCGCTCCGGACCGTCACCGCTGCCCTGGATGTCGCCTTCCATCGCTGTCGCTGCGTCCCCGAGGTGTCCCCGATGCTCCGGCAAGGCCTCTGCTTCCCCGGCATCCTCGCTCTCCATCGCCGCCATCACATCGCTACGCACGCCGCTCCTATTGGATGACGGGATGGCGTGCGCAGCGACGTGATGATGATGATGGAGAGTGCCGATGATGCAGGGGATCCTGAAAAGGATGCGCCGGAGCCCCAAGGACAGGTAAGTGATCGTCAGCGGACCACACGGGGCACGGTAAATGGCTATCCGGTGGCAGCTGAAGCAGTCTGCTCTGCCGGATAGCCATTTATGCGATGGCCCCGACATACAAAAGCATCGTATGTTGATGCTGCCTTCAACATGCGATGGCCTCTGAGAGGCCGTCGTATGCTGAAATGATCGTATGTCGGGGGCCATCGTAGGTCGGGGGGGGGGGGGTCACTGTATAACTCTACTACGAGTAGTACCTGGGTTCTTTTTATTCACATCCTTAGCTGAAGTTTCATATCAGCAGTGAAGATATATATAATATTTGCATGTTTCAAAGAGGTTACCAGCTAATTTTTTAAAAGAACTTATTTTTTTACAGGACAAGTTGTACTTTATAATGGCAATCTTTATTTTATTAAGTAATATATCACAAAATAAATAAATGTCTGTGGGTTGAAATGGAAAAAGTAACCTACAACCTGCGTTTTTCTGAGGATTGTTAGCCCTATAAGTTTGAAAAAAAATTCTGTCTTAGAAGCTGTGTGAGAGATCTTTTTTGAGTGTGCTGTAATTTCTATCGGTACCCCAGCTTGGGCACATGTGTACATCTTGGGAGTATTTTTTTTTTTTTTAGACAGCATTCACCGTGCAGGTTAAAATGTATATTCAACTTTTTTTCCACAATTGTTAATATGGTTTAAAAGTTTGTTCGGTAAATACCTCATTGGAGCCGCTGATTCCAACAAATGTTCAAATTCCAACAAATTTCAACAAAGCAGCTCTTCCAACAAATGTCTAAAAGGGACCTGAGTGAAGACTCGCGCTCAGTGTCCTAGGGAACTGTACAGTACAAGACCCAGAATCACATTACACTGGGTCTCATTCTACTTTAAAAACTGCTGCTGTCTACACCCGTTGGGACATTACAGGAGTTTAATACCACAATCTAACAAAGTATTTTAAAACTTAAGTATTTTGTCATCTCCAGCACTGATGCTTTGATGGTCTTCTCTGGGATTTATTTTACTGGAGCGATGACATGCTGTACACACACATCACCCCTTTAACCAATCACGGTGCCAAGTGGCTGTGTTTGGCTGCAAAACTCCATGGTATGTCATCACTCCATTTTATAACATTGTACCTAGTTTAATTTCCTAAACCTTTTTTGGATTAAATGTTTTGGATTTTTTGGATTACATTTTCTGGATTCTATCTAAATGCTTTTTTTTTAAGACTATAATATTGATGGGCTTAATAGCCTGTCATTCTGACAGTGAGCCATGGCATCCCAGTACAGCTCTCTACTTAGTTGCTATGCAGTACAGGTTTGAGCTGCAATAAAAAGTATAGCCTCTATCAAAAGTAAGGAGCTATGCTGGAGTGCCATGGCCCCTTCAGTCAGTGAGAAGACAGTCCATCAATATTGCAGTGTTGCAATATTGTAGGTGGAATAAATCTCTCATCACAGACAACTCCTTTAATATAAAATCTGCTGAGAGTCGTTAAAGGGGTATTTTGGCTTTATATATCTTATTCCCTATCCAAAGGATAGGGGATAAGATGTATGATCGCAGAGGTTCCGCCACTGGGGACCCCTGCAATCTCGGAGCAGCCCCTGGCATTCTCTGTCTGGCGCTGCCTCCAAGACGGGGATGTGAAGTCATGGCCACGCCCCCTGGTGATGTCACAGAATGCCGGGGGCTGCACTGAGATCGCAGGGGTCACCAGCGGTGGGACCCCTGTGATCATACATCTTATCCCCTATCCTTTGGATAGGGGATAAGATGTATAAGGCCGGAATACCCCTTTAATTGTTAGATAATCCCTTCTCTGGTTCATAGAAGGAGCAAGACAAGCAGGGGACTCATCTCTAAAATGTCCATGGTCCCAGTTGGGCATATATAAAGGAATTTCTTAGATGAGTCAATATCTTTAATGGCTATAAACAGCGTTTTAATGTTGATTGGTACTGGATAGATTTGGATTCTCAAATTATGTTTGTTGATATAATGCTGAGCAGGGGTGTAGCTCAAAGCTTCCCCCCCTCCATGTTCCTTATGATCCGTGCCACCATGCCCCTAGTGATCTTTGCCACCATGCCCTTAATGAACTGTGACACCATGACCCAATGAACTACACTGCCATGCCCTAATAATCTTTTCCATCATGATCCTAATGATCTTTACCACTCTCTGTAATGATCTATACCACCATGTCCTAAGTGATATGTGCCACTGTACCCCATTGAACAATGTCACAATGCCCCTAATGATCTTTTCCACTATGCCCCGATGAACTGTGCCACCGTGCTCTCAATAATCTAACCCACTGTCTTGTATAGACCTATGCCACCACGCCTTAATACATTTTGCCACAGAGCCCCTAATGATCTGTGCCACCATACCCATAATTATTTGATCCAGCATTAATGAAATGTGCCACTATGCTCCTGCATCACACAGGAAGTACTAAGCCGCAGTACAGGGAGCTGAGAACTCCTGTTGCGACTCAATTGTATCGGCCTCTAAAGGACAATTTTCTACTGACCGGGGCCCAGTAACAATTGCATTTGTTGTGATCCCATTTGCTACACCACTGCTGCTGAGAGAGAATATTTATTTTGGTATTAACCAGACATTAAGTGTTTCATGGCTAGAATTGTGGAATTTGATAACAAGCTTATTAAATGTATTGTGCCATGCAGCAAAAAACACAGAGCTTGCTACTGGCATGGAAAAGAGTTGCCTTGCCAAGTAGTAATTAAAATAACATTATACAGGATTGTGGAAAAATAGTTTAACAACTAATACTTATTAAGGGAAGCCTTGACTACATGGGAATGTCATGGGAGTATGGCACTTGTGTGAAGATCTAGTGCATTGCTTTGTGAAGAGTTATTACCTGGGTTTGGAATGACTCTTTCTTCCCTCTATGCTCTTATACTTATAACAATAAAACTTACATAATGGTGGCTGCACGACAAGGACTGCTGGCCTGTTGTCAACATACTGGGTACTCATCTTATTCATTTAGATGGTGTGGGTTTTGGGTAAGATAAGGGGCATGACTTCACAAAATATGCCCCTTTCTTTCTTATTTAAATAGGCATTCTCAAAAATAAAGAAAGAAGTTTTCTATGTATTACTTGTGTTTAAAAAAGCTGCCACTAGTTATTTCCCTACTTGTCCAGAGCACATTTCTCCACATCTCTTGCACAGACTTTGGACTCCTGCTGGCCTGGCAGAGGTCCAAAATCAAGAGTCTGGAGTACTGAGAGGGGGTGTTTGCAGCCTTATCCAATCACAGCTCATCTCACACACTGAACTGCTCTGGGCTGTGTGTAGCAGAGTGAGGGAGGAAGTTCTCCCCTGTATCAGATGATATCACGCCTGTTGGGTAATACCCCTTCCCAGTCTGTAAATCTGACTGAGACTGAGCTGAAAATACAGAGCAATATCAAGGTAGGAAACTAAAAAATAATAAAAATAAAGGCAGGGGGTGGAACTTTGAGGATTATAAAATTTAACAAGCTCATGAGAGGTACTCTTTAACCCCTTAATGACCACGGACGTATATTTATGTCCGTTGCCGGCTCCCAATATTTGAAGCGTGCTCAGAAGCTGATCCCGCTTCGTATCTGCGGGGTCCCGGTTGCTCTCAGCAACCAGGACCCGCGGCTAATACTGGACATTACCGATCGGGCTGATGACCGGTATTAACCCTTTAGATGCCACAATCAGAGTGGATAGCGGTGTCTAAAATGGGAGAATACACTGCTGGTTAGCTCAGCAGAGTTATCCGGGACTAATACGGTGAAATCGCGGTGTCCCAAACAGCTGAGAGGACAGCGGGAAGTGTCTTACCTTCTTCCCGGCTGTCCGATCGGCATCTGATTGCTCCAAGCCTGAGATCCAGGCTTGAGCTATCAAGCGCAGAAAACACAAATCAATGCATTTCAATGGCAATGCATTGAACAGTGTCTGCAACCAGTGTATGCAGTAATATAGCCACTAGAGGGGGCTATAACAGTGCATAAAAAAAGTTTTAAAAAAAGTTAATAAATGTGATTTAACTCCTTCCCTAATAAAAATCATCCCCTTTTCCAATTTAAAAAAAGTGTGTAAATAAAAATAAAAACAAACATATGTGGTATCGCCGTGTGCGTAAATGTCCGAACTATAAAAATATATTGTTAATTAAATCACACAGTCAATAGCATATTCGCAAAAAAATTCCAAAGTCCAAAATAGCTTATTTTTGGTCACTTTTTATATAATTAAAAAATGAATAAAAAGCGATCAAAAAGTCAGATCAAAACAAAAATGATACCGATAAAAACTTCAGATCAAGGCGCAATAAATGAGCCCTCATACATCCCCATATGTGGAAAAATAAAAAAGTTATAGGGGTCATAAAAGGACATTTTTAAACATATACATTTTCTTTCATGTAGTTATGATTTTTTCCAGAAGTACGACAAAATCAAACTTATATAAGTAGGGTATAATTTTAATCGTATGGACCTAAGAATAAAGATAAGGTGTCATTTTTACCGAAAAATGCACTGCGTAGAAACGGAAGCCCCCAAAAGTAACAAAATTGTGTTTTTTCTTCAACTTTGGCGCACAATGACTTTTTTCCCGTTTCGCCGTCAATTTTTGGGTAAAATGACTGTCACTGCAAAGTAGAATTGGTGGCGCAAAAAATAAGCCATAATATGGATTTTTAGGTGGAAAATTGAAAGGGTTATAATTTTTAAAAGTTAAGGAGGAAAAAACAAAAATACAAAAACTGAAAAACGCTTGATCCTTAAGGGGTTAAGGACCCAGCCCATTTTCACCTTAAGGAGCTGAGCACTTTCTGCAAATCTGACCTTTGTCACTTTAAGCATTAATAACTCTGGAATGCTTTTACTTTTCATTTTGTTTCCGAGATATTTTTTTCGTGACATGTTCTACTTTATGTAAGTGGTAAATTATTGTCAATACTTTCAGCATTTATTGGGGAAAAATCCTAAAATTTTATGAAAAAGATAGAAAATTTAGAATTTTTTTTTTACTTAGAAACTCTCTGCTTAGAAGGAAAATGGACATCCCAAATAAATTATATATTGATTCACATATACAATATGTCTACTTTATGTTTGCATCCTAAAGTTGACATGTTTTTACTTTTGGAAGACATCAGAGGGCTTCAAAGTTCAGCAGCAATTTTCCAATTTTTCTAAATCGGAATTTTTCAGGGACCAGTTCAGTTTTGAAGTGGATTTGAAAGGCCTTCACATTAGAAATACCCCACAAATGACCCCATTATAAAACTGCACCCCTCAAAGTATTCAAAATGTCATTAACAAAAAGTGTGTAAAACCTTTAGGTGTTTCACAGGAATAGCAGCAATGGAAAATTACAATGTTACTACTGATATGCCAATTATGTTCCCAGAATGATGACCCAGAGCATAGCCTAAAGTTAAAAATATTCCCGCCCCAAACCCTATGCTCTGAATCATTATTCTGGGAATGTAATGTGTGTGGCCGTCCCTAACCTGTTGCCTCAAATGCGCACACCGCTCAGGTGGGGAGAGAGCGCTGCGCATTTGAGGCAACATAAAAGGTCCCCGATGCTAGTGATTCAGTGACCCATGACCCATTTTGGCAAAAAATACCCCCAGAGGTCTTATCAGGCTTTTTATTTTTTTTTTTTTTGGGGGGGGGGGGCAATTTTGTGGTTTATGGGGTTAAAATTTTGAATGTACTCTGGACTTGGTACATTGGGGTCAAATTATGGCAATTAAAGTGAATAGGGAAAATGTTGTACTCAAAGGAAGTGTGATACTCCCTGACGCAGTTTTTAATGCAGAGGCCCGGATGATCGGGGCAAGTGTCCCATTGAGCAGTGGTGTCCTTCCGTATCCCCCTCTTGTGACACACTCTGCATTTTTTCTGGGATCGTCCCTTCTTTCCATTGTGGTGTACTTCACCTGGAAAGTGCTGGCCTGGGACGATCCTGGCACCTATATTTCCAGTTCCTTGGGAACTCTGGCCTGGGGAAGCGTGTATGTATGTGTGTTGCGTGCAAACTTTATATAACGGTGTGTGATAAAATATCCCCCCCCCCCCAAAAAAAAAGGTGGCCAAATGCAGCGCCATGAAGCCCTACTAGGGCCCGGGCCATGCATCAAAATGTGCGTCAGACCCTTGAGAACCTGTTAGGGGGTCAGGGATTTTTTTTTGCTTTTTTTTACTTTTTTTTTTACACTCCTACCTGTCCCTCCATAGAAAATTCGCGCTGCTCCAAGAGTGGCAGCAGGCCACTTCTTCAGCCCTGAGGGGCACAGATCTGGTCAGAGGGGGGGGTCCCTGGCTCCTTCTCTCTCCTTCACCTCTGCCCGCTGACTGACTTGTGTGCTAGGGCTAGTAGAGCTGAGGGAAGGGGACATTAACCCCTCCTCTGCAACCTGCTATTGGTCGGACGACCAATAGTAGCTCATCTGGGGAGGTGACGTCAACGCCACCTCCCCATAACAACAGGAGATGTTTGGTGGTGTATAGTTCACTGCCGATCACCTTCTAATCCTGGGTTACAGGGTCACACATATGACCCTTATGACCGAAATCGCCGGTGTGAATTCACCGGCAACCTGCGGCGGTCGCTGATATGGGGGGTAAGGGGGGGGGGTTGTTTGCCTGCTGAAGGATTTCAGCAGGCATCCCTGTCTGGTTCCCATGTGGCGTGGACCGGAATTCCCACGGGTGTACAGGTCCTTAAGTCCCAGAACGTCAGGCTGTACACCCTGGGTCCTTAAGGGGTTAAAGGTTGGGAGAAAAGTTGAGCCATTGATTTTAATAAAGATATGGCCATATGCAAACAACTATATGTATACCTTCCCCCCTCTTTTCATTTATTTATCTGGACAGCATGGTGGCACTGCTGTCTTGTAGCACTTGGGTCCTGGCTTCAAATGCTTTCGAGAGCAACATATGCATGGAGTTTTTATGTTTTTTAAGTACTCAGATTTCCTCCCACGCTCCAAAGCCTAGTGGTAGGTGAATTTGGGGACAAAGAACGATTTGAGTGGTGACAAGCTCTATATAGTGCTGTGGAATCTGTTGGTGCTAGATAAATAAAGTAATAATTTTTATGATTCCTACTATTATTATGACAACCAAAAGATAAAACTAGATAGATAAAAGCTGGATAGGTTCCGGTTACATAAAATAACAGCATTACCGTATAGAATGGTGGTACATTATCTATCCTTGATGATATTTCTCTCTACACCATCTATTAAGGTTAAAACATTTATCAAAAACCTAATATGAGCCCCACGTGCTTTCACTTAAACTTACACTGACAGAATAATGTGGTTTCCTTTAAGATTCCTTATCAATAAATTAGAGTCATAGTCAAACATTTCTTCTAATTAATGGCAAATGCCTAAAACCTCCTATAAAAGATAGATATGATCGCTTCTGTTATTCTTAGAGATTAGACTGTTTTTAAAGCCATCATAGTATATATTTCAAGGGCATTTTCACAAAACTCTGTTTCCTTTAGGTCATGCATTATTTCAGTCAAGCCTTCTTTTCAGAGTGCAGTCATTGGTTCATAGCAAACTGCAGCTCCGTGTGCATCGCTAAAGTTTCATTTATAGCATCAAACATTTCAATGACAAAAGAAAAAATAAGTCAACAACCGAGAATAAACAAGCTGACCTCTACCGTTTCCTGTATCTCCTTCTAACCAGAAAGAATATTAATATTGTCTCAGTTATGCAAACTCCAAATAATCAGACCTAGAACAGATGCTGTCTATGACACATTCACTTGCTTACACAGCCAACCTTTATTTTACATGGTTGGAAACAGTGATAATTTTACAGGTAATTGGCTTCAATATGATAAATAATACTTGATGAAAGCCTGTAAATGCTTATTAGTTATACTTAACATTCTGGCATAATGCAGCATTGCAGAAAATTAAGTTGTAGTGAGACAATGAAAAGAAGATACGAACTGTATCAATACCAATCCGATCATTTTCTTGTCAAGAGACTTTGGCGGTTCATGCTGATCCTGGGCTTTGTATAACACTTCTACTTGTAGGGTCACAGAGGCCAGATCCTGTGATTAGATTTTGCTGTAAGGTGTGAAAATAGCTCTGAGGGTGGAAATAGCAATTGATTTTGTTTATAGCTATTTTTCTTGTCTGAAGTAATATAGCGACATAGAGACAGAATAAATATATAGGTCACCAAGGTTTGCTCCTCTTGGGGTAAGAGTTCAAGGACAGATGTGTTTCAGATCAATCAGTCTAAAAGTTATGGAGGTGAGGGTGTCAAGCACAGCGGCTGCTTTCTGTCTGGTCTGATGCTATGTTAATTTCTGCTAAACAGCACTATATATATATATATGGTAATGTAGCCATGGCAGCACTAAGGAGACATAGATATTTCTATATACTGTAGCAGATTATTCTCTGTTTCTTTGTGCTTAAAGCTTACCTTTCATTTGCAAAAACTTTGTAACTGACGTAGATAATAACATATGTATGTATTTTTGTAATATACATTGGTAAACATTTTTTTATATTTTTAAGTGAATAATGCTGTCTTGCCTGCGTTTCTCTGTGCAGATACAAAATACACGAAGTGGGGTCAGGACAAGGCTCCTGTCTTGTTAATCAGTCTGCTGTGTGAGGCGGGAGCATGTCACAAAGCCTCAGTGTACAGAGCCCTGCTTGTCCTCAGTGTAAAGAGCCCTGCTTGTCCTCAGTGTACAGAGCCCTGCTTGTCCTCAGTGTACAGAGCCCTGCTTGTGCTCAGTGTACAGAGCCCTGCTTGTGCTCAGTGTACAGAGCCCTGCTTGTCCTCAGTGTACAGAGCCCTGCTTGTCCTCAGTGTACAGTCCTGCTTGTCCTCAGTGTACAGAGCCCCACTTGTCCTCACTGCACAGAACCCTGTTTGTCCTCAGTGTACAGAGCCCTGCTTGTCCTCAGTGTACAGAGCCCTCTTTGTCCTCAGTGTACAGAGCCCTGCTTGTCCTCAATGTACAGAGCCCTGCTTGTCCACCCCCCCACTTCCAGTATTTGGTCTGTTTACAGAGACACACAGGCAATAGCTGCAGGGACAGCATTTTTTACCTAAAAATATACACAAGACTTAAACTCAAGTCTTGCTAGTGTGGTTTGACTCACTAGATGAATACCAGATACCATCATACATTTCGGGGCCCCTTACAAAGCACAAGGCCTGGGCCCTCACCCCACACACGCGGCCTACTCCCAAATCTGCCCTCAATTTTATTTTATTCATTAATTATATTTTTTTATTTACATTATAGTAGAGTGCTGTGCAGGAAAACACTGTGCTGCAAAGTATTTTACTGCACTGCACTAATGTAATTATACCCTATTCTCAATGCTGTGAATCGTGAATCCACCCCCCACCCAAAAAAATAAAATAAAATAAATAAAAGATTGGCTTAAACATTTGTCTATATTCCCATATACTGACCATGAAGAGGTAGATACCAACGAGCACTTTGCAGCCTGCATAATGGATTACACTTACATTTAGTGACTCACATAGGACGTCTTCTCTGATCGGAGTCACCATTCGGCCTGGGCCATCATTAAAAGGGTATTACGGTGGTTAAGATTTTTGGCTATATTGCATCTTCTTTTAATGCTCATTTTTTTTTTGCAATTGATATGTATTATATGTTTGTGTAGCATGTGTCTTTTTTTCTTACCTGTTTGTGGGCCAGGAAGTTCTGTAGTTCGTCGTTGGATCTCTTACTGTCGTCCATGGCATTGGCAAAGTTAGGATTAGGCTGTGGACAACGTGTCAGGGATTTTATTTTCTCTCTGTTCTTTGTTAGTGCTGGGGGGGGGGGGGGGGGGGGAGCGAAATCAGAGTCCGAAGGACGCAGGTCTGCATGAGAGAAATAAGCCAGAGCAGGGGGAGAGAGAGGATGTACACAGCTCCTCATCTCCCCTCCCCCTGCTCTGTCTTCTGAGGATGCAGGTCTGCACGGGAGAAATAAGAGAAGATAAGAGAGAGGACGTACACTCCTCCTCATCTCCTCCCTGAGCTCTGTGTTCACTGAATGGGAGGATAACAAAGTGCAGGGCACAGGACACAAGGATGTCCCGGTTATAATGGCAGTGCCAGTGGGGGCCCCTTAACAAGCTTCTCTCCTTTAAAATGTACTTTATCACACTTTGACAGCTATGTAGGTTTGAAGAGCTGTACTCTAAAGTTACATATAGAAGAGGAAAGGTCATTTATTGTAAAATTTGCTTACCCTTGGGAGATATTTACAAAGTTTTGGCAATATTGAGAAAATTGAGAATGTTGTCTCTTGCATAATGTTGTAATTTTAGACTGAATTGAAGATAATTGTAAGCAATATGACTCCATTACTTTTTCTTATATCATTTGCTAACTAGTATTTGTGTACATGCCTGTAAAGTAATGTACATGTTTTTGACAAGTTTAAAATCTGTACATAATCAAAGCTATATTACAATAAAAAGATATAATAACCAATAACCTTATGCGGGCATGTCCAGTGGTCAGATAAAACTAATGTTTCACCACTTAAGGACCAATGACGTCCTGGGACGTCATGGCACCCTGGGCCTTAAGGACCAATGACGTCCCAGGACGTCATGGCGTTTTCCGGTCCCTGCCGCTCGCCGGGCAGAGATCGGAACTGGATGCCTGCTGAAATCCTTCAGCAGGCATCCAGGGCAAACGCCGAGGGGCGATACCGGGCTGATCGGGTCTCTGGGACCCGACCGCCCGGTAATTTTGCATGATCCCGGCTGTCACAGACAGCCAGGACCATGCAAAAGTATAGAAGCAAGGTGGCAAGCCTGCCACCTCCTCCTATCCCCTGCGATTCTTCGGTTAGCTAATCGACCAATCGCAGGGGGGGTGGGCAGTTACTTCCTCCCGTCCTGCCCGGCCCCTGGAAGTCCGGAGAGGAGGGGAGGAAGACCGGAGGACGCAGCGGGGGACGGGGGAGTGCTGGGGCCCATTCCCGGTACTTACCTCGTCCCTGAAGACCCGGATCCCGGCGATGAAGACGGCGGTGGCGGCGGCGGCGGCGATAGGTGAGTGGATCTACAGATGCGGTCGGGCCCTTTACAGCAATGCACGTTGCCGTAAAGCGACATGTATTGCTGTATTGGGACCCTGTATACTACAACTCCCAGCATGCCCAGACAGCCCTTGGCATCTGGGCATGCTGGGAGTTGTAGTTTTGCAACATCTGGAGGTCCACAGTTTGGAGACCACTGTGCCCTTTCAGATGTTGCAAAACTACCCATCCTCAGCATGCCCTTACTGTCCAGGCATGCTGGGAGTTGTAGTTCTGTAACATCTGGCCCTTCAGATGTTGCAGAACTACAACTCCCAGCATGCCTGGACAGTAAGGGCATACTGGGAGTTGTAGTTTTGCAACATCTGGAAGGGCACAGATTGGGAACCACTGTATTAGTGGTCTGCAAACTGTAGTCCTACAGATGTTGCAAAACTACAACTCCAAGCATGCTGGGAGTTGTAGTTCGGCAACATCTGGATCTAAAGATGTTGCCGAACTACTACTTCCAGCATGCCTGAGAATGTTTGGGAGTTGTGGTTTTGCAACAACTGGAGGCACACTGGTTGGGAAACATTGTCTGTTTCCTAACTCAGTGTTTCCCAACCCGTGTGCCTCCAGCTGTTGCAAAACTATAACTACCAGCATCCACTGATAGACTGTGCATGCTGGGATTTGTAGTTTTGCAACAGCGGGAGGTCCCCCCCCCCCCTGTGAATGTACAGGGTACTTTCACATGGGCAGGGGGCTTACAGTGAGTATCAGGCTGCAAGTTTGCAATGCAGCAAATTTTGCGCGACAGCTCAAACTCGCAGCGGGAAACTCGCTGTAATCCCCCGCCCGTGTGACTGTACCCTAAAAACACTGCACTACACTAACACAAAATGAAATAAAAAGTAAAAAACACTACATATACACATACCCCTACACAGCCCCCCTCCCCAATAAAAATGAAAAATGTCTGGTACGCCACTGTTTTCAAAATGGAGCCTCCAGCTGTTGCAAAACAACAACTCCCAGTATTGCCGGACAGCCGTTGACTGTCCAGGCATGCTGGGAGTTTTGCAACAGCTGGAGGCACCCTGTTTGGGAATCACTGGCGTAGAATACCCCTATGCAAATCCATAATTCAGGCCTCAAATGCACATGGCGCTCTCACTTCGGAGCCCTGTCGTATTTCAAGGCAACAGTTTAGGGTCAAATATGGGGTATGGCCGTACTCGGGAGAAATTGCCTAACAAATTTTGGGGGGCTTTTTCTCCTTTCACCCCTTGTGAAAAGGTGAAGTTGGGGTCTACAAATACATTTTTTACACTAACATGCTGGTGTTGCCCTATACTTTTCATTTAGGCAAGAGGTAAAAGGGAAAAAAGCCCCCCAAAATTTGTAATGCAATTTCTCCCGACTACGGAGATACCCCATATGTGGGCGCAAACTGCTCTGGGGGCGCACAACATGGCCCAGAAGGGAAAGTGCATCATGTACATTTGAGGTGATTTGCACAGGGGTGGCTGATTGTTACCGCGGTTTTGACAAACGCAAAAAAAACAAAACCCCACATGTGACCCCATTTCGGAAACTACACCCCTCACGGAATGTAATGAGGGGTGCAGTGAGAATTTACACCCATCTGGTGTCTGACAGATCTTTGGAACAGTGGGCTGTGCAAATTAAAAATTTTGTACAGCCCACTGTTCCAAAGATCTGACAGACACCAGTGGGGGGTAAATGCTCACTGTACCCCCTTGTTACGTTCCTAAAGGGGTCTAGTTTCCAAAATGGTATGCCATGTTGGGGTTATTTTGCTGTCCTGGCACCATAGGGGCTTCCTAAATGCGACATGCCCCCCGAGCAAAATTTGCTCTCAAAAAGCCAAATATGACTCCTTCTCTTCTGAGCATTGTAATTTGCCCGCATTGCGCTTCAGGTCAACTTATGGGGTACCTCAATACCCAGAAGAGATGGGGTTACAAATTTTGGGGGGTATTTTCTGCTATTAACCCTTGCAAAAAAGTGAAATTTGGGGGGGAAACACACATTTTAGTGAAATTTTTTTTTTTACGTATGCAAAAGTCGTGAAACCCCTGTGGGGTATTAAGGTTCACTTTATTCCTTGTTACGTTCCTCAAGGGGTCTAGTTTCCAAAATGGTATGCCATGTGGGTATTTATTGCTGTCCTGGCACCATAGGGGCTTCCTAAATGCAACATGCCCCCGAGCAAAATTTGCTCTCAAAAAGCCAAATATGACTCCTTCTCTTCTGAGCATTGTAGTTCGCCCGTAGTGCACTTCAGGTCAACTAATGGGGTACCTCCATACTCAGAAGAGATGGGATTACAAATTTTGGGGGGTATTTTCTGCTATTAACCCTTGCATAAATGTGAAATTTGGGGGGAAACACACATTTTAGTGAAATTTGTTTTTTATTTTTTTGCATATGCAAATGTCGTGAAACACCTGTGGGGTATTAAGGCTCACTTTATTCCTTGTTACGTTCCTCAAGGGGTCTAGTTTCCAAAATGGTATGCCATGTGTTTTTTTTTTCCTGTTCTGGCACCATAAGGGCTTCCTAAATGCAACATGCCCCCCAAAAACCATTTCAGAAAAACGTACCCTCCAAAATCCCCTTGTCGCTCCTTCGCTTCTGAGCCCATATGAGGTATGTGCTTACTCGAGAGACATTGGGCTACAAATATAAATATACATTTTCTCGTTTTACCCCTTGTAAAAATTCAAAAATTGGGTCTACATGAACCTGCAAGTGTAAAAAATGAAGATTGTGAATTTTCTCCTTCACTTTGCTGCTATTCCTGTGAAACACCTAAAGGGTTAAAATGCTGACTGAATGTCATTTTGAATACTTTGGGGGGTGTAGTTTTTATAATGGGGTCATTTGTGGGGTATTGCTAAGAAGAAGATCGTTCAAATCCACTTCAAACCTGAACTGGTCCCTGAAAACTTGTGATATTGGAATTTTTGTGAAAAATTGGAAAATTGCTGCTGAACTTTGAAGCCCTCTGGTGTCTTCCAAAAGTAAAAACACGTCAATTTTATGATGCAAACATAAAGTGGACATATTGTATATGTGAATAAAAAAAACTGATTTCGAATATCCATTTTCCTTACAAGCAGAGAGCTTCAAAGTTAGAAAAATGCAAAATTTTCAATTTTTTCTTCAAATTTTGGAATTTTTCACTAAGAATCGATGCAAGTATCGACAAAATTTTACCAATAACATAAAGTAGAAATGTCACGAAAAAACAATCTCGGAATCAGAATGATAGGTAAAAGCATTCCAGAGTTATTAATGTTTAAAGTGACAGCGGTCAGATGTTCAAAAAACACTCTGGTCCTAAGGTGTAAAATGGCCTGAAAATTTTCAGTATTTCATACTGGAAAAGCCAGTCAAACAACTGGCCCCCTGCCTGCTTGGACACATACTAGTCCTGCTGTGTCCATGCATCATCACCTATGTCATGGACACACTTCCTTGATTGACAATTGTGAGTGCAGGGCTCACAGCTGGAGGAAAAATCCTCCCACTGTCAGCTTGTGTCCTGCTACTGTCAGTGAGGACAATCTGGGAGTTGTAGTTTTGCTAATGCTAGGGGAGATGTGAGCAGACAGCATACTGAGGGAGGGGGTGGAGACCTGCAAAGTGATGCCACGCCCCCTCCCTTTGAGAGGAATTCAGACTAGTGAGCTAAATTAAAAGTGTAATAAAAAAATAAATAAAGGTGCTAGAAACAAAAATTAGATGTACATGGTCAGGATTAGGTACTGAGTGATATATTAAAAAAAAATTTTTTTTGTTGGATCTGACAGGTACGCTTTAACTCTGCGCCCTATTCAAGAGTTATTATACAATCAAATTGGCATGAAATGCGTAGTAATATGGCTCACTTATGCAAATTACAGTCTACCTAACATGACCACAAGAAGACCTGAAACGACGACTGAGGACACATTCAGTTTCTGAATTACATAGAACTGATCAATATATGAGGCATACAGAATGGAGATCTGGTTTACCAGCACCTTCTTTGAATTGTTGATGTCAGGACAGAGTTCCCATTCACTGCGCCGCGTCCCCCGGAGCCTGCGCCTGCGTAGTATACACGGAGCTCCGTGAAACATTCAGAGCTCTCACCACTAGTGTTGCTCGCGAATATTCGCAATTCAAATATTATTCGCGAATATCGCATATTCGCGAATTCGCGAATTTCGCGAATATAGCGCTATATATTCGTAATTACGAATATTCGTTTTGTTTTTTTTTTGTTTTTTTTTCTTTCTTCACAGTACACATCACAGTGATCATCCCTCTCTGCTTCCAGCTTGTGTGGTGTAAAGAAGGCTGTAATACTACTGTGTGAGACTGGCGTGCGAAAATCCGCATATGCGAAAATTAGCATATGCTGATTTTCGCATATGCGAATTTTCGCGTATGTTAATTTTGTGTATGCTAATATTCACATATGTTAATTTTCGCATACGCGAATTTACGCATATGCGAAAATAAAGCGAGAATATAACGAATATGCGAACATATATGGACATATATTCGTGAATATTCGCGAATTCGAATATGGCCTATGCCGCTCAACACTACTCACCACCATACACCACCAACCTTTCTTTGGCTTAAAAGCAACATCTATCAAATTGTATATACTTTACATGTTTACAATAATGCTGCAGTACAATGGGAAGGTATTATTTTAATGTTAACTGTGAACAGATCTTTTGTCACACTGTATCATTGTTTGTTCATCTACTCCAAGTCCAACAACGCCCCAGGGGGCAGAGCTAAGGTAACTTGGTGCCCTTTTTTCACATTTAAACTCCCCTGTGACTTCCATGTGTATACTGCCTGTACATCTGATGAAGAGGGTCTAAACCCTCGCAACGCGTTATGTTTGGCTAATAAATTTATACTTCACCCAAGAATAAGTCTCCTGAATGGTGGATCGCGCTGCATTAACCTGGGATTTTCATTCCATTATCTCCAATTGCTACTCCGGTCAGGATCCCTGCCGCCGAATCCAGGAAGCTGCACCACCACTGGAATTTTGATCTATACGTGTATTGCTGTTGTGTCATCATACACAACAGAACAAGGTGAGCAAGGTTCCATTACTAGACACTGATGCTCACCTCCACAATACTGCTGGTATATACAATATTGCCCTATGAGGAGCTCTGCTCTTTTGTTTTCTCTTATAGAATATAATGCACAGTGTAGTGGCAGAGGCCTAAATTCCTCAGGTGCAGGCAGAGGTCGCAGCAGAGTAGGGGCGTATGGCAGCCAGAGTCGCAGTGAGAGCTCCCGGTGTCAGCTAGCACTCGTGTCTCGACCAGCAACCCAGCAGCCGTGATTGATCGGTTCACACTGTCATCCACTTCATACCAAATGACATCCGACACCCCGGTCAACTGTTGGTGGGTTTCTCAGACTCAACCCTCACTTGGCATGGCCCTCATGCTGCTGCTGCCACATCAAGGCTCCGTCATTGTGCTGCTCTATGGTCTCCTCATGCTAATGCCACCACCTCCAGGCTCTGTCATTGTGCCACCATATGGTCTCCTAATGCTGATGCTGCCTCCTCCAAGCTCTCTAATTGTGCTGCTCTATGGTCTCCTCATGCTGATGCTGCCACCTCCAGGCTCTCTCAATGAGCTGCTCTATGGTCTCCTGAGGCTGATGCAACCACCTCCACGCTCTGTCATTGTGCCACCATATGGTCTCCTCATGCTGATGCTACCACCTCCAGGCACTGACATTGTAGCGTCATATGGTCTCAGCATGTTGATGCTGCAACCTCCATGCTCTCTAATTGTGATGCTCTATGGTGTCCTCATGCTGATGCTACCACCTCCAGGCTCTCTCATTTTGCTGTCATTGATACTGCAAAACATAATTAAGGTGCTGGTTCCCAGTTTCAGAAATTCCTCTGCATTAGGGTCACTTTCAGGACTCCTGATGCTGCTGCCACCTCCAAGCTGTGCCATTCAGCCACTATATGGTCTCCACATGCTTCAGCCAACTCCAGGCTGTGCCATTCAGCCACTATATGGTCTCTTCATGCTGCCACAAACTCCAGGAAGTCATTGAGCCACTATATGGTCTACTCATACTGATGCCACCTCCAGGCTCTGTCATTGTGCTGCTATGTGACATGTGGCTGCTTGTTGAATTTAGTCCTTTGTACTAGGGATGTCCCGATATCGATACTAGTATCGGTATCGGGGACGATGCTCTGCATTTGCATGGTATCGGGGACTCGTTAAATGTCCCCGATACCATGTCCGATACCTGCTGCTGTGCAGCCCCGCTCTGCTGTCCCGTTCTTCCGATCCCATCATGGCGTCCTATGGAGGAGCATGTGACACACACGTCACTCCTCCTTCCCTGCGCCCAGCGTAACGCAATGGAGGAAGCAGAGTGATGTGTATGTCACATGCTCCTCCATAGGACGCCATGATGCGATCAGGAGATTGGGACAGCGGAATGGCAGCACCCGAGGACAGCCGCAGGTGAGTGCTGTCTATAAGAGGGAGGGGGGCTGCTGTCTATATATGGGGGCGGGTCTGCTGTCTATATAAGGGGGGCCCTGCTGTCTATATGGGGGGCATGCTGTCTATATAAGGGGGTCTGCTGTCTATATAAGGGGGGCCTGCTGTCTATAAGAGGGGGGCGCTGCTGTCTAAAAGAGGGGGGCCTTCTGTCTATATGAGGGGGGGTCTGCTGTCTATATAAGGGGGGCCTGCTGTCTACAATGGGATGGGGCCTGCTGTCTACAAGGGGATGGGGCCTGCTCCCTACAAGGGGGGACCCTGCTGTCTACAAGGGGACAGGAAGGAGCGCTGTCCACAAAGTGGCTGGGCCTGCTGTCTACAAGGGGGGCCTGCTTTCTGTAAGGGGGACAAGAGGGAGCACTGTCTACAAGGGGGGGCTGTTGTCTACAAAGGGGACATGGGGGGCGCTTTGTACAAGGGGGACAAAAGGAGGTGCTGTCTACAAGGGGGGGGCACTGTCTACAAGGGGGGCTGCGGTCTACAGGGGGGCTGCTACTAATGTCTGCAACTATCTATACTACCTACAAGGGCATACTACCTACTATTAAAGACAATCTTACAGCAGAGTAAGCTGCACTAACTTGAATTCATAGGTAGATAGCGCAGGTGACCCAGTTTCTACCGCTGCTCATCATGTGAACATCAGCGAAATTGCTACGGAGACTTCGGTCTCGCCGCCAATGCAAATTCCCTGTTCTGTCCAATGGTGAAGAGAGAGAGAGATCTTGGCTCATACTGTTAAGAATCTTAAATGTGATTGACTGTGCTGTTATATATTGCTAAGTGTCGACATAAGAAAATATACGCCAGACAGGATGTTGGTATAACTCTCTCTCAGCATACTCGCAGCTGCCCCAAAAGAGTTTTGTTTAATCTAGGAAATACATTTAGTTTTTTCACTTGACAAAGAAGGAGGTTTAGTTATGACGTCAGAATCAGCATGTTACATTTTGATTGGTTGTTTGATTATTGCGTCCCTATATATTAGCATATCTAGTGTCCATTAATTTCTTGGCAGAAGTTTCTCTACTGGGAAATTCCAGAGTTCTCTGTCAGTCAGATATTTTGTCTTCTACTCCTTATCTCTGTTGTATCGGCGTCATGGCAAGGCCTCAAACGTAGTCATGAGCATATTGCAAGCTGATGTATATGGGTTAAGGGATAGGTAACAGATATATTTTTCCAGCAGCAATGGCATATTAGTATTAGCATATTGATCAGTCATTAGAAACATAAGGGTCATCCCCATCAATACTACAGCAGCCGCCTCCATTGCACACAACAAAAACCCACATATCAGCAAGAGACCGGGTCACCCTGGTATCAGATTCCCTTTAAAATAAAAGTACTCGTACTTGGTATCGGTGAGTACTAGAATAAAAGTATCGGTACTCGTACTGGGTCTTAAAAAAATGGCATCAGGACATCCCTGCTTTGTACCCACACAAAACTTGGGAGTTAAAATTTCAATTTCAAAACCCTCAATTTCAATATCTTAAATCTAAATTTAAAAATCTTAAATTTCAATGGTCTCCTCATGCTTCAGCTAACTCCAGACTGTGCCATTCAGACACTAAATGGTCTTCTCATGCTTCAGCCAACTCCAGGTTATGCCATTCAGCCACTATATGGTCTCTTCATGATTCAGCCACCTCCAGGCTGTGTCATTCAGCCAATATATGGTTTACTGATGCTGCTGGGCCTTGGCCTAAAAATTTTTATGGTTGCACTAGCTACCATAAATCTTACATTTAAATTTCAAATGTCATTCAGCAACTATATGGTCTCCTCATGCTTCAGCCAACACCCCACGCTGTGTCATTCAGCAACTATATGGTCTCCTCATGCTGCCAACACCTCCACGCTGTGTCATTAAGCCACTATATTGTCTCCTCATGCTTCAGCCACATCCAAACTTTGTCATTCAGCTACTATATGGTCTCCTTATGCTGCCAACACCTCCACGCTGTGTCATTCAGCCACTATATGGTCTCCTCATGCTGCCAACACCTCCACGCTGTGTCATTCAGCAACTATATGGTCTCCTCATACTGATGCTACCTCCAGGCTCTGTTATTGTGCCGCTCTGTGGCAGTGATTCTAAAAGTGATGCCTGTAATCTGCATGTCATATGGATCAAATTTTCAAAAGTTCGCTCATCTCTAATAATCACAACAATTGACGTGTTATTGGTACTACTTATAGATTAGGTAAAGACCACTACCACCTTAAAAGCCACAAGCAGCTTCCTATTGTTTATTAGAGTCAAAGGCCTGAACAAATGAATTCCTTACGTCACACTTACACTGGTAATTTTTCTAAGAGAAACATTAAGCGGATGATTTATAAGGAACCAGTAAACACCAAGCAACCCATATACCATTCTTGTACACAGACCCTCTTCTGCATCTGCCTCCTGACTCACAACAATTGTTTCCTAACTGCATTGTCCAACGTTACTGACCACCATTAACCAATGACACTTTGATTGCATGTGATCTATACAACTATTAAGACCAAGCTTCCTAAAATTAGCCGCCTCTGTGATGCACAACATTTTTATTAAATTATTCCATTGCTAACAATGACAATTTATTCTTAAATAAACCTCCAACAACATGTAAACATCACTCTTCTCCAATCTGTTCCCTTGTAATGAAGCATTCGACTTGATTACTGCAGGGAAATAGCAGTAACTTGAGGACAAATGAATAGATAGATAGATAGATAGATATATCAATATCATACCTCATCACAAATGAAGGCAGAATAGATTGCTGATGCTAAACATGAAAGTGACACTGTTGTTTTGGGATTACTTTACATGACACAGAAATATTGAAAACCATTACAGGAAAACATAATGGTGCCAAGCTGAATACAAAACAACATAGTCCAGGGTGCAGTTATAACCGAGAGCCATTTAAATGTTCTATCACTTTTCTTTACATCTGATTATGCCAGGTTGTCATAAGCATTGGTCTCTCAAGGCTGTTTTAAGTCAGTTTAACTGTAAGGAATTGTATCAACAAGGAACAGTCAAAAGGAATTATTAGAAAAAGAAACACCACAATTTTACAGTGTTGCTAATAGCAAACATTAAAGCAAGATGCAACTACCTCCTACCTTTCCCTTAAATCTGAAATCCTCTATGTATAACTAAAAGCAATTCAGGAGTAGTGTTGAGCGGCATAGGCCATATTCGAATTCGCGAATATTCACGAATATATGGACGAATATTCATCATATATTCGCTAAATTCGCATATGCGAACATTCGCGTATGCGAAAATTAACATAAGTGAAAATTAGCATATACATAAATTAATATAAGCGAAAATTTGCATATGAGAAAATTAGCATATGCCAATTTTCGCATATGCGAATATTCGCACACCAGTCTCACACAGTAGTATTATAGCCTTCTTTACACCACACAAGCTGGAAGCAGAGAGGGATGATCACTGTGATGTGTACTGTGAAAAAAAAAACCCCAAAAAAACGAATATTCATAATTACGAATATATAGTGCTATATTCTCGAATATTCGCGAATTCGTGAATATGCGATATTCGCGAATAAAATTTGCATTGCGAATATTCGCGAGCAACAATATTCAGGAGTATTAAGAGGAATTACTGCTCTGCAGACTTCTCAACCACTGAGTTGCATTGGATCATGTTCACTTTGTGGATTTTTCCATCAGCCAGAACCAATAGATATTCCAAGGCAAACCCGAAGCATACTTCAGATTTCTGCTGCAGATTTCAGTTTACTATGGTCAGCTTCCCATTGTACTATATGCCAATTTTTTTTTTTTTTATTATATATTTACTACAAAATGTTTAATTTAAATACATTTAATTTTGAATTTAACTGTTTGATTGTTAGACATTTTGGTTGCTGTACTTGCTCAGATAACCAGAAGAATTGTCCTGCCTACTGACATTCATAAGTTCCACTGCCTACTGACATTATAGTGCTTAAAGGGGTACTCCGGTGGAAAACAAATTTATTTTTCAATCAACTGGTGCCAGAAAGTTTAGCAGATTTGGTAAATTCTTTCTATTTAAAAATCATAATCCATCCTGGAACATACATCAGCTGATATGTACTGGAAGGATTAAGATTTTTAAATAGAAGTAATTTACAAATCTGTTTAATTTGCTGGCACCAGTGAAAAAAAAAAGGTTTTCCACCTGAGTACCCCTTTAACCCCTTAAGGACCCAGTCCATTTTTCTTGCACATCTGACCACTGTCACTTTAACACCTTCAGGACGAAGGGCATACCTATACGCCCTACGCCCGGTCTCGGTGTCCAAAACAGGGTCACACCGAATCCCCGGTCAGTCCCGGCTGTTAACGGTAGCCGGGACCCTGGGCTAATAGCGTGCGGCACCGATCATTGTGCTGCGCGCTATTGACCCTTCAGACGCGGCGATGAAAGTTGATTGCCGCGTTTAAAATGAAAGTAAATGCTTCCCGGCAGCTCAGTCAGGCTGATCGGGACATTGCGATAAAATCGCGATGTCCCAATCAGCTAGGACATGAGCGGAGAACCCCTTACCTTGCTCCGTTGCGTCCGATCGGCGTTTGATTGCTCCAAGCCTGAGCTACAGGCTTGAGCAATTGAGCCCCTATCTCGCTGATCCATGCAAAGCTATGACTTTGCAGGGATCAGGGTAAAAGATCAGTGTGTGCAGTGTTATAGCCCCCTATGGGAGCTATAACACTGCAAAAAAAAGTGGAAAAAAAGTTAACAAAGGTAATTTAACCCCTTCCCTAATAAAAAAAAATCACCCCCCCCCCTTTTCCCATAAAAAAACCCTGTGTAAATAAAAATAAAAATATGTGGTATTGCCGCGAGCGGAAATGTCCGATCTATAAAAATATATCATTAACTGGCGGGCGCAGTAGTGGGCTCAGAAGGGAAGTAGTGACATTGGGATTTTGGAGAGTGAGTTTTTCTGAAATGGTTTTGGGGGGCATGTCACATTTAGGAAGCCGCTATGGTGCCAGAACAGCAAAAAAAAAAATAAAAAAAAAAAACATGGCATACTATTTTGGAAACTTCACTTCTCAAGAAATGTAACAACAGGTACAGTGAGCCTTAACACCCCACAGGTTTCTGACGACTTTTCGTTAAAGTTGGATGTGTAAATTAATTTTTTTTTACTAAAATTCTGGTTTTCCCCCAAATTTTATATTTTTACAAGGGGTATTAGAAGAAAAATCCTCCCAAAATTTGTAACCCCATTTCTTCTGAGTATGGAAATACCCCATATGTGGATGTAAAGTGCTCTGCGGGTGAACTACAATGCTCAGAAGAGAAGGCGTGCCATTGAGCTTTTGGAGAATTTGGTTGGATTAGAAGTCGGGGGCCATGTGCGTTTACAAAGCCTCCCCCATGGTGCCAGAACAGTGGACACTCCACATGTGACACCATTTTGGAAACTACACCCCTCACAAAATTTTGTAAGGGGTACAGTGAGCATTTACACCCCACTGGCGTTTGACAGATCTTTGGAACAGTGGGCTGTGCAAATGAAAAATAAAATTTTTCATTTTCACGGACCACTGTTTCAAAAATCTGTCAGACATCTGTGGGGTGTAAATGCTCACTGCATCCCTTATTAAATTCTTTAAGGGGTGTAGTTTTCAAAATGGGGTCACATATGGGGGGGCACTGTTCTGGCGCCACGGGGGGCTTTGTAAACACACATGGCCTTCAATTTTGGACACATTCTCTTTCGAAAAGTCCAATGGTGCTCCTTTTCTTCTTAGCATTGTAGTTCTCCTGCAGAGCACTTTACATCCACATATGGGGTATGTTCTTACTCAGAAGAAATGGGGCTACAAATTTTGGGGGGCTTTTTTCCCATTCTCCCTTGTGAAAATGAAAAATGTAGGGTAACACCAGCATTTTTGCGAAATATTTGTTTTTTTCATTAACAAAAATTCCTCAAACACCTGTGAGGTGTTAAGGCTCACTATACCCCTTGTTACATTCCGTGAGGGGAGTTTCCAAAATGGGGTCACATGTGGGTATATGTTGTTTTGCGTTTATGTCAGAACCACTGTAAAATCAGCCATCCTTGTGCAAATCAACAATTTAGACCTCAAATGTACATCGTGCACTCTCACTTCTGAGCCATGTTGTGCACCCGCAGATCACTTTACACCCACATATGGGGTATTTTGGTACTCAGGAGAAATTGTGTTACAAATTTTGGTGGTCTTTTTTTCCTTTTACCGCTTGTGAAAACTAAAAGTATGGGGCAACACCAGCATGTTAGTGTAAAAAATTACATTAGTTTACACTAACATGCTGGTTTAGACCCCAACTTTACTTTTTCATAAAAGGTAAAAGGAGAAAAAGCCCCCCAAAATTTGTAACGCAATTTCTCCCCAGAATGGAAATACCCCATATGTGGCACTAAACTGTTCCCTTTAAATACAACAGGGCTGAAAAGTGAGAGAGCACCATGCGCATTTGAGGCCTATTTTAGGGATTTGCATCCGCCACCAAAATATCCTATGGCAGTGTTTCCCAAACAGGGTGTCTCCAGCTGATGCAAAACTCCCAGCATGCCTGGACAGTCAGTGGCTGTCTGGCTATACTGGGAGTTGTTGTTTTTCAACAGCTGGAGGCTCTTTTGGAAACAGTGGCGTACACAGCATTATTTTTTTTTTTTGGGGGGGGGGGAACAGTGTAAGGGGGTGTATATGTAGTGTTTTACTTTTTATTTTGTGTAGGTGTAGTGTAGTGTTTTTAGGGTATATTCACGTGGGGGGGTTTACAGAGAGTTTCTCGCTAGGGGTTCGAGCTGTGGCGGAAAATTTGCGGCACCTCAAACTTGCAGCAGAAACTCGCTGTAAACCCCACCTGTGAGAACGTACCCTGTACAATCACATGGGGGTGGGTGGGAACCTCTAGCTGTTGCCAAACTACAACTCCCAGCATGCACAGACCATACCTGCTGGGAGTTGTAGTTATGTCATAGCTGGAGGCACATTGGTTGCACAACACTTAGAGTTTGTTACTTAACTCAGTGTTTTGCAACCAGTGTGCCTCCAGCTGTTGCAAAACTAGAGCTCTCAGCATGTACAGTCTCTCAGTGCATGCTGGGAGTTGTATTTTTGCAACAGCTGGAGGCACACTGGTTGCTAAAGACTGAGTTAGGACATAAATTCAATATACTAGAGACCAATACATATGGCGGGTAACATCAACAATATAAACCTATAGATCACCTAGGTGATCCAAAAATACCCTATTTCCCATATATAACACTAAATCTTTATTGTTGTAAATTCACACCAAAACAAAAGATTAAAAATCCAGTGTCAATCACTCCATTAGAAATAACTGTATGTTAGTATGGTGCCTGTCTGGCAACTGTTATCTGTATCCCACGTATGCACCTGCAATGGGGGAAATAGGGTATTTTTGGATCACCTAGGTGATCTATAGGTTTATATGAGTTAGGACACAAACTGAGAGTTGAAGTTTTGCAACAGCTGGAGGCACACTGCTACAACTCCCAGCATGCCATTTGGGATTCTGTGCATGCTGGGAGTTGTAGTTATGAAACAGCTGGATGCACACTTTTTCATGGAAAAAATGTGCCTCTAGCTGTTGCGCAACTACAACCCCCAGCATGCACATACTACTAAAGGGCATGCTGGTAGTTGTAGTAGGAACTCCAGCTGTTGCAAAACTACAACTCCCAGCATGCCCTTTGGCTGTGCATGCTGATTGTAGTTGCTAAGCAACAGCAGGAGGTGAACAGGCCTCACCTCCTGCTGTAGCCTGCCGCCGGGACTGCCGCCACCGCTCCTGAGGGGACCCCTCCCGGGCCAGGGAGAGGTATGAGACCCCCGCCGGCCACGATTGCTACCCTGATCACCGCCCAGTAGGGCAGGTATTGGTCGGTCGTTCCGACAGATCAATCACGTGATTGTGAGGTGGCACCCGTGCCACCTCACTCCTGCTGGGTAAGGGTGAATGGGGCTGTCTTGAACAGTCCCATTCACCCTTTTTATCCGTGGCACCGGGTCACCAGAGACCCGATTGACCCGGAATCGCCACCAATCACCAGTCTGAATTGACAGGTTTTTCATGGGGTGCCTGCTAAATGATTAAAGTACCAAGGAGCCAGGGCATACCCATACACCCTGGGTCCTTAAGATGTTAAGGAACCATTTAAAATGCACATGCCATATTTAAAAAAAAATTTTTTTGCTAAAATATTTCTTCATGAATAGTCTGTGCATCTTATAGTCTGCAGTCAGGGGGGCCAGCAGTGTTAGCCTCTCTGACTGACCAGGCAAAGTGCACATAATGCTTTCTGCCTGATCATTAAAGGGGTTGTGCGCTGCCCTGCAGTTCGGAGCTCCGCTCACAGCATCCAGAAGTTCATTACTCCGAACGCTGTGTGCGGGCTTCCGTGTTCACAGCCGCCGGGCGTGATGTCACGCCCGGCCCCTTCGTGATGTCTCGCCCACCCCCTCGTAACGTCTTGCCCGCCCCCTCAACGAAAGTCTATGGGAAGGGGGCGCGACCGCGGTCACGCCCCCTTCCCATAGACTTTGGTAGAGGGGGTGGGCGTGATGTCACGAGGGGGCGGGCGAGACGTCACGAAGGGGCCGGGCGTGACTTCACGCCCGGTGGCTGCGAACACGGAAGCCCGCACACAGCCTTCGGAGCAATGAACTCCCGGACGCTGTGAGCGGAGCTCCGAACTGCAGGGCAGCGCACAACCCCTTTAAATGAACAGTGCAGAAATTTATATCTGGACAATTCTCTCTTCCTGCCTGCCTTGCCCTAAGGAAGCTGTTGGGCACATTGCATTTATGCTGCTTATAGTAGAGCTAGCAACAAGACATTAGATATTCATGGGAGGGTTTGAGGTAGAAACAGTAGGAGGGGAATTTATCAAAGCTGGTAAGGGACTTTTTTGCTTATTCTATGCGCATATATTGCCGCATGTGCGCCAAAGCAACTTTCCGTGCAACATTTTTCAAAACCCTAGGTAAGCAAGTTTTCAATATTTCACTTTACAGTAGTAGTGAATTTATTTTAGCGACATTCGCAACAAAAGTCAAACGGAAGTAAAAAATACAGCAGAGCAAAGCAAATAAAATCCTGCCTTTTCAAAACCACTTATGTAAGCAATATCAATGGGCCTGGTAAGGTATGTGAGGTTATTTTCAAAGTTTGACTTTCGTGCGCAAAATTTACCAATGCCGTGTGACATTTTGATAAATTTTGCACACGAAAGAAAAACCAACACAAAAAAGAAACTACTTATATAATGACTTTCTGAAATAACATTTGATAAATTCCCCTTTAGATCCTTATATGTACTTTACATGTGTGTAGGAATTGTGCAGTGTGTAAGATACCTGGCACTGTGTGTGTATGAATGTATCTACTGTGTGTGCAGCACAGCTGTGTATGTTTGTGTAAATATCTATAGAGCAGAGCCAGTGGTTTTGCAGCAGAAATTTATGTATCTACTGTGTCTGCATGATTATTATTTTGTATCTAAAAGTTAATTGTTTGACTTTTGCTATTAAAGGAAAACTGACAGCCAGTTCATCCACACTAAACCCAATACACTGGGCTCTAGTGCTGGTAAACCTCAGGAAAATTATGTATTACTTACAAAAATTGGTCCTTGCTAATATGCAAATATATTCATCTGTGCAATGGAGGTGGGAGGCAACTTTCTGAACTTCCCTGCCTCCATTTTTTGTGCTCCCATATGTCCATCCCTCTTCTGCATATGTATAAATCTTTACTCTCATGTCCTCATGATGTTGGATCCTGTGGCCCCCATGAGCCGTGAGTGCGGGCGCAGCTTCCTCCTCATGGCTCCTCACATCCTAGTGACATGGAGCCCATGCCCATGTGAGCATTCTGCTATTCCAGCAGAGCAGTCACGTGGGCACAGACTCACACGTCATTTAGCTCACCATTCTCTATTTTCCCAATAAAATAAAAGTAACACTCACATTTCAGAAGACAGGAACACCGGTGGATGTGGATCCGCTGGACCTGTGTGGCAGATGACTCAGAGTGTATCATGGAGCAGAGTCTAAGGTGCTGCTTGTTTTAACCAAAGCCCGCCGCAAAGCGGGATTGACTTACTGCGGCAGGCAGCACCCAAGTCGCTACCCCTGGCAGGGCTCGACCACACAGGCGGCAGAGGAGATGCGAGGCACAGGAGGGATAAGGCAGCTCGTAGTCTGGGTAGCAGGAGTTCAGGGCAGGCTGCACAGTAGTGTAGTCAAGACGTAGCAGGAGTTCAGTAGGCAGGCGGCAGAGGAGTAAGGTCAAAGTCCCAAAGCAAGGGATCAGATACACGGCAAGGCAATACTGAGGAACGCTTTCTCTAAGGCATGAGGAAACAAAGATCTGGCTGGGGAGTGTACTAGCCCTTTAAATCTTAAAGCTCCGGCGCACGCGCGCACCCTAGGGGATGGGGACACATGCGCTGGAGCAGAGAGGCGGAGGCAGGAGAAACACCCGGAGAGTGACAGACTGGGGCTCGCGATCGTGTCCTGCGATGCGAGTCCCAGCCCCATTGGCAGCAGCAGGTAAGGGGACCATGCGCTCACAGCCAGCGTGTGCGGCTGGAGCGCATAACATAACAGCGCTGCCCCCCCCCCCCCCGTTTGGTCTCCCCCTCCTTTTACAAGAGAGGAAACTCCTGAGAAGGTCACGGCCCAGGATATTCTCCTCAGGCTCCCAAGATCTCTCCCCAGGACCGTAACCCTCCCAGTCGACCAAAACATTTTTTTTACCTCTCACAGTTTTTGTCGCAAGAATATGTTTAAAGGGGTATTCCAGGCAAAACCTTTTTTATATATATCAACTGGCTCCGGAAAGTTAAACAGATTTGTAAATTACTTCTATTAAAAAATCTTAATCCTTCCAATAGTTATTAGCTTCTGAAGTTTTCTGTCTAACTGCTCAATGATGATGTCACGTCCTGGGAGCTGTGCATGATGGGAGAATATCCCCATAGGAACTGCACAGCTCCCGGGACATGAGTCATCAGAGAGTAGTTAGACAGAAAACAACAACTCAACTTCAGAAGCTAATTTAATCCTGCTTGACAGTCCTTTTTTGAATGTGGCACACAAGGCTTCATCATTCCAGGCAAGTTCAGAGTCTAGAATGTGGAATTGAACTGCGTAGTCACCAACGGTAGAATTCCCTTGACAGAGGTTCAACAATGTCGTCTCAGCTGAAGAGGCACGTGCGGGTTCCTCAAAGACACTGCGAAATTCTGCTAAGAAAAATGTAAGGATACTGGATCACCACAGTCCCAAAGGGGTGTAGCCCAAGCTAGGGCTTTGCTGGACAGTAGACTAATGACCAAGGGCACCTTCGTACGTTCCGTCGGAAACATTTCAGACATGAGCTCCAAGTGCATTGAGCACTGTGTAACAAAGCCTCTGCATGACTTGGAATCCCCATCATACTTGGGAGGTAAAGGCAGGTGCAGCTGGGAGCCAGAAGACACTTCAGGAGCTGGAGGTGGGAGTGGGCCAGATTGTGGTATCTGCTGACTAAAGGCCAAAAGCTGTTGCATCATGGCTGAAAGTTGAGAAAATTTCTGCGCCTGTCAGGCCAACTGCTGCTACTGACATACCACAACGGGGTGAATATCCCCGACTTCAGGCAGGGGTACCTCAGCGGGATCCATGGCCGGATCTTACTGTAACATGTTTCAGAAGACAGGAACACCGGTGGATGTGGCTCCGCTGGACCTGTGTAGCAAATTACTCGGACAGTACAAGGGAGCGGAGTCTAAGATGCTGCTGATTTTCACCAGAGCTCACCGCTAAGTGGGATGGACTTGCTGTGGCAGACGGCACCCAAGTCGCTACCCCTGACATGGCTTGACCACACAGGCGGCTGAGGAGATGCGAGGCACAGGAGGGATAAGGCAGTTTATAGTCTGGGTAGCAGAAGGTCAGGGCAGGTGACACAGTAGCGAAGTCAAAGCGAAGTAGGAGCTCAGTAGACAGGCGGCAGAGGAGCAAGGTCAAAGTCACAAAGCAAGGGATCAGATACACGGCAAGGCAATACTGAGGAACGCTTTCTCTAAGGCACAAGGCAACAAAGATCTGGCAGGGAATTGAGGAGGATGGAGGAATTTATAAATGAGCCACAGGTGAATTACACTAATGAGCGTACTGGCCCTTTAAATCTTAAAGCTCCGACGCACGTGCCCTAGGGGACGGAGACACATGCGCTGGAGCAGAGGTGGAGGCAGAGGTGGAGGCAGTAGAAACACCTGGAGAGTGACAGACTGGGGCTCGCATGCGGATGCGTCCCGCGATGTGAGTCCCAGCACCATCGGCAGCAGCAGGTAATGGAACCCTGCGCTCATGGCCAGCTTTTGTGGCCGGATCGCATAACGTAACAATACGGTAATAAAAAATAAATAAGCAAACATGCGGTATAGCTGCTTAAGTAATTGTCCAAACTATCAAAATAATATTCCAGATTCTACATGGTAAACTGCGTAGATTAAAAAAATACCAAACACCAAAATAGATGATATTTAGTCCCATGACATTCCTGAAAAAATAAAATAAAAAGTCAAAACTATTGAAAATTGGTTCCGAAATCACAAAAATTAGCCCTCACACAGCCCTGTAGACAGAAATGTAACATAGTTATAGGGGTTATTATAATATATATATATATATATATATATATATATAGGGGAATATGCAAAGCAGCTCATTACATCACCTTCTCAGGCGATGTTCCCTGGTATCAGCTTAGCTCCAGTTACAGAATATAAAAAACTGATCGGGATTAATGCCAAGCCAGACTTACTTCCTTTTGGCAGACTTACTTCTGGCTTGGCATTAATCCCGATCAGTTTTTTATATTCCGTAACTGGAGCTAAGCTGATACCAGGGAATATCGCCTGAAAAGGTGATGTAATGAGCTGCTTTGCATACTCCCCTACCCAGAATGCCCGCGGAGTGCTTAGTGGCCCTTGAAAGCTCCGTCACACCAGGAGTGGTGAACTCGTCCTGAGTTAAATACTCATCCCCTTATATATATATATATATATATATATATATATATTTATATACAAAAAAGTATACAAATTATCTAAACTTGGAATTGCACTGAACATGAAGCAAGGCATATGACCTTCACCCATGTCTAATGGCCCCTGGTATTCAGTTAACTCTGTCCAGGTATATAACAAGTGAATAGTACATTAAACTTGAAAACGGTTTCTAACTGCTATATCTCATCATGTCTGCCAATCCTTGTAAAGCAGCGTCTCGGTGTAATGTCTGTCATTAATGTCTACTGCAGACAGATAGCCAAGTTATAAATCACCTAAAACACGCAGCTATGTCATAATTCACCTTCAGACAGGCAACCATGTTACACATGACAGAGTATCATGCAGTCATGTCATGCATTACATTACCCATAAGCCAGCAGCCACATTATGCATCACCTAGAGCAGTGTTCCCCTACCTTTGGCCCCCTAGCTGATGCCAAACAACAACACTTATCATGGCTGGAGAACCACAGCCTGGGGAACAGTGACCTACTGAACAATGACCTGGAATCAAACAGTCATGTGATATAAGTAAATCTACATACAGTTGAATAAAGTAGTTGTTATAATAATCATTATTATAGCATTATTTTAATTTATATTATAGCATATATTTCATAGAACCCTTTAAGTAACTGAATGTCATGAGTAACATGATGTGAATGAAAGCATGGAAGGAAGGAGTATTCTGTTTACAGTGTAAAGAGATATTTTAAATCAAAATACGTTTTTCTACTTATACAAAAGCACTTATTATTTTAAATATTATTGTTATTATTGTTATTATTATTATTATGAACAACAATAATAATAATAATAATAATAATAATAAACCTTTATCCAGAATAGAAAATATTACCATTCATAACACCTTAGGTGGATATCCATTCTCTGTCTCTTTCTCCCTCCCTCTCTTTTTCAGTCTCTGATTATTACTATTATTTTTATATTTGTTTTCATCGCAAAAAAATTGAAATTCAAGAAAGATATATTTTTTTTACTTATTCTATGATTGTCCATAATGAAGCATGCTCCAGTTACAATTAAATATTGTTTTGAGAAAAGCTGACTACATAAGGGGTATCTAATGAAGATGCATGGTCATACTGAATGTTGGCTTTACTCACAATAATTCAGTGGAGGCAAATGTGCTGAAAGGACAGTCATCGGCACGAGATATAAACATAACAGACACCATCATTAGGAGACTTTTCTGTAGACATTAAAACGCTCAACTTGACCTCCAGTGTCCACACATGGGACAGGGCCCTTGTGATACTTAGAGAAGCACCATCTGTTATTTGGCTTCTTTGATGTTATGTCATCATGAGACTTCAGTTAAATTACAATAGTACATTGAAGATTTTGCATTAGTATTACCACAGAGGGAATAAGATAACTTATAAAAGTATGTCCATTTTGTGTGGTTTTTGTAAATAACATAAACCATAATTATAACATAAAACATTTTAACATGTTGTGTTATCACATAGACATCCAACCCCTTTCCCTTTGCTGCCTTAGGGTCCCTAATACCCAAGCATTAAAAAAAAAAAGTTTTTCCATTGTCACCTTCCAACTTTTTTATTTTTCTGTCAGCAAAGGCATACAAGGTCTTGTGTAGTTCAATGATTCATTTTTATTAACTCTTTTTTTTTTTGATGATTAAATGGAAAAAAATTGATTTTGTCATTCCTTTTTTTTGCAGCTTAAATTTACGCAGTTCACCGTATGGTAAAAATAACATTACAGCTCTATTCTGTGGGTCAGTACAAATTATGAGATATCAAACTAATGTTTAGTTTTTTTTTAAACTACACTGCAAAAGAAACATTTCAAAAATTATAATAAATAGTGTCGCCACATTACGAGATCGATTACTTTTTTTTATATATATTTTTTATTTAGGGAACATAAACCTTGGACCATTACCTACATAACCCCATTTGGGCCTTTCTACCTAAGCACACCAGAATACTTATCTATACCTCTATATGTCGTATCACGATCATACTACTATTCAGTGAGGGAGGCTACAGGAGAAAATAAACTCCTACCCTCTACACACTTGTCCCTGAAGAGTTGGGCCGCTTGAAAATGCGCTGCAATGAAACGCGTTGGATTTATGTGGCTTAAACTGTACAATATTTGTATGCAATCTTTGTATCCTATAACTGATGTGCCTACAATTTGTATACTCACCGAATAATTAGGTTGAGGTTTTTACAAACCAGCTGAGTTTTTGCTGGTGACGTGCTATATTCACTGCACCCGACGCCTCCATTCCCTCCAGAACCAGGGAGAGACAGGAGGTTCCTGTTGCAGGTTGGCATTCTCTAGGAAGGCCTCCCTGCAGTAACAGGTAGGGGGTCTTATGCGACTAAGCAGGGTTAGTATAGCCTCTACTCTAGCAATATATCCAATACTAGGATAAGATGGGTTGCTATCTATATACTGTTTTGTATATCTTTTTGTTTTTGTGTGCCTATATTTTAATTGTACACCAATAAAAGTATGTTTTATGATCTTAGTGTTTTTCCTATTACATTGTAAATGTATCCAACCATTCACATTCACAAAACCCCGGCTGCCATGGAAACCAGGACTAGGGATCCCAGGTCCCGGCACTCTTCACATGCAGCAGTCATGATTTGATTTGTGGCATGTAAAGGGTTAAACTACCGCTCCTGGTAGTCACAGCTCCTGCAATACCTGCACGGTAGAGCCGTGCTGTGTTATTCTAGCCTTGCTGTGAATACATGGCAGGCTAGAATAAGTACTCCTTCTAATGTTGTAAAAAAAGGAATTTCAGCGGTCATAAAGAGGTTAAAGGCCATGTGGTTCCCCACAATGAAATATAAGTTTAGTCTCTAAATAAATAAATGATAAAAAAAACACTTTGACCTTGGCTTAATCTTCCTGTTTACAGTTTTTAGAGAGTAACTAAATGAATGTATGCAAAGAAAAGAGCGCTCGGCACCGGGTCTTGCAGTGGGTTTGTGTTGTCAGGGTTAACTGTACCTTACACTTGGGCGGTGCAGTAGCACTTTGACAGAGATGCGACAATGTCTACATACATAACTAAATGAATGTGGTTAAACACTCTCTGGACATTTTTATTTATTTACTAGCTGAGTACCAGGCGTTGCCCAGTTTTTCCTTCCTAATCCTTGTTGGGGAAGAAAATCAACAAAGGAGGAAGCTTTTGATTTCATATACCGTCCTCATATATTGTTGTCATATCCCATCCTCATATCTCAACCTCATATCCCGACCTTATATCTCGACCTCATATCCTGACCTCCTATCACGTCCTCATATCTCAACCTCATATCCTGTCCTTATATCTCTACCTCCTATCCCATTCTCATATCTCAACCTCATATCCTGTCCTCATATCTTGACCTAATTTCCTGTCCTCCTATCTCGATCTCATATTCCTTCCTCATATCCTGTCCTCATATCCCATCTTCATATCCTGTCTTCACATCTCGTCTTCATATCCCGTCCTCACATCTTGTCTTCATATCCAGTCCTAATATCCCATCCTACTATCCCGACCTCATATCCCGTCCTTATGTCCCATCCTCATATCCTGTCCTCAGGTGGGACTGATTTGTAGTGAAGATATTGTAAGCTGAAAATAGAAGGGGACGTGACTTTGTGGGACTGGGTGTGATTTGCAAGCCAGATCAATGCACAAAAAGGGTAGATAATAAAAGGGGCAGGGCTTAAAATGTGAGTGTGTTTTTTTGAGATGGGGTGTGGCTTGCAAGCCGGACTGACACATTCACCAGGAGATGCAGAGCGGAGCTTGAGGAGTAAGGTACTGGAAGTTCCATAAACTTGCATGGGACTTGAAACAAAACCCATCTTTTATATAAAGGTGTAGGTAAGGGTTAATTTAATTATCATATATTTTAATTTGACATATAAGTAAAATGTGTACCAGGTATTATTGAAATATCTCCAGCCGTACAGAAGTTATGTGGGAACATACATTTCCAATTGATTTGCATGGGACTTTAACCCCTCAAGGACCACGGGTTTTTCTGTTTTTGCACTTTCGTTTTTTCCTCCTCACATTTTAAAAATCATAACCCTTTTTTGCACCTAAAAATCCATATGATGGCTTATTTTTTGTGCCACCAATTCTACTTTGCAGTGACATCAGTCATTTTACCCCAAAATCTACGGCGAAACGGAAAAAAAAATCATTGTGCGATGAAATTGAAGAAAAAAATGCCATTTTGTTACTTTTGGGGGCTGCCGTTTCTACACAGTACATTTTTCGGTAAAAATGACACCTTATCTTTATTCGGTAGGTCCATAAGGTTAAAATGATACCCTACTTATATAGGTTAGATTTTGTTGTACTTCTGTAAAAAATCATAACTACATGCAGAAAAATTTATACGTTTAAAATTGTCATCTTCTGACCCCTATAACTTTTTTTATTTTTCCGCATATAGGGCAGTATGAGGCAAATTTTTTGCGCCGTGATCTGAAGTTTTTATTGGTATCATTTTTGTATTGCTCTGACTTTTTGATCGCTTTTTATTAATTTTTTTATTATATAAAAAGCGACCAAAAATGCGTTATTTTGGACTTTGAATTTTTTTTGCGCGTATGCCATTGACCGTGCGGTTTAATTAATGATATATTTTTATAGTTCGGACATTTACGCATGCGGCGATACCACAAATGTTTATATTTATTTTTATTTACATGGTGTTTTTTCTTTTATGGGAAAAGGGGAGTGATTTGAACTTTTATTAAGGAAAGGGTTAAATCAAATTTCTTAACTTTTTTTTTACACTTTTTTTTTGCAGTGTTATAGCCCCCATTTTCACTGCGGTAGTCAATTTTGAACGCCGCATCTAAAGGGTTAATAGCACGCGGCACCGCGATCGCTGCCACATGCTATTAGCCCCGGGTCACGGAATCAGATACATCGTCCTTGGTCGTTAAGGGGTTAAACAAAAATCCCGACCCTCATAAATGGGGGTAGTTAAGGGTTAAATTAACTATCCTATATTTTTTGTGGACATATAAATAACGTGAGCAAGTATTATCGAAATATCTCCAGCCGTTTGGAAGTTACACAGTAACATATATTTCCCTTAGACTTGTATGGGACTTTAAACAAAAACCCCGACCCTGGCAAATGGGGGTGAGTAAGGGTTAAATTACCTATACTATGTTTGTTGTTGACAGATAAGTAACATGTGTGCCAAGTTTCATGTTAATATCTTTAGCCGTTTGGACGTGATGCTGGAACATACATACATACATTGAGTTTTATACGGTATATATAGATTTATTTAATTAATACTTTTTTTTTTAAGCATGAGAATAATTAAAATAGGAAACATACTGTTACCCTGTCAGATAACTTCTACCCAGAGGGGTTGATAACTGTAGCTCTGGCTTCGCCCCCCCTCCCCCCTTCCATGGCCGTGAGGATCAGATCAGCAAGATGGCGGAGGGAGGTCCCTTCAACTTCCTCCGTCCATCCCCCCCGGCGAAGATTGCCGATAACACTGATGAGTATAGTGCAATCAAATAGTAATGTACGCAAAAGTGGCACACACAAAAAAAAAAAAACTACCGATAACGGTGCAAGAAATGAGCCCTCATACACCCCGTATAGGTGGTCAAAATAGAGCAATTTTAAACATACTCCCGGACCGGGCGCCCCTGCAATCAGACATCTTATTCGCTATCCTTTGGATAGGGGATAAGATGTGTTGGACGGAGTACTCCTTAAAGGGTACCTCTCATCAAAAAAACTTTTAATATATTATAGATTATTGTATGCAGAATAACTTTACAATTGCATGTTATTAAAAAATATGCTTCTTTCTATTTAATTTTCCCCTTTGAAGAAATGACCACTAGGGGTCTCCCTACCAGTCCTGGCAGCAAGCATTTCAGACTCATGCTGGAGTCCTAAACACTACGAGCTGCCAGTCTGCTTTGTTCTCAAAGAACACTCAGAGCTGCCAGCCTGCTTTGTTCACAGCCTGTTTGGCTGTGAACAAAGCAGGCCGGCAGCTCTGAGTGTTTAGGACTCCAGCATGAGTCAGAAATGCATGCTGACAGGACTGATCGGGAAAAATACAATAGAAAGAAGCATATTATTCATTAACATGCTATTGGAAAGTTATTCAACATTCATTAATCTAAAATATATCAAAAGTTTATTTGATGAGAGGTACCCTTTAAGGGTTAAATTAATCAGATTCCAAAATAATAAAATCCCAAACCAGAGTTGGAAAACACACTACATCCTGATGCTGGATGATTTCAGGACAGAGTGCAGCAGGTGGCACCTATAGAAGAAGAAGCTCAGAGAATGAGCTATTACAGCCATACCTTCTGCTCCCCTTATGAGGGATCTTTGGTCAGTTGGTTAAAAGCGATCTTTTATCACCAGTTTCCAAGAGAACTAAACAAACTACCCAAGGGTAGTAAGGGACCAAATTAACAATTTGTTACTAAACCCCAAGGCCTGAGCCCGGGGTGGGAAACCCCTATTTCCTACCCCTAAAACGTAACTTTTACTACATATTGTTAAAATCTATAATCCCAACAACAAATGTTTAAAACTGATAACCAGAAGATCTAGTGTGAGCGTAACTCGTATTGGGAGATCAATCTCCTCTTAAAGGGGTATTCCAGGAAAAAAACTTTTTTATATATATCAACTGGCTCCAGAAAGTTAAACAGATTTGTAAATTACTTCTATTAAAAAATATTAATCCTTTCAGTACTTATGAGCTTCTGAAGTTAAGGTTGTTCTTTTCTGTCTAAGTCCTCCCTAATGACACCTGTCTCGGGCTGTCTCGGGAAACGCACAGTTTAGAAGCAAATCCCCATAGCAAACCTCTTCTAAACTGGGCGTTTCCCGAAACAGGTGTCATCAGAGAGCACTTAGACAGAAAAGAACAACCTTAACTTCAGAAGCTCATAAGTACTGAAAGGATTAAGATTTTTTAATAGAAGTAATATACAAATCGGCTTAACTTTCTGGAGCCAGTTGAGATATATATATACATATATATATATATATATATATATATATATATATATATATAAATATATATAAAAGTTTTTTCTTAGAATACCCATTTAATAGTCACATAGCCCTGCAGTGGCTACTAAATCAATGATCATTCTGGTATCACTTAAAATATGTTACACTATTGCCGCCTCTATGTGTTTCGCTGCCTCCGCGGCTTTCTCAAGAGGCTAACCATTGCCACCATTGCCTCTTGAGAAAGCTGCGTAGGTGGCGAAACATGTAGAGGCGGCAATAGTGTAACATATTTTAAGTGATACTAGAATGATCATTGATTTAGTAGCCACTGCAGGGCTATGTGACTATTAAGTGGAGATTGATCTCCCAATATGAGTTATGCCCACACTAGATCTTCTGGTTATCAGTTTTAAACATTTGTTGTTGGGATTATACATTTTAACAATATGTAGTAAAAGTTATGTTTTAGGGGTAGGAAATAGGGGTTTCAAACCCTGTGCTCAGGCCTTGGGGTTTAGTAATAAACAGTTTCCAAGAGGTCACCAAGTTTGTGACCAGATTTGTATGGGTGCCTTTTTTACACACTCAATGTACTCAATGACATCCCTTTCAAAACAATACATAACTGGATGTATCCAGTTGCGTAAATTTTGTTCTACTCTACTTTTTTTTTTTTTTCCTGTGCGCAAAACAGTGGTCTACTATAGTTTTGGGCATGGGACTGTCTGGTTTTAGGTTCTTTCATGATCTTAGATAAACCGTATACAACATTGCACTCAATGCAAAATGCATTGACCATTAAATACATATGGTTTTGTAAGTTTTTTGTTTCCCATTTAGGTGAGGTGGGGGCTGGGCTATCATAGTTCTCCAGAGTGGAAGCATAGGTGACTGACCTCCAAATCACATCAAGTCTCTTCAAGCATGGCTAGTCCAGGACTGAGGGTTCCTTATCTCATCCTTGGTTTTATGGATTGTTTTTTCTGAGTGGGCCAGAGATGCCTCAACAGGTTATAACACAGGCCCCAATTAAACTATACAATATACAATATATACACATAGACACGTAAAATTCACAAGGATTGATTCCACACTCAAGCCTTGGGTCTGACACTAACATCTTAATATGTGGATGTTTTAATTGCTACAGCGAAAAGTATCACATTCCAGTCACCTAGCATTTTTTCACTTAGGAAAGTCAATTTCTAGTTCTGATGAAGAAATGTGGCTAAAATAGATAAGGTGAAATGAGAAAAGCAGTGATGGAGTCCCAGATTTCAGTTCATGAGTTTAATTATGCCCGTTTCTTACAAGCGAATTTTTTTTTTCATATTTGAATGGTTATTTTCTAACTTCATCTGACACAGCACTAACTAGGACTTTGTTTGGCCTCAGGGCTCAAATTGTGCTTCAACACCACTAAATCAAGCCATGATATTTTTAATTAGATGTCCCATAGATGGCTGAAGGGGACAATGTCATGGTTTGATTTCTAAGGATCTAGGAGAAAAATGTGTTTAGAGAATGTGTATTTATTTGCATATGTCTATGGAGGGCATGCCTTGGTGTGTGTAGCTTGTTTTGCTAGAGGTTCTTATGGGAATTTTTAAGTTGCAGAAGGGGTGAGAATGCACTTTCAATATTAAAATTTACTTGCGAACTAGTTTAGAAAAGTGTGTAGATAAGATCATACGAGTGACAATCTGCTCTCAAGAATGCTGATTGACAAATTAAAATATAAAAGTTAATTTCCGCTACTTTGCTGCACCGATCTTTATCTCAGCATTTACAATTTTCACAATTTTCGCCTTTTAATGTCAGCTTTTAATCAGCTGAAGTGGGGGTCACTGAGGATAGATGTCTTTGTTATCCTGTAGAGTCCTCCTGTAGAGTGGTTGTTCTCAGCACTCTTGATGAAGTCTGAAATCTTGCTCTCATTAGGCCATTATTTAATATCATCTTAGTCCTGTCTGTTATACAAGACATTGATGCAAATCGCTACTTAATGCGCAACTGTCACCAATTTTATAACCCCCACACTATTAACATGATAGTACTGTTAATAGGAAATGCAATGCAGCCATAACTTTGGCTGCTCTTTTTCATGCTTTATTAGCCCAAAAATCATTTTAGTTTGTGGTCAGCAACACTCGAATAGGCGTGGCTGGAGGTTATCCTCCCTATGTCAGCGCTGGGACCGCTGTGTCATAGACACCGAGGTCTTCAGCACATGCGCTCCTGGTGCCCTGGACGTTCACGCAGGGATCTTTACATCACTGGCCCGATGGGAATTCACAGAGCGAGCATTCGCTCCCTCCACGAGCGCTCTCTCCCTGCCTCTTGTACTGTGCACGGAGGTGCCAGACAGTGGGAGCGAGCGCTCGCGAAGGGAGTGAATTCCCGGTGGGCCGTACAGGAAAGTTCCCAGCGCGCACGTCTATGACACACTCTCTGTCTATGACACAGCAGTCACAGTGCTGATGTAGAGAGGATAGGCTTGGCGGCGGGGCATTGCAAACCCCAAGCCACACCTATCCAACTGTTGCTGACCACAAAATAAAATGATAGCCAAACGACTCTCCCATAGATATATATGGAGTGGCCGCTGCTTCGTGCGGGGGTCAGCACGCTTTGCTCATGGCAAGCCAGGGCCTCTGCAGGAGATCATGGGGGGTCCCAGCAATCAGACCCCCCGTGTTCTAAAACTTATCCCCTATCCTTTGGATAGGGGTCAAGTTTTTCAGAGTGATATATCTCCTTTAAAGATGCAGTCTGCCATTTTTTTTCATGCATGCACGGGTCAGTGGGCATATAATATAGTAATGCAAAATCTCTTTTATCATCTCTTTATGCTTGAAATTCTGTTCCCCTGTTATGTGACACAGTGGTGACGTATTGAGGTTTGCAATGGTTTATGAAACTGCAAGGGGTCACGAGCAGCCGGCATCATCCAGTTTCCTCTGCCAATAAAGCTAAACATCATCCTGCATGGACTCTGCCCAACCAGTCTGACAATTCCTCCTCTTGGCCTCTCTATGTAGAAAAAGCTTAGAGATATGGATTACATTTGCATAGCTTCAATTTAGGGCTGGGCGGTATGCCGGTTCATACCGAATACCGAAATTTTTGTGCTGCACGATATGAATTTAAACCCATACCACAATACTGGTTTGGCCCCTCCCCCTCAGGAATGAATGGTCAGCCCAGCGCTGCGCTGTCCCCACATCGGGGAACTAATCATATGTGACCCGCGAGCGCTATTCTGCCCCCCCCAATACATTTTTTGCGCTGCACTGTCCCCATCGGGGTACTACTCTCATATATCACCCGCAAGCGCTGCCCTCTTCATCCTCCTGTTTGTTGCTGGCGCTGACACTCTATACCAGTGGTCTTCAACCTCCAGATGTTGCTAAACTACAACTCCCAGCATGCTCGGACAGCCATTGGCTGTCCGGGCATGCTGGGAGTTGTAGTTTTGCAACATCTGGAGGTCCACAGGTTGAAGACCACTGTTCTATACTCTATCCCTATGCCCAGGCGGCAAAAGGTAAACAAAATAAACTTTAACTTCCCAGTCGGTCCGGACCAGCTTCCTAGGGAATAGAACGTCGGAAAGCCGTCAGCCTATCACCGGCCTCAGCGATGTTCCGCCTCAGCCGTTGATAGGTTGAGCCCACTGTCATTTAAGAAGCTGGCTTCTTACATGACAGTGGGCTCAGCCTATCACCGGCTGAGGCAGAACATCGCTGAGGCCGGTGATAGGCTGACGGCTTTCCGACGTTCACGTCCCCAGGAAGAGCATAAGGCCAACATAGGAACATGCATTAAATTTTATTTTTGTCTCCCTTTGCAGCCCAGGCATAGGGATACAGCTATAGAGTGTCAGCGCCGGCGGCCGCAACAAACAGGAGGACGAGGAGGGCAGCGCTTGCGGGTGACGTGAGTAGTACCCCAATGGGGACACTGCAGTGCCAGGCTAATAATTTATTTCCTTTTGGGGGGGGGGATACCGTTATATACTGTGGAACCGACATAAGTTACAAAAATACAGCGATTCACATATTTGGCAATACCGCCCAGCCCTACTTCAATTATGATTTCATTATATGAGTTTTACATTATTTACAGTTACCGATACAGCAAAGAATGCTGAACTGTAACGCATGATCACTAAAAGGAAAGCAATTGAATGGATTTTCTCATCCTCTGTAAACTTGTGCAACATATGTATGTATGCTATGATATATCAGTGCATATAAAAAGTGACATAAATCTATAGAAAAAGAATTCAGCGTACATTCAGCGTACATTATATTTGGCTGTATTTTCAAAACATACTATCATGTCATGTCGGGCAGGGAAAAATGTGCTCTGAGCTTACCCTGAACCCCCTTTCCCTGCCTACTACCAGTCCCCCCGCTTGTCTACAGTGCAGGGGTGACATAGTCAAAGCAATAAACAGAGTACAAGTTTGGCAATACAGGTCAGGATACGAATGGTTAACAAGCTAACAAAGACAGGAAACCTGGATACTAAATAGAAGTTAACAGGGAAGCATAGCGGCAGGTATATAGCGTATAGACAACAGACTCAGAACCAAAGCAATAAATAGCAATTATGAGAATATGAATGGAACAGGATTACAGGAAATCTAGGCAAAATTATCCAGAGAAGAAGCGAATGGACAGGCAAACTGAAGTCAGACACTATACAAATAAGAAAAGACAGGTACTGGATTACACAGGACCAAAATCAAAACCAAATTCCAACCTGTAACACTCATGGAAGTAGTGGATCCGCTGTACCTGTGTGGAAGAGGATGTGGGCCGAACCAGGGAGTGGAGTCTAAGGTGCCGCTGGTTTTCACCAGAGCCCACCGCAAAGTGGATGGACTTGCTGCAGCAGGCAGCACCCAGGTAGCTACCCCTGGTACAACTCGTCCACACAGGTTGCTGAGATGTAACATAGCACAGAAGGGATATGGCAACTCGATGTCAGGATAGCAGAAGGTAAGGGCAGGTGGCACAGGTGCGTGATCAGGAACATAGCAGGAGGACAATAGGCAGGCGGCACAAGAGCAAGGTCAGGTCACAGAACAGAAGCCTTGCCCTTAATTTTCAATTTCATTTCAGTTTCACTCCAGGCTGTTCACGCTTGCTTAGCAGGTTAGAAATACCCCTCCTTAGTAGCTGATTGGCCTGGGCCTGTAACTCTTACTTGACCAGAGAACAACATGCACAGCCTGGTCAGGTGTGATCGTTACAAATTCATAAAATATTTCAAATGTGTTTATTGTATAGATTTTTTACAGCAATTTCTCTTTCACACTTTGAAATATATATTTTCGGTACAGTCTATACAGATTGTTAATGGGCTCTGACTTGTCAGAAGTATGTTCATAGTTTTCATAATGCATTTGCTCCCGATTCTGTGCACAATAACAGGTCATAACTTAGAATTCTTTCTTACATGTAAATGATTGTGTGTTGCAGTTCTATCCATTTGTTTTGGTATGTTGTTGTTTTGCTATCTGATATACAAAATGCCTTATTATACATAGTGTAGTTCAGCTCGGTGCTGAGGAAGTTGTAATCTAATGAAGATACTGGGCTGGCAATTCAGTAACTTTAGTCTGCACTCAGCAGTTTAAACCATCTATAAAAGGAGCAGGGATTGCATGCCAGTGCAGAATATAGGGCACAGTGGGAAGCCCCATGCTGTAATATTATGCTATTTCTCATGTGTGCATCTACTGTTAATAGAATGGAGAACGTGAGCGTTAAAGACTTAATTAAAAGCATATAACAAGAATAACAAGTACAACCTTATCGCTACCAAAAGATAAAATGTATACCGTTCCAGGAGTGGAGGAAATGAGTTATTGTACTTTTAGGCTAGATTTCCACATAGGGATGCTGGAGAGATAATGGTGCACTTGAGAACCACACAACAAAACAATATATAATCTCAAAGAAAAATACAGGTTTAGCTAGCACCGCCACTATATAAATCCAACACTAGATTACAGCTTGAAGATTCCGGTACTGGTGTAGACAGGTATGAGTGATGGGGTGGCACTACACACTGAAAATATCCAGTATTCAATTCAGCTTCACACAAAAGAAAAAGATAGCGGAGCGCTTTCATATAGATGGCATATCAGTCGGACGCGTTCATCCACGGACTACAGGCAAAGCGCCTAGGGGTGTGAAACAGTCCGTTGCCTGAAGTCTGAGCTCCCCGTGGATCCACCTGCCACCTCCCTGCTAGGACTGACTGTAGTCCGTGGATGAACGCATCTGACTGATCTGCCATCTATATGAAAAATTGAGCGCTCCGCTATATTTTTCTTTTGTGTGAAGCTGCACACAACAAAAAAACCTATATTTGGAATTCAGTTTTCAGTGCTATAGTAATGGTGTTAGATTCTAAAAAAGCATTCCAGGAAAAAGTTCTAAGTTGAAATCGAATGTTTTAATATATATGTATATTTGCATTTACATTTTTCTCATTTACATTTATGGAAAAAAACTTAAGTTGCATTTTTAACCCCCTTATTTGCACCAAACACTTTTTTACATTAGTTATTAAGAGGCACTATAGTGACAAAGCTCCATCTGACCGGGTGTTACAGTAGATCGATAAACTATGAAAATCCCCCCCAAAATGAGACACATTGGGGAGGATTTACAAAGCTTGGCACTTCATATGGCGATCTTCTGTAAAAGCCCGCCAATGTCGGGGGAGGGGGGGGGGCGGGTTGGTTTAGGGTATACCCACTGATAAAGCCTCACTTACTTGGCAATTGAGGTTGTAAAGTTTCAAAAAGTTTAACATTTTTGTATTAAACAGGTCTCGCTTGTCCCCATAAGGACTCAGCCCATTTTCACCTAAAGTACTCAGCAAATTTTCAAAAAATCTTCAAAAAATCATAAAGCTTTCAATTTTGCATTTACAAACCCATATTAGGTCTTGTTTTTTGCGCCACCAATTGTACTTTGTAATGACATCACTTATTTTATAATATAATCTGCAGCAAAACTTAAAAAAAATATTTGTGGGGTGAAATAAAAAAACGGCTTCCATTTCTATGCAGTGCACTTTTTTTGTGGAAATGACAGCATATCTTTATTGTATAGATCCATACGATTACAAGGATACCCAATTTATATGGGTTTTATTTAATTTTCAAACTTTAAAAAAATTATAAACTACATGCACCAAAATTAGTATGTTTAAAATTGGCATTTTCTGACCCCTATAACTTTTTTATTTTTCAACACACGGGCTTTTTTGCGCCGTCGTCTTTAGTTTTATATGGGTACCATTTTTGTTTTGATGAGACTTTTTGATCGCTTTTTATTAATATTTTTAAATGGTATATGACCAAAAATGCACATAACTATTTTAATAGTTCGGACATTTACAAATGTGGTGATACCACATATGATTATTTTTTATTCTTTATTATATTATTTTATTTAAAAAATGGGAAAAGGGGGTGATTTAAAGTTTAATAGGGAAGGGGATAAGGAACTTTTATTAACTTTTTCTTTTACACTTTTTTTTTTTAGCCCCCATAGGGGGCTTCAACGTGCAATCTTCTGATTGCATACACTGATCAATGCTATGCCATAGCATAACAGTGATCAATGTTCTCGGCGCTCTGCTGCTCCTGCCTACTGAGCAGGCATGGAGCAGTTGATCGCCAATCGGACGACAGAGAGGCAGGTGAGCACCCTCCTGTCATGCTCTCAGCTGATCAGGACATTGTGATCTTGTCACAATAGTTCCAGCATTCTCTCACTTTCGTTTTAGATGCCACAATTAACCTGTTTGGGACGGTACTTAAAGACACGCCCTCGTGTCCTGATACTTAAGGATGGAGGGCTACCTGTGTGCCCTCCGTATTTCCGATCACCACTGTGCACCGGGCGCTGATTGGACCGGGATGACTGCTGATATCAATCAGCAGGCATATCGTGCAAATGCCTGGGGGGGGGGGGGGTCCTGAGATCCCCCCATGTCGGCGATTGATCAATTCAGACCGGCGATTTGCGGCAATTCCGGGCCAATCGAGTCACTGGTGACCCGATTGCCTGGAAAATAAGAGTGATCAGAGCTGTCACAGACAGCTCCGACCATTCTAAAGGATAGGAGCGAGGTGGCAGGGGTGTCACTTCCTCCTATCCCCTGCCCTTGGTCGATCAGGACTGACCCACCAATGGCTGATCGAAGTCTATGCAGAGCGGGGGGACATGGCTGGCGGCTTACCGGCAGCAACGGTGGAGGTGGCGGTTGCAGAAAGTGCGGCTGTGGAGGAGGCTGCAGTGAAGATCACTGGTAAGTGATCTTCCCTGTGGCCTTCTAAAAGTTGCAAAACTACAACTCCCAACATGCCCAGACAGCAAAAGGCTGTCAGCCTTTTATTGAAATCTTTTTTTATTTATTTATTTATTTTTACATCCCAATTTAATGAAACACCTGTGGGGTGTTAAGGCTCACTATACCCCTTGTTACGTTCCTTGAGAGGTGCAGTTTCCAAAATGATATGCCATGTGTTTTTTTTTTTACTGTTCTGACATCATGGTTGGCTTCCTAAATGGGACATGCCCCCCAAAAAACATTTCAGCAAAATTTGCTCTCCAAAATGCCATTGTCGCTCCTTCCTTTCTGAGCCCTCTAGTGCGCCTACAGAGCACTTTACATCCACATATAAGGTATTTCCTTACTCGAGAGAAAATGAATTACAAGTTTTGGGGGGCCTTCTTACCTTTTACCCCTTGTAAAAATGAAAAAAATGGGGCTACAATAACATTTTAGTGTAAATAATTGAGATTTTTATTTTTCTCCCCCATTTTGCTGCTATTCCTGTGAAACAGCTAAAGGGTTAACAAACTTTTTGAATGTCATTTTGAATACTTTGCGGGGTGCAGTTTTCATACTGGGGTCCATTATAGGGGATTTTCAACATAAAGACCCTCAATTCCCTTCTAAACTTAACTGGTCCCTGAAAAATTCTGATTTTGAAATTTTTTCAAAAAATTTGAAAATTGCTCCTATACTTTGAAGCCCTCTGATGTCTTCAAAAAGTAAAAACATGTCAATTTTAGGATGCAAACATAAAGTAGACATATTGTATATGTGAATCAATATATAATTTATTTGACATGTCCCTTTTCTTTACAAGCAGAGTGCTTCAAATTTAGCAAAATGCTAAATTTTCTAATTTTATCAACGTAAATTTACCATTAACATAAAGTAGAATATGTCACGAAAATACTATCTCGGAATCAAATTTATAAGTAAAAGCATCCTAGAGTTATTAATACATAAAGTGACAGTGGTCGGATGTGAAAAAAATGCTCCCGTCCTTAGGGTTATAATGGGCTCCGTCCCCAAGGCGTTAAATATGATCACAGCATCTAAAGGGTTAAAGCCAGGCATCAGCCCAATTGGAGGTGCTAGGCAATAGCTGTGGGTCCTGGCTGCCCGTAGCAACAGGGACCCACCGAATCTAACCCCTTTTGCACTGTTGAGAACGGTGACATTTTGACATCTAAAAAAATTCCCTCCATACATTAAAAACATTAAAGGGGTACTTCACTGCCCTAGTGTCCAGAACATTTAGTGGGCGTGGAATGATGTCATGAGGGGCGTGGCTGTGACATCACGCCCTCGCAGCCTGACATGTCCCTTTTCCGTAAAAACAGGGTGCTTCAAAGTTAGAAAAATGCTAAATTTTCAAATTTTATCAACGTAAATTTACCACTAACATAAAGTTGAATATATCATGAAAAACTATCTCGGAATCAAATTTATAAGTAAAAGCATCACAGAGTTATTAATACATAAAGGGACAATGGTCAGATGTGGAAAAAAATGCTCCCGTCCTTAGGGTTATAATGGGCTCCATCCCTCAGGGGTTAAATTTGATTGCGGCGCCTAAAGGGTTAAAGCCAGGCATCGGCCCAATCGGCGGTGCCCAGCATTAGCCGTGGGTCCTGGCTGCCCGTAGCAACAGGGACCCATCAGATCTAACCCGTTTTGCGCTGTTGAGAACAGTTTAAACTTGGTAAACGGGATTAGGGCAGGTACGCCCTGAGTCCTTAAGTACCAGGATGTCGGGACATACCTGTATTCCCTGCGTCCTTAAGGGGTTAATATTTGTGACATTTTGACGTTTAAAACAAATTCTCTCCATACATTAAAAACATTATTTAAAGGGGTACTTCACTGCTCTAGTGTCCAGAACATTTAGTGGGCATGGCATGATGTCACGAGGGGCGTGGCCGCGACATCACGACCCTCACAGCCTGCACCCAGATTATGGAACTAAATGTTTAAAGGGGTACTACAGTTTACAGAAAAAAAATACTACATGTCAGATTCATTTACTATTTTTCCCTGTAAAGCTGATCATGTTTTTAGCAAAAATTACTGAACAAGCAGCGTTTTCCCTTATGTCCTGCCGTAAAGAGCCTATGTGTAGAGCCAAAATGGTACAGGGCCAATACATATTATTACAATAAATAATATCATGCTATATTGATTTTATTAGCAAACAATTTTCAGAAAGTGGATCAACGCTTTAGGGTATATGTACATGTACAATATCTTCCACATATTTGATGTGCAGGATCACATAACTGATGTGCAGAATACTGAACACTGAATACACCCTTACTTACTCTAACAGCCCTAACTAAGCTCTGCTAACTACAGAAAATTTTTATAACTTTAAAAAACTGTGGATGACACTGACAAATTAATTTTAGAATATTTTTTTCATGTGAGAAAAAAATAGATACTAAAATATATTCCATTTTATCATGAAAAATTAAATTGTCACTCACTAAATATTAAGTAGAGAATTTTATCATTGGTTTTACTTCTCACTCACTTTGAGATTTGCTTAAAGGGGTACTCCGCCCCTAGACATCTTATCCCCTATCCAAAGGATAGGGGATAAGATGTCAGATCGCCGCGGTCCCGCTGCTGGAGACCCCGGGATCCCCGCTGCTGGAGACCCCGGGATCCCCGCTGCGGCACCGCACTATCATTACAGCACAGAGCGAGTTCGCTCTGTGGGTAATGACAGGCGATACAGGGGATGGAGCAGCGTGACGTCATGGCTCCGCCCCTCGTGACATCACGGCCCGTCCCCTTAATGCAAGTCTATGGCAGGAGGCGTGACGACCTCCATGCCCCCTCCCTTACACTTGTATTGAAAGGGGCGGGCCATGAGGTCACGAAGGGCAGAGCCGTGACGTAATGATGCTCCGGCCCCTGTATTGCCCGTCATAACGTGCAGAGCAAACTCGCTCTGTGCTGTAATGATAGCGGGGTGCTGCAGCGGGGATCCCGGGGCTGCCCAGCAGCGGGACCGTGGCGATCTGACATCTTATCTGACATCTTATCTAACAGCCCTAACAGCCCTTGGCTGTATCGAACACTGACAGCATGTTGTGTGAAATGAAGTATTTTTGAAGTTTTTAACTTCTATTTTGTCACATTAGTTTTTCCGGTAACATTGTAGCTGTGCAGGGTAAATCACTTTGTAAAACATTGTAAAATTGTTTTATAATTAATGACAACAGTTTGAACATCATGTAAATGAGTAAAAGAGGACAAACACCTTCCATACTTTAAGCCAAAGTCTTGTTCAGATGAATATTGGACTATTCCACATGATCCCTCCATACACATGCATGCGGCGATCTGACATCTTATCTCCTATCCTTTGGATAGGGGATAAGATGTCTAGGGGCGGAGTACCCCTTTAAGTTTACGCTATTTGGCAATTTTTTTTTTAAATGTGCACCTTTTTGATAAACCTCTAGAAAGTACACATGACATGCGCCAAAGACAAAATAGAACTTGATTTACACATACCATTATAAATTCCCCTTGAGTATTACTAAAGAAAACATATGTATAAAATAAATATTAGCTTGTCACATAAATGAAGGAAGTTATATTAACAGGTACGTAGTTAAAAAGGTTCTGACCAAGCAATAGCTTAGTGAAAATAAGAACAATGGGTAAATGGTAATCTTACAAATTGCATATATTTGATCAGCGGAATTTTTTTTTTTTACAGTTCCCTGTGTGAATACAGACGTAACCATTGTTTCAGTCTTTACATGATAAATGATTCATATATAATAAACTAAAATATTCTGCTTCGGAAATTGTATTAAAATTTGAATTTGTGTTCAAAATCCGGTCGTCCTGGTTTCTGGTTAGACATGTTCCGTGATTGGAATAGACAGGCAAGATACTTGATATTAACAGGAAGAGATCAGGAAAATTATTTGGGGGTTTTGTTACAAATGCAATATATCTTAGCATAAGGGGAGACCCAGATGGCTAATATTACAGCTGCTACACAAATGGATTAGACTAGATTATTGGGAGGCCAACATACGCCAGGTTGTTTATACACATGATGTTATTACTGTGACAAACATTTGGCTTTTAAATTGAGAAAAGACCACAACTCCCATTATAAATTGTCAGCATGACTTGGCTGTATCGAACACTGACAGCATGTTGTGTGAAATGAAGTATTTTTGAAGTTTTTAACTTCTATTTTGTCACATTAGTTTTTCCGGTAACATTGTAGCTGTGCAGGGTAAATCACTTTGCAAAACATTGTAAAATTGTTTTATAATTAATGACAACAGTTTGAACATCATGTAAATGAGTAAAAGAGGACAAACACCTTCCATACTTTAAGCCAAAGTCTTGTTCAGATGAATATTGGACTATTCCACATGATCCCTCCATACACATGCATGCTCGGCTTGGTCAAGCATGTATAGTTTCTGAATGTGGAAAGGGGAGAAAGCTGCTGCCAGATACATGGCAGCTTATATTCTCTCAAAACAAAATAATCAGACATGGTAGAATGCAAAAGCTTGATCCTCCTTTTGCCCAACATCTGGCACTGAAATATTTGGTCCCTTAAAGTAATTTGGCCCATCAGGAGTACATCATGATTTGATGCTGTCTCACTGTTTACTGTAAATGTATGTAAAAAATGTGATGTAAATGGGCTTTTAGAACTCCGGAGTTGTGCTTAAAGGGGTATTTCGGGGGAAAGTGCCAGAAAGTTAAACAGATTTGTAAATTACTTCTATTAAAAAATCGTAATCCTTTTAGTACTTTTTAGCAGCTGTATGCTACAGAGGAAATTCTTTACTTTTTGAATTTCTTTTTTGTGTTGTCCACAGTGCTCTCTGCTGACACCTCTGTCCAGGAACTGTCCAGAGCAGCATAGGTTTGCTATGGGGATTTTCTCCTGCTCTGGACAGTTCCTGATACGCGCATCAGGTGTCAGCAGAGAGCACTGTGGACAACACAAGAAAGAAATTTAAAAAATAAAGATTTTCCTCTGTAGCAAACAGCTGCTAAGAAGTACCGAAAGGATTAAGCTTTTTTTTATTAGAAGTCATTTACAAATCTGTTTAACTTTCTGGCACCAGTTCATTTGAAAAAAAAAGTTTTCCACCGGAGTACCCCTTTAAATTCTGTTAATCTGCATTGAAGTGTATGACTAAATTTAGAACTATATAAATAGAAGGTGAGGAAGCATTTCAATAGTAATAAATCTTGATGTATTTAAACATATACAACATTTCAGCTCCTTCATGAACTTTTTTTCATAAGGCTTTGCCTCCTGATGAAGATTTGAAACGTGCGTCGAGGTAGATTGTGCCGGCCATTATGTCAGCACCAGGTATATGTATATTATAGAACTATTCTGATTGCTGCTATTCACTCGACCATTGATTACTGCAAGTTAATTTGGTTTATGCTCTTTATGCTCTTTTCGGATTATGCACTTTATTCTACCAGGGCTTCATTATTAACACATATATATACACACACACACACATATATATATATATATATATATATATATATATATACTAAGATTTACTGCTTGCCGATTATAGGGGGGTCTCATACTGAGGTTTATGTTTTTTTATATGGGCAGGGTGGTTTTAGCTTTGTTTGTTATGCAAATATTTTTATATCAATAAAGTTTAGTTACATATTTGAGATGTAATTTTTGTTAATATTATCTGGAAAGGTAGTGGTTGTAGGTTATATCAAACTTTTCTCAAACAATCTACAGCGAGTAAAAAAGGAAACATAAGTAAAACTGTGGAACAATCAAGTAGAAAGTAGAACTGGCGCTACTGGCAGTAAAGTCCTGAGCAATCCCAGTGAAACAAAAACGAGGTGTAACATAAGCAGTGTAGCAGCACTGGTGTGGCTGTGCAATGAAGCCTGCAAACAGTTCCAACAAATATATATTAAAGAGAAGAATAGGCTGCACTCACCACGTTACTTATTCTGTGCTTTATTTCAGAAGAATCATGGGGTACATACAGCAGGTGCATTTGGAGAGAGTGACATATGTTTCGGGCTTGTCTAGCGCATCTTCTGGCTCATACACCTTACAGCTCACTATTACCTTGCTTATATACCTGATGAGGATATCTCACCTGTGTGTTGATTCCAATTCCGGAACGCCGTCCACCGTTCACTGCATCCCGTCTCTCCTCCCGGCAGGTATAGCTCTTCCCCCTCGTCGCCACCTCCCACACTCACGTGATCCGACTCATGTGAGGCGATAAGACACATAAAGATACAAAACTTGAAATTAAATGATAAACAGTGGAAAAAATACATTTACATATAAAACTAATAGCTCACAGAGAGATATTCATAGAAAGACAGATAGATCTGTCTTGTCATTTAAACCTGAGAGTCCCATAGCATCAGTTTGAAGTATCCATTTCGCTTCTCTTTGGAGGAGTAGTTTATTCCTATGTCCACCACTCCACGAGTAGAATACACTTTCTAGGCCAGCAAATTTTTATACATTAGGATTTCTACCATGTTTTTCCTTTACATGGTCTATCAGATGTGGTGGTCCTATTCCTGTGTGGACTGATTTAATGTGCTCTCGCACTCTAACATACAGGCAATTAATTGTTTTCCCTATATAATAAAGTCCACAGGGGCATAGGATCCCATATACCACGTATTTACTCTTACATGTAATGAAATCTCTCACTTTCCATTCTAATCCCCCAATCCTAAGGAATTTAGCTTCCATGTTGAAACTGCAATGTGTGCACTGTCTACACTTATGATTTCCCTGAGGAGGCATTCTGTCCAGCCATGTAGATGTTCTTTCACTAAACTGATTACTTCCCAATATATTTTGTAGGGTCCTATTTTTTCTATAACTAAAAAGTGGAAGTTTTTCTGCTGTTAAGTCTGGATCACATGCCAATATTTATTAATAGCATTCTGTACAATTTTATCCATGTTAGAATGTTTAAAGGAAAAAAAAACAATCTCCCTCCCTTTCCTTTTTTCTTTTAACAGATCTTGCCTATTTAAAAGTCTGGCCTTGTCATAAGCTTTTTGTATTAAATTCTGCGGATAACCTCGTTCACTAAGTTTAATTGACAGTTCCTTAGCTTTGATCTCAAAAGGGGCCTCATCACTATTAATTCTTTGTATCCGGACAAATTGTCCAGACGGAATGGCCTTTTTTACATGAGGGGGGTGAAAGCTTTGATAATGGAGTAAGGCATTGGTGGTAGTAGCCTTCCTAAAGTTGGAAGTTTTTATTCTGTCATCTTTGACCCTAACCTTCACATTAAAGAAATCCATTTCTTTTCCTCCAAATACATAGGTGAACCGTATCTCAAAATCTCCATTGTTGTTGAGGTAATCAACTAAATGCTTTAATTGAGTTTCATCTCCTTTCCAAGTGACAAAAATGTAATCCATATAGCGGAGAAAAAAAACTACAGTATGTACTTGGAGAAGGGGTTCCGCATGGTAAAAACAAAATATTTCTCAAAAGCCGCTAGATAAAGATTCCCAAAAGTGAAAGCTACTGGAGTCCCCATAGCGGTCCCTGGGTCTTGCCTGAACCACTTGTCATTAAATCTGAATCCATTATGGGATAAAATTAACTCCAAGGAATCACAGATTAACTTAACTAAAAGGCGATCCTTGCCCATGGAGCTTCCCCACCACACGGGCACCCATTTTTTTGGGTATCCATGTGTAGTGGCTCTCCATGTCAACAGAGGCAAGGTGAAAATCCGACTGCCATGGAACTTCTTCCAATGACCTCAAAAATGCACCTATATCCTTGAGGTATGTGGGGAGGTCCTCAAGGATAGGCCTGAGAAGCCTATCAATATATTTGGAAAGACCTTCTGTCACCAACCCAACCCCCGAGACGATCGGGCGCCCCGGGGATTGGGTCAGCGACTTGAGTATCTTAGGGAGGTAATACCAATATGTATTTTTTGCGGTATTTGGGTAACAATTTTTCTGCTGTTTTTTCAGAAATGACCCCTATTCCTGCATACTTCCGCAACAGGGATTGTAGGTGACCTACATATTTGTTGGTGGGGTCTTCAGTAAGGCAAGAATAAACTTTGTTTTATACCCCAGTAACCTGTAAGCTTCGGCTTTATATTGCTCTTTAGTTAATATAACTATATTCTCTCCCTTATCAGATTTTCTATAGATGAGATCACGTCTGTTTTTCAACCAGTTAAGGATCCTTTTCTCAGTGCCAGTGAGATTACTAACATTCATAGGGTACTGTAAAGCTTTACCTCTTTGGCCACCAGGTTAGTAAAAAACTCTAGAGAACCTCTAGCTTGTAAGGGGGGGGAAAGGACAAATAGTTGAAATACTACCTCCCAAAAAATTCTCGGGCTCAGAGGATACCTCCGTGTTGCCTTCAGTAAGATCCAATAACAATTTCTCCCCTTCTAGAACATCAGGTGAAAAATCTGTGGAAGCACTAGCGGTCCGATACTCATGGGTTTTCACCAATCGATCTGGGTTGATTAATAGTGCCATATATTTTTAAAGCGCTTCCCCAGATTCATTTTACGGACTGCTTTGAAAACATCTACTTGAAAGTCTGCATAATCAAACGGTTCATCAAGACAGTAATTTAGACCCTTCGATAATAGTGCAATGCATTCATTTGTTAAAGGTACATTTGTTAAATTCACAACATTATTCTGTGTCTGACATATTGGTGCCATGGGGGGGGGGGGGGGGCAGAGTCCTTCAGTCCTTGCAAGTAACTTGCTTGCGTTTCTGCACAGCTGTGTTTCTTGGCATTCTTTTTCCCCCTCCCCCTGATTGTTCTTTATAAAGGGGTTGCTGTCTTCTTTTCGATTTGGGGAATGGGATTTCCTTTGTTCATCCGACAGGCTAGAGTCTGAATCTGTTGTGCCGTAATCTTGCTTTCTTGTTTGCCGGTTTCTTCGCCGTTGTGTTTTTTTGTAATACCACTCAAATATACGACCATTCTCGTAGTCTAGTTTGTCATGGACAAACATATCTATTTTGTTGTCCTTAACTTCCACTTGAATGATCAACAGCTTTTTTCCAACTTTTTAAAAAACAGGGTAAATTGGTCCTCAGTGTGATGTTTCCTTTCTTCCTATTTAGTACGGCACAGCTCAGCAGTGATATTTGCATATTCTGCCTCACTTCTCTGTAGGATCATGCACATAGGGTGAAATTCATGGTCAAAATGTGCTTCTTTCCATTGCTGTACAAAGGTCTTGTCATCTGTGAACTGGGCTGGTTCCTTATATCAGGCTTCTCGGTACACGTTTGCATTCCTTATAGGAATTTAGGGAATTGATGGTCCAGCAAAGGCGTACTTCTTTTTCTGCTAAATTAATAACTGTTTTCCACTGATTTTAAGCTGAGGATCTGTAGTTCATCCTTCTCCTCGCAAGAGGTGAAGAACGCACACGCATCAGTACGTCCCATGTTCAGTGCATTGTGCACACCTTGTTCAGAGGGATTACTGTCCATTTCCATGCTTAACTTTGCAAGTCCACGGGAGCTTAAAGGGGTACTCCGCCCCTAGACATCTTATCCCCTATCCAAAGAATAGGGGATAAGATGTCAGATCGCCGCAAGTCCTGCTGCTGGGGAGCCCCGGGATCCCCGCTGCGGCACCGCGCTATCATTACAGCACAGAGCGAGTTTGCTCTGCATGTAATGACGGGCAATACAGGGGCCGGAGCATCGTTATGTCCCGGCTCCGCCCCTCGTGACATCATGGCCCGCCCCTTTCAATACAAGTCTATGGGAGGGGGCGTGGTGGTCGTCACGCCCCCTGCCATAGACTTGCATTAAGGGGACGGGCCGTGATGTCACGAGGGGTGGAGCCATGAAGTCACGCTGCTCCGTCCCCTGTATCGCCCGTCATTACGCACAGAGCGAACTCGCTCTGTGCTGTAATGATAGCGGGGTGCCGCAACGGGGATCGCGGGGCTCCCCAGCAGCGGGACCGCGGCAATCTGACATCTTATCCCCTATCCTTTGGATAGGGGATAAGATGTCTAGGGGCGGAGTACCCCTTTAAATACTGTATAACGTGTGCTCTAGTTCAACCAGATATAGTAATGCAATGGAACAATCAAGTAGAAAGTAGAACTGGCACTACTGGCAGTAGAGTCCAGAGCAATTCCAGTGAAACAAAAGCGAGGTGTAACATAAGCAGCGTAGCAGCACTGGTGTGGCAGTGCAATGAAGCCTATAAACAGCAAACAGTTCCAACAAATATATATTGAGGAAAAGAATAGGCTGCACTCACGACGAGGGGGAGGAGAGACGGGATGCTGTGAACGGTGGACGGCTTTATTTAAATCAGTGTAAAAGGATAATAGATTGTAACTGAAGTACATCAGTATAGTGAAACCAAGGAGTAAGTGTCAGATCGTGGGGGGTCCAACCGCTATCTCCTGTATGGGGCACGGCTCTCCTCCTGAATGGGGCATGTCAACCACTACACAAAGCAATGGCAGACACACCCCTCCATGCAGTTCTATGGGAGAGCTGGAGATTCCTGAGTGCAGCAATCTGGCTCTCCCATAGAACTGCATGGAGGGGGTGTGTTGGCCTTCGCTTTGTTTGGTGGTCAAGCCGGGGCCCCATACAGATCCCGGGGGTTCCAACGGTCGAAGCCTCCACTCTGACACATCCCCTATTCATAGGATAGGGGATACATTTTTATATCCCAGAGTTCTCCTTTAACATTATCAATTTGAAAGTGTTACTGTCGTTAGGAACAACTTTTTTGGACGATAGCTGTGACTGGGCGGTCAACATACAGGGTTACAGTCAATTCAGGAAGGATCGGACAAAACGGAAAGGGGGGGGGGGGAGTTTGTCTTTATGTAAAGTCCAGTCTGAAGGCTGCACTGCAGGAGGATATTTGGGAGGGAAACGATAATGTGGAGTCACTATGGGTAGAAATATATGGAGATAAAAATAAAAAAATTCTGATAGGGGTTTGCTATAAGCCACCAAACATTATGGAAGAGCCAGAAGATCAATTATTGAGGCAAATTAACAAGGCAGCAAATCAAAATGATGTGATAATAATGGGGGACTTGGAGACTGAGTGAATCTCATAAAGGAAACAGGTTTCTGACTATAGCTAAAGACAATTATCTGTCCCAAACAGTGCAGGGCCCAACCAGAGGGGGGTGCCCTACTAGACTTTATATTAACCAACGTACCTGAGAGAGTAATTAATGTGCAAGTAGAAGGACACCTAGGAAATAGTGATCATAATATAATACATTATAAATTGTTCTTCAATAAGGGAATCTCTAGAGGGGCCACAAAAACAATGAACTTTAGGAAGGCAAAGTTCAATCAACTCAGAGAAGCCCTTAACTATATTAAATATGACAATGTCCTCAAAAAGAACAATACTGACATTAAATGGGAGACTTTTAAAAATATCTTAAATTTTCACTGTAAGATGTATATACCTTATGGGAATAAAAGGGTCATAAATAAAGAAAACCAATATGGATGAATGAAAATGTTAAGGGGGCAAAAAATGACAAAAGTAAAGCATTTAAACTACTAAAACAGGACAACAGTGAAGAAGCATTAAAAAGCTATAGAGAAAAATGTTAAATATGTAAAAAACTGATAAAAGACACAGAAAGACTCATTGCCAGGTAAAGTAAAACTAACCTTTATAAAACTATATAAATAGCAAAAAGGTCAAAAATGAAAGTGTTGGCCCTTTAAAAAATTATGAGGAAGAAATTATAGTCGGGGATCAGGAAAAAGCAAATATATTAAACAAATTCTTCTCCACTGTATTCACCGAGGAAAATTAAATGCCAGGTGAAATACAGCGAGATAAGGTAAACTCCCCAGTACAGATGACCTGTCTAACCCAGGAAGAAGTACAGTGCCACCTACAAAAAATTAAAATAGACAAATCACCTGGTCCAGATGGCATTCACCCCCGTGTTCTAAAGGAATTAAGTAATGTAATAGACAGACCCCAGTTTTTAATATTTAGGGACTCTATAGTGACAGGGACTGTTCCCCAGGACTGGCGCATGGCAAATGTGGTGCCAATATTTAAAAAGGGGTCAAAAGGGGACCCCGGGAATTAAAGACCTGTTAGTTTAACCTCTGTTGCATGTAAATAGTTTGAGGGTTTTCTAAGAGATGCTATTTTGGAGTATCTTGATAAAAATAAATGTATTACTCCATATCCGCATGGCTTTATGAGGGATCGGTCCTGTCAAACTAACCTGATCAGCTTTTATGAGGAGGTGAGCTCCAGACTGGACCTGGGGCAATCGCTGGATGTCATATATCTGGATTTTTCCAAAGCATTTGATACGGTTCCACATAAAAGTTTCGTGTATAAAATGAGAGGGATTGGGCTGGGGGAGAGTGTGTGTAAGTGGGTAAGTAACTGGCTCAGTGATAGGAAACAGAGGGTGGTTATTAATGGTACTTATTCTGATTGGGTGACTGTTACTAGTGGGGTACCACAGGGGTCAGTCTTGGGTCCTGTTCTATTTAATATATTTATTAATGACCTTGTAGAATGGTTGAATAGTAAAGCGATAAGCACTATAGAGGACAGTGCACTGTTACAAATGGATCTGGATAGGTTGGAAGTTTGGGCTGGGAAGTGGCAGATGAGGTTCAACACTGATAAATGTAAGGTGATGCACATGGGGAAGAAAAATCCGGGCTGGGATTATGTATTAAATGGGAGAACACTTGTGACGACTGACATGGAAAAGGACTTGGGAGTCTTCGTCAATAGTAAATTTAGCTGTAGAGACCAGTGTCGGGCAGCTGCTGCCAAGGCAAATAAAATCATGGGGTGCATCAATAGGGGCATAGATGCCCACGAAAAGGAAATAATTCTACCGCTGTACAAATCACTAGTCAGGCCACACATAGAATACTGTGTATAGTACTGGGCACCAGTGTACGAGAAAGATATAGTGGAGCTGGAGAGGGTTCAAAGATGGCAACCAGGGTAATATGGGGAATGGGAGGATTACAGTGCACAGAAAGATTATCAGAATTAGGGTTATTTAGTTTAGAAAAAAGAAGGCTTAGGGGTGACCTAATAACTTTGTATAAATATATCAGGGGACAGTACAGAGATCTCTCCCATGATCTATTTATACCCAGGACTGTATCTATAACAAGGGGGCATCCTCTACGTCTTGAGGAAAGAAGGTTTCTACACCAGCACAGACGGGGGTTCTTTACTGTAAAAGCAGTGAGACTATGGAACTCTCTGCCTGAGGAGGTGGTCATGGGGAACTCTGTAATAGAGTTCAAAAAGGGTCTGGATACGTTTTTGAAGAGTTATAACATCACTGGTTATGTATACTAGATTTATAGGGACAGAACGTTGATCCAGGGATTTATTCTGACTGTCATATTTGGAGTCGGGAAGGAATTTTTACCTCTAGTATGAGGTTTTTTTGCCTTCCTCTGGATCAACTCAGTAGGGACTTATTAGGGATATAGGTTGAACTTGATGGACTCTGGTCTTTTTTCAACCTTATGAACTATGTTACTATGTAATACTTCCTTAAAAACTAAGCATTTTCCTAATACATTTCATTAAAAAATTTGCTTGCTAAAGATGTGAAAAAAAGGGTTTAAAAATTCCCCATAGGTACTTTTTAATTTTGCAAACGAACCCTGCAAATCCAGCCTTATTGGTCCTTTAACACACAAAAAAAAAAGGACTAAAATATCTGGGGGGAGTTGTGGTTATCTCCATTCTGTTCCTCAGAGCACAGACAAGATACAGACAGCTTGCAGTCTCTAAGAAGAGCATTTTCATGCACAGAGACAAGCAATTCGATGTGCTAAACTATTATTTCTATGCAAAATGGTTTCTATTAGGTAATTTTATGAACTTATTTCTTGTGTATTTGCACCATATAGGTACCACAAGGCTGCTTTAGTGCTATAAAAAGAATGCACTTTGGTTACAAAACTTTGAAAATGTAAAAATCTTTATTTTTTGGCACAAAATTCAGGTTTTTCTTCTGTCCTTGCACCATAGAGTTTCACATGGCTGTATTAGAAATAGATAGAGCATGCATTTAGGTCGAAAGCTTTGCAAATATAAAAATGTTTGTGCAGACCTCATTGCGGGGGAGGGGAGAAGAGGAGGGAGGGGGGAGGAGAGGAGGAATTGGGAGGATAGGACCTCATCATCCTCCAGGGGAAATGCCCCCAGCCTCTCAGAAAAATTCAGAAAGACTCATTACAGTAATACATAGATTAAAAGGTATTTTACATAACACATGCATTATTACCTGTAGCACTATTACAGGTCTTAGGGCACATTACTACACTGATTTAACCTTTTTTTTTTTTTTCTTTTACTAATGACAGTAACTCTTTAAGCTTATACCCAGACAAAGCTAAAAGCTTTATTTGTTAGCTGGAATAGAAATATCTGGAGTAAAGACTCCATGAAGAAGTAACATTGACAAATGTGTACAGGGTGGGTCATTTATATGGATACACCTTAATAAAATGGGAATGGTTGGTGATATTAACTTCCTGTTTGTGGCACATTAGTATATGTGAGGGGGAAACTTTTCAAGATGGGTGGTGACCATGGAGGCTGTGACGGATCCTAGAGTTCCCCTACCTACTTGGATGGACTTTAGGTCATCACTATTTGAACCCCTCAGTTGATGTTGGCCAGTGACATAAAGCTCAGAGTTAAAATACTTTTATTTACTGTTTTCATACACTTTCTGCACACGGTCCACTTTCTGTGCACAATACACCTTTTGCACTCAAGGCACTGTATAGGGAGAGCTAATCACCTTTGTTGGATTATCTCTCAGACTACCTGTCACCTGTATTGCCTTTATTGGATTATCTCCCAGACTCACTGCCACCTGTATTGTCTTTACTGACCCTTCCCCCTGTGATGTCCTTCCTATAAAAGGAGACACTTGTTCCACAATAAAGAGTTCTGATTTTATACCTGAAGACTGGTGTTGCCTGGTTCTTTGGGTACAAGGATGCAATAATCTCTAGTTCTGCCAGGGGATAGTGCCTGTGATATGCTGGGGCTTGTCATCCGGAAGGAGAAGTCACTTTTGGTGGAGTCAGCCCGGCACAGAGGCCATTTTGAAGTCGGCCATTTTGAAGTCGGCCATTTTGAAGTCGGCCATTTTGAAGTCTGCCATTTTGAATCCAACTTTTGTTTTTCCAATACGAAGAAGGTCATGTGACACATCAAACTTATTGGGAATTTCACAAGAAAAACAATGATTTGCTTGGTTTTAACGTAACTTTATTATTTCATGAGTTATTTACAAGTTTCTGACCACTTATAAAATGTGTTCAATGTGCTGCGCATTTTGTTGGATTGTCAATGCAACCCTCTTCTCCCACTCTTCACACACTGATAGCAACACCGCAGGAGAAATGCTATCACAGGCTTCCAGTATGCGTAGTTTCAGGTGCTGCAGAATGGGCAAAACAAAAATTGGAACAGGACCCTCAGTTTACGCAGAAGATTTTGTTCAGTGATTAGGCAAACTTTTATGTGAATGGTGAAGTTAACAAACAAAACCACCGCTATTGGTCTGACACTTACCCACATTGGATAGATCCTTCCAAGACTGTTGGAACACAAAAATTGATGGTATGGTGTGGTATATGGTGTAGGAAGATAGTGGGGCCATTATTCATCAATGGAAACCTCAAGGCCACTGGATATGCAAAATTGCTACATGATGATGTGTTTCCCTCTTTATGAACTGAAGCTGGCACGGTCCCTGAGTTTTTCCAGCAAGATGGTGCACCACCACATTATGGGTGTCAGGCCTGAGCATTCCTAGATGAACAGTTTCCTGGAAAGTGGATTGGTCATCGTGGGCCAGTTGAATAGCCCCCAAGGTCTCACGATCTGACCCCCTTAGACTTTTATCTTTGGGGTCATCTGAAGGCAATTGTCTATGCTGTGATGATACGAGATGGGCAGCACCTGAAACTACGGATACTGGAAGCCTGTGCTAGCATTTTTCCTGCGGTGTTACATAGTTACATAGTTAGTACGGTCGAAAAAAGACATATGTCCATCAAGTTCAACCAGGGAATTAAAGGGTAGGGGTGTGGCGCGATATTGGGGAAGGGATGGGATTTTATATTTCTTCATAAGCATTAATGTTATTTTGTTCCAGCAATGTATCTAATCCTGTTTTAAAGCTGTTAATTGTTCCTGCTGTGACCAGTTCCTGAGGTAGACTGTTCCATAAGTTCACAGTTCTCATGGTAAAGAAGGCGTGTTGCCCCTTGAGACTAAACTTTTTCTTCTCCAGACGGAGGGAGTGCCCCCTCGTCCTTTGGGGGGGTTTAACCTGGAACAGTTTTTCTCCATATTTTTTGTATGGGCCATTAATATACTTATATACGTTTATCATATCCCCCCTTAAACGTCTCTTCTCAAGACTAAACAATTGTAACTCCTTTAATCGCTCCTCATAGCTAAGATGTTCTGTGCCCCATATTAGTTTAGTCGCACGTCTCTGCACCCTTTCCAGCTCCACAGTATCCCTTTTATGTACAGGCGACCAAAACTGAACAGCATATTCCAGGTGAGGCCGTACCAATGCTTTATAAAGGGGGAGTATTATGTCCCTGTCCCTTGAGTCCATGCCTCTTTTGATACATGACAATATCCTGCTGGCTTTGGAAGCAGCAGCCTGATATTGAATGCTATTCTGTAGTCTGTGATCTACAAGTACACCCAGATCCTTCTCTACCAGTGACTCTGCCAGTTTAATGCCCCCTAAGACATACGATGCATGCATGTTATTAGTACCCAGATGCATAACTTTACATTCACCCACATTGAACCTCATTTGCCAAGTGGATGCCCAGACACTTAGTCTATCCAAGTCATCTTGTAACTTATGCACATCCTCTATAGACTGTACTGTGCTACAAAGCTTGGTGTCATCTGCAAAGATAGAAACAGAGCTGTTAATGCCATCCTCTATATCATTGATAAATAAATTAAAAAACAGCGGGCCCAGTACAGAACCTTGGGGTACACCACTAATTACCGGGGACCAATCAGAGTACGAATCATTGACCACCACTCTCTGGGTACGATTCATGAGCCAGTGTTCAATCCAGTTACAAACTAAAGTTTCCAAGCCCAAGGACCTTAACTTACCTGTCAGACGTCTGTGAGGGACAGTATCAAACGCTTTGGCAAAATCCAGAAACACTATATCCACAGCCATTCCTCTGTCAAGGCTTCTACTCACCTCTTCATAAAAGCAAATTAGATTGCTTTGACAACTTCTATCCTTAGTAAACCCATGCTGGCTATCACTTATAATACAATTATCCCCTATGTATTCCTGTATGTAATCCCTTATAAGTCCTTCAAACAATTTACCCACAATGCACGTTAAACTCACCAGTTTATAGTTTCCTGGGGAAGACCTAGGGCCCTTTTTGAAGATTGGCACCACATTCGCCTTGCCCCAGTCCCTTGGCACAATACCAGACACCAGAGAATCTCTAAATATCAGGAACAGGGGTACAGATATTACTGAACTTACTTCTCTAAGAACTCTTGGGTGCAATCCATCTGGCCCTGGAGATTTGCTTACATTTATATTACTTAACTTACCTTGTACTATCTCTGCATTAAGCCAGTTCAGTACATTACATGATGTGTTACCAGCACTGACCTGTCCAATGTCAGCTCCTTCTTCTTCCATAGTATATACAGAACTAAAGAACCCATTCAGTAGCTCCACTTTCTCTTTATCGCCTGTGACAACCTCCCCATTATCATTATTAAGAGGTCCTACATGCTCTGTCCTTGTTTTTTTTTGCATTTATATATCTAAAAAAATATTTAGGATTAGTTTTGCTTTCTTTGGCCACCTGTCTCTCGTTTTGAATTTTTGCTGTTTTTATTACATTTTTACAGATTTTATTAAGCTCTTTGTACTGTTTAAATGTTATAGCTGACCCATCAGATTAGAATTTTTTGAAGGCTATTTTTTTGTTGTTTATTGCTCTTTTAACATAATTTGTCAGCCATGTAGGATTTAGTTTTAATCGTTTATATTTGTTCCCCTTTGGTATATATTAAGATGTATAGTTATTTAGAGTTGATTTAAAGATGTCCCATTTACCTTCTGTATCAGTATTTGAGAACACTTCCCCCCAGTCTATGTCCTGTAGTGCAGCTCTCAGCCCAGGGAAGTTTGCCTTTTTAAAGTTATATGTTTTTGCCTTCCCCGCCTGTCTTTGTTTTCTACATTTTAAGTCAAAAGTAACTCTATTGTGGTCGCTATTACCAAGGTTTTCCCGCACAGTTACATTACCAACCAGCTCTGCGTTGTTGGAAATGATCAGATCCAACAAGGCATCACTTCTTGTTGGGTCCTCCACAAACTGGCCCAGAAAATTATCCTGCAATAAATTTAGGAATTGTCGCCTCTTTGTAGTTTTAGCCAACCCCGGACCCCAATCTATATCTGGATAGTTAAAATCTCCCATTATTACCACTGTACCTGCCCGGGCGGCCCTCTCTATTTGTTTATGCAGCCGACCTTCTATCTCTTCAGTGATATTAGGGGGTCTGTAGATTACACCAAGTATTATTTTTTCAGTATTTCCCTCCTTTTGCAATTCTACCCACAGGGATTCCACCTCCTCAGAATCATCACACACTGTGGCATCGTTCACACTGACTTTCATACCACTTCTAACATACAGACAGACTCCACCACCTTTTCTGTTCATTCTATCTTTGCGAAACAATGTAAACCCCTGCAGATTGACAGCCCAGTCATGCGAGGAGTCCAGCCATGTCTCAGTGACCCCATCTATATCAATATGTTCCTCCAGTATCAAGGCCTCAAGATCCCCAATTTTATTAGCTAGGCTTCTGGCATTTGTGAACATACACTTTACATTTCCATCCTTTATGTTATTGGGGTTAATGGGATTCAAGGGTGTAAGTTTTATTTTCCTATGAAGCCTATTCCTATTAACTATTCTAACCCCTCCCTCCGCTCCACCCCCAGGTACATTTATAGTTCCCACCTCTCTATCTACACTATTTTCCCCCTCTTTGCTGTAGGTTCCCTCCCCCCAAGTCCCTAGTTTAAACATTCCTCCACCCTTCTAGCCATCTTCTCCCCAAGAACAGCTGCACCCTCCCCATTGAGGTGCAGCCCGTCCCTACGGTAGAGCCGGTAACCGACAGCGAAGTCAGCCCAGTTCTCCATGAACCCAAACCCTTCCTTCCTACACCAGCTTCTGAGCCACTTATTTACCTCCCTGATCTCCCGCTGCCTCTCTGGTGCGGCTCGTGGTACTGGTAGTATTTCAGAAAATACTACCTTGGAGGTCCTTGCCTTAAGTTTGCGGCCTAAGTCCCTGAAATCATTTTTAAGGACACTCCACCTACCTCTTACTTTGTCATTGGTGCCAATATGTACCATGACTGCTGGGTCCTCTCCAGCCCCACCCAGCAACCTGTCAACCCGATCCGCGATGTGCCGAACTCGTGCGCCAGGCAGACAACACACTGTTGCTATCAGTGTGTGAAGAATGGGAGAAGAGGGTTGCATTGACAATCCAACACAATGGGCAGCACATTTTATAAGTGGTCAGAAACTTGTAAATAACTCATGAAAGAATAAAGTTACGTTAAAACCAAGCACATTGTTGTTTTTCTTGTGAAATTCCCAATAAGTTTGATGTGTCCCATGACCCTCTTCCTATTGAAAAAACAAAAGTTGGATTCAAAATGGCCGCCATGGTCACCACCCATCTTGAAAAGTTTCCCCCCTCACATATACTAATGTGCCACAAACATGAAATTAATATCACCAACCATTCCCATTTTATTAAGGTGTATCCATATAAATGGCCCACCCTGTATTTCAAGTTGATACATAATAAAAAAAAAAGCTAATTTGTGACTTCATTGCCTCCCAATCCTTCGGAGAAGAGTTATCACAGTGGAATATAATGATTTCCATAATTTCCTTTTATCTTCTTTTGAAAACTTATACTGACATATGAAGTGTATCAATATACAGTGGTCCCTCAACATATGATGGTAATTCGTTCCAAACGACCCATCGTTTGTCGAATCCATCGTATGTTGAGGGATTCGTGCAATGTAAAGTATAGGAAGTTATACTCACCTGTCCCCACTGCTCCGGACCGCGTCCTCACTGCTTCCGATGCTGTCCCAAGGGCTCCCGATGCTGTCCCGCTGCTCCTGCGTCTTCTTCGGGATCCTCCGGCTTTTTCCCCATCTTCTCCGATGTCCGGGCCTCGCTTTCTGGTGACATTATTATGTTGCGACGTCGGGACGGTGTGTGCAGCGACGTAATAACGACGCCGGAAAGCGAGGCCCGGACCCTGGAGAAGATGCAGAAAACGCCGGAGGATTGCAAAGTGGACCCGGAGCAGCGGGGATAGGTAAGTGAACCTGTCCGGGATGCTTAAACTGCTATCCGACAGCAGCTTAAGCATTTTGCGCTGTCGGATAGCAGTTAATGTGATGGCCCCGACATATAAAAGCATCATATTTCGATGCTGACATCGACATGCGATGGCCTCTGAGAGGCCATCGTATGTCGATTTGATCATATGTCGGGGCCATTGCATGTCGGGGGTTACTGTATGTGTATATATATATATATATATATATATCTCACAATCTCAGACAGATAATGTAGCGTTCAATATCAGATGATCCAATTATATTCTTGGGTGAGGAGATAAGAGTGCAGAAGCAAGCTGTGTGAACATTACAACACCTACATCAGGAGGATAACAAGATAACTTTGCAACTGCTGGCAGAAAAATAACCCTTATCATTTCTGAAACAGATAAATAACCAGAGATGTGAACTTAGAAAATTCAATCCATTTCTACTCTGATGTTCATGGATCTATTATTCACAAAATGAGTTGTCAAGAAAATGAGGTTTAAATGCAATAGCCCAACACAATAGAGGAAACTAACTCTTCATCTACAACATGAATGTTGTGTATAGGGGTGTAGATAAAGGCAAATTGGCCCCAGTACAAATGTTAAACTTGGGCCCCTTTCCCCCGTGAAAATTATCTTCACACCTGCCAGCAGCAGCTCCTAATAACTCTCAGTTGCATCATTGGATCTCTTAAAGTGTCACTTCAATGATGCCTTCCCACCTGCACATGGCTCACGCCGGGTGGTCGGAATGCAGAGGCCATCGTATGACGCCAAGCACATTCTACTTATTGTGAACTGTTTCTCTCCACTCTAAACTGTGGTAAGCACATAGGATCACATCTTTAGAATGACCCTTTAACCCCTTAAGGACTCAGGGTTTTTCCGTTTTTGCACTTTCGTTTTTTCCTCCTTACCTTTTAAAAATCATAACCCTTTCAATTTTCCACCTAAAAATACATATTATGGCTTATTTTTTGCGTCGCCAATTCTACTTTGCAGTGACATTAGTCATTTTACCCAAAAATGCACGGCGAAACGGAAAAAAAAATCATTGTGCGACAAAATCGAAAAAAAAACGCCATTTTGTAACTTTTGGGGGCTTCCGTTTCTACGCAGTGCATATTTCGGTAAAAATTACACCTTATCATTATTCTGTAGGTCCATACGGTTAAAATGATCGCCTACTTATATAGGTTGGATTTTGTCGCACTTCTGGAAAAAATCATAACTACATGCAGGAAAATTTATACGTTTAAAAATGTCATCTTCTGACCCCTATAACTTTTTTATTTTTCCACATACAGGGCGGTATGAGGACTCATTTTTTGCGCCGTGATCTGAAGTTTTTATTGGTATGATTTTTGTTTTGATCTGACTTTTTGATCACTTTTTATTCATTTTTTAATGTTATAAAAAGTTACCAAAATACGCTTTTTTGGACTTTGGAATTTTTTTGCGCGTACGCCATTGACCGTACGGCTTAATTAATTATATATTTTTATAGTTCGGACATTTACGCACGCGGCGATACCACATATGTTTATTTATTTATTTTTTTACACTGTTTTATTTTTTTTATGGGAAAAGGGGGGTGATTCAAACTTTTATTAGGGAAGGGGTTAAATGACCTTTATTAACACTTTTTTTTTACTTTTTTTTTGCAGTGTTATAGGTCCCATAGGGACCTATAACACTGCACACACTGATCTCTCATCCTGATCACAGGCGTGTATTAACACGCCTGTGATCAGCATTATCGGCGCTTGACTGCTCCTGCCTGGATCTCAGGCACGGAGCAGTCATTCGTCGATCGGACACCGAGGAGGCATGTAAGAGCCCTCCCGGTGTCTGATCAGCTGTTCGGGACGCCGCGATTTCACCGCGGCGGTCCCGAACAGCCCGACTGAGCAGCCGGGATACTTTCAGTTTCACTTTAGAAGCGGCGGTCAGCTTTGACCGCCGCTTCTAAAGGGTTAATACCGCACATTGCCGCGATCGGCGATGTGTGGTATTAGCCGCGGGTCCCGGCCGTTGATTAGCGCCGGGACCCACGCGATATGATGCGGGATCGCGGCGCGATCCCGCTTCATATCGCGGGAGCCGGCGCAGGACGTAAATATACGTCCTGCGTCGTTAAGGGGTTAAAGGGGTACTCTGGTGGAAAGCTATTTTTTTAAATCAAATGGTGCCAGAAAGTTAATCAAATTTGTAAATGACTTCTATTTAACCCCTTGGTTACGGAGCCCATTATGACCCTAAGGACGGGAGCATTTTTTGTAAATCTGACCACTTTCACTTTAAGCATTAATAACTCTGGGATGCTTTTACTTATAAATTTGATTCCGAGAGTTTTTTTTGCGACATATTGTACTTTATGTTAGTGGTAAATTTTTTGTCGATCCTGCATCATTTCTTAGTGAAAAATTCAAAAATTTTATGAAAAATTCTAAAATTTTGCATTTTTCTAACTTTGAAGCTCTCTGCTTGTAAGGAAAATAAACATTCCAAATAAATTATATATTGATTCACAAACACAATATGTCTTCTTTATGTTTGCATCATAAAGTTGACATGTTTTTACTTTTGGAAGACATCAGAGGGCTTCAAAGTTCAGCGGCAATTTTTCCAATTTTTCACAAAATTTTACAAAATCGGAATTTTTCAGGGACCAGTTCTGGTTTGAAGTGGATTTGAAGGGTCTTCATTTTAGAAATACCCAATAAATGACCCCATTATAAAAACTGGACCCCTCAAAGTATTCAAAATGACATTCAGTAAGTGTGTTAACCCTTTAGGTGTTTCACAGGAATATCAGCAAATTGAAGGAGAAAATTTAAAATCTTCATTTTTTACACTCGAATGTTCTTGTAGGCCCAGTTTTTGAATTTTTACAAGGGGTAAAAGGAAAAAAATCCTCTCAAAATTTGTAACCCAATTTCTCTCGAGTAAGGAAATACCTCAAATTTTGATGTCAAGTGTTCGGCGGGCGCAGTAAAGGGCTCAGAAGGGAAGGAGCAACAATGGGATTTTGGAGAGTGAGTTTTTCTGAAATGGTTTTTGGGGGGCATGTCACTTTTAGGAAGCCCCTATGGTGCCAGGACAGCAAACCCCCCACCCATAGCACACTATTATGGAAACTACACCCCTCAAGGAACGTAACAAGGGGTATGGTGAGCCTTAACACCCCACAGGTGTTTGACAACTTTTTGTTAAAGTTGGATGTGTAAATGAAAAAAAGTATTTTTTCACTAAAATGCTGGTTTTTCCCCAAATTTTACTTTTCTACAAGGGGTAATAGGAGAAAATGCCCCCACAATTTGTAACCCCATTTCTTCTGAGTATGGAAATACCCCATGTTTGGACGTCAAGTGCATTGCGAGCGAACTACAATGCTCAGAAGAGAAGAAGCGCCATTGAGCTTTTAAAGAGATAATTTGTTTGGAATGGAAGTCAGTCGGGGCTATATGCGTTTACAAAGCCCCCCGTGGTGCTAGAACAGTGGACCCCCCACATGGGACCCCATTTTGGAAACTACACCCCTCACGGAATGTAATAAGGGGTACAGTGAGCATTTACACCCTACTGGCGTTTGACAGATCTTTGGAACAGTGGGCTGTGCAAACAAAAAAATTACATTTTTCATTTTCACTGACCACTGTTCCAAAAATCTGTCAGACACCTGTGGGGCGTAAATTCTCACGGTACCCCCATTCCGTGAGGGGCGTAGTTTCCAAAATGGGGACACATGTGGGTATTTATTTTTTTGCGTTTATGTCAGAACCACTGTAAAATCAGCCACCCCTGTGCAAATCACCAATTTAGGCCTCAAATGTACATGGTGCGCTCTCAATCCTGAGCCTTGTTGTGCGCCCGCAGAGCATTTTACACCCACATATGGGGTATTTCCGTACTCAGGAGAAATTGCGTGACAAATTTTGGGGGTCTTTTTTTCCTTTTACCTCTTGTGAAAATAAAAAGTAAAGGGCAACACCAGCATGTTAGGGTAAAAAAAAAAAAATTTTACACTAACAGGTTGGTGTAGACCCCAACTTTTCCTTTTCATAAGGGGTAAAAGGAGAAAAAGCCCCCCAAAATATGTAGTGCAATTTCTCCCGAGTACGGAAATACCCCATATGTGGCCCTAAACTGTTTCCTTGAAATACGACAGGGCTCTGAAGTGAGAGAGCGCCATGCGCATTTGAGGACTAAATTAGGGATTGAATAGGGGTGGACATAGGGGTATTTTACGCCAGTGATTCCCAAACAGGGTGCCTCCAGCTGTTGCTAAACTCCCAGCATGCCTGGACAGTCAGTGGCTGTCCAGAAATGCGTGGAGTTGTTGTTTTGCAACAGCTGGAGGCTCTGTTTTGGAAACACTGCCGTACAATACGTTTTTCATTTTTATTCGGGGTACAGTGTAAGGGAGTGTATATGTAGTGTTTTACTCTTTACTTGGTGTTAGTGTAGTGTAGTGTAGTGTTTTTAGGGTACATTCGCACTGGCGGGTTACGGTGAGTTTCCCGCTAGGAATTTGTGCTGTGGCGAAAAATTTGCCGCAGCTCATTCTTGAAGCAGGAAACTTACTGTAAACCTGCCTGTGTGAATGTACCCTGTACATTCACATGGGGGGGAAACCTCCAGCTGTTTCAAAACTACAACTCCCAGCATGTACTGACAGACTGTGCATGCTGGGAGTTGTAGTTTTGCAACAGCTGGAGGCACACTGGTTGGAAAACCTTCAGTTAGGTTCTGTTACCTAACTCAGTATTTTCCAACCACTGTGCCTCCAGCTGTTGCAAAACTACAACTCCCAGCATGCTCAGTCTGTCAGTACATGCTGGGAGTTGTAGTTTTGCAACAGCTGGAGGCACACTGGTTGGAAAACCTTCAGTTAGGTTCTGTTACCTAACTCAGTATTTGCCAACCAGTGTGCCTCCAGCTGTTGCAAAACTACAACTCCCAGCATGCACGGTTTGTCAGTACATGCTGGGAGTTGTAGTTTTGCAACAGCTGGAGGCACACTGGTTGGAAAACCTTCAGTTAGGTTCTGTTACCTAACTCAGTATTTTCCAACCAGTGTACCTCCAGCTGTTGAAAAACTACAATTCCCAGCTTGTACTGATCACAGAAGGGCATGCTGGGAGATGTAGTTATGCAACAGCTGGAGTGCAACAATTTAGAGACCACTGAACAGTGATCTCCAAACTGTGGACCTCCAGATGTTGCAAAACTCCAACTTCCAGCATGCCCAGACAGCAAACAGCTGTGTGGGCATTCTAGGAGTTGTAGTTTTGCAAGATCTAGAGGGCCACATTATAGAGATCACTGTGCAGTGGTCTCTAAACTGTAGACCTCCAGCTGTTGCAAAACTACAAATCCCAGCATGCCCACACAGCAAACAGCTGTCTGGGCATGCTGGGAGTTGTAGTTTTGCAACCTCTTGAGGGCTAAAGTCTAGAGACCACTATAGTGGTCTCAGACTGTAGCCCTCTAGATGTTGCTAGGCAACTTACCGTCTTCCGTCGCATCCAGGTAGCCGTCCTATTCTGCCGCACGCCGCCAGCCGATCACCGTCGCTCCGCAGCCTCCGGACGGGTAAGTGGACGTCGGCGCCCGGTCCTCTTCGTTTTCCCCATTCTGCCCCGCCTATTGTGGGTGGGCAGGATGGGGAAAACGAAAGTAAAGCCCCCCCTGCCCCCGATCTGCTATTGGTGGCCGCGTCTAGACCACCAATAGCAGGGATAGGAGGGGTGGCACCCCTGCAACCTCACTCCTATCGCTTTAGGGGGATCGTGGGTGTCTTAGACAACCGCGATCCCCCGTATATTCCGGGTCACCGGGTCACCATAGACCCGTAATGACCCGGAATCGGCGCAAATCGCAAGTGTGAATTCACTTGCGATTTGCGCCGATCGCTGACATGGGGGGGGGGGGGTCTAATGACCCCTCTGGGCATTTGCACGGGATGCCTGCTGATTGATATCAGCAGTCACCCCGATCCGGTCCCCGCCCAGCGCGCGGCGGGGACCGAAATTCCCACGGGCGTATGGATACGCCCTTCATCCTTGAGTACCAGGACGCAAGGGCGTATGCATACGCCCTTCGTCCCCAACAGATTAACAATCATCATGATCCTTCCAGTACTAATCAGCTGCTTTATGCTCCAGAAAAAGTTTCATTTCTTTCTGGAGTTCTTTTCAGTCTGCTCACATCTCTGTCTGTATCAGGAACTTTCCAGAGCAGGAGAGGTTTGCTATAGGGATTTGCTTGTACTCTTGACAGTTCCGGACATGGACAGAGGTGTCAGCAGAGAGCACTGTGGTCAGACTGAAAAGAATTCCAGAAAGAAATACAACTTCCTGTGGAGCATACAGCAGCTGATAAGTACTGGAAAGTTTATGATTTTTAAATAGAAGTAATTTACAAATCTGTTCAACTTTCTGACACCATTTGATTTGAAAAAATTGTTTCCCACCGGAGTACCCCTTTGAGGTTCCTGTATACTTTAGGTAAAGGGGTGCCAGAAAGTTAAACAGATTTGTGAATTACTTCTATTTAAAAATCTTAATCCTTCCAGTACTTATCAGCTCCTGTATGCTCCACAGGAAATTCTTTTCTTTTTTAATTTATTTTCTGTCTGACCACAGTGCTCTCTGCTGACACCTCTGTCCATTTTAGGAATTGTCCAGAGCAGGATAGGTTTGTTATGGGGATTTGCTCTTACTCTGGACAGTTCCTAAAATGTACAGAGGTGTCAGCAGAGAGCACTGTGGTGAGACAGAAAAGAAAAGAAAAGAGAAAAGAACCTCTTCTGGAACAAACAGCAGCTGATTAGTACTGGAATGGTTAAGATTTTTAAATAGAAGTAATTTACAAATCTATTTAACTTTCTGGCACGAGTTGATTTAAAAAATTTTTTTCCAGTGGAGTACCACTTTGAAGTGATTGCCTAAAGTGTACGTGGGCCTCCTGACTCTCCCTTGACAGATGAGCAGTGTGTCTCACCTTATTTTATTGTAAAAGGGGTATCCAGGAATAGAAAAACACAGCTATTTGCTTTCAAAATCACCTCCATGTCTGTCTTTAGGTTAGGTGTGGTTTTACAACTTGGCTCCATTCATTTCAATGGAACTGAGCTGCAGAACCACACTCAACCTGGGGACAGACGTGGAGCTGTTTTTAAAAGAAAGTAGCTGTGTTTTTCTATTCATGGATAACCCCTTAAAGTTACACATTTGCACAAATGTGCTTCTGAGCAAAACTTGGTGTGGTTTCACAGGATCAGATTTTTCTGGTCATTTGCTAGGCTAAGGAATCACAGTCCTCTCGGGCATACTACAGGATACCCGACATCCCTGGGCTGCTTGTAAGGCTTTAGAATTAGATGCAGGACAATTTTAAAACCTTTATTCTTCACTATGAAGGACGGCCCTGAAGATATCTAAATATGGTGAGAAAGTAGATTTCACCCTATATACTGTGTTGTTAGCAGTTATATAGGGTGAAATCTGATGACAGATTCCCTTTAACAGAATGTTTCTCAAACCAGTGAGGTCCCTAAAATGTTGCTTTTATGTGAATGAACCCCCCCCTTTTGGCTTATTTACCCTAAATCCCTGATTAAGATATTTAATGTCTATCTGTCTATCTATCTATTTATATCAGGCGTTCAGAGTAAATGGGCCAAAGAAATCATGTGATATACATAAACAGGAGAATGCCACAGCACACTGCTAGCACAAAGATACAGATAAAACATGAAATGCTATATGGCTACTAGTGTTGCTCGCGAATATTCGCAATTCGAATTTTATTTGCGAATATCGCATATTCGCGAATTCGCGAATATTCACGAATATAGCTCTATATATTCGTAATTACGAATAAATATATTTTTTTTTTCACAGTAAAAATCACAGTGATCATCCCTTTCTGCTTCCAGCTTATGTGGTGTAAGAAGGCTCTAATACTACTGTGTGAGACTGGTGTGCGAATTTTCGCATATGCGAAAAAGTTGCATATGCTAATTTTCGCATATGCTAATTTTTGTATATGCAAATTTTCGCATATTTTAATTTTCGCATATTTTAATTTTCGCACACGCGGATATTCGCATATGCGAAAATAAAACGAGAATATTACGAATATGCGAATATTCGCGAATATGACGAATATTCGTCCATATATTCGCGAATATTCGCGAATTCGAATATGGCCTATGCCGCTCAACACTAATGGCTACAATACAAAAATGCACCCCACCCATCTTTTAAGGTGCTGGATGTTCCAGACCTTACAAGCCTGGTAACTGATTGCACATAGGCACATTCACAGTGTCGGGTCCGTCCCAAGGAGGTCACCTTATCGCGGTGGGATGGTCCAAACTATTTGGCTAAATGGTAAGCAAAGCACCTCAATTTTTTTCATTTTTTGAATTGTAGCAATATAGCATTTCATGTTTTATCTGTATCTTTGTGCTAGCAGTGTGCTGCAGCATTCTCCTGCTTATATATATACTAGCTGAGTACCCGGCGTTGAGCGGTTTTTCCATCCTAATCCTTGTTGGGGAGGAAAATAAACAAAAGGTGGAAGCTTTTGATTTCATATACCGTCCTCATATATTGTTGTCATATCCCATCCTCATATCTCAACCTCATATCCCGTCCTCATATCCCGTCCATCTATCCCGTCCTCCTATCCCGTCCTCCTATCCCGTCCTCCTTTCCCGTCCTCCTTTCCCGTCCTCCTTTCCCGTCCTCCTTTCCCAACCTCCTATCTCGACCTCCTATCCCGACCTCCTATCTCGACCTCCTATCCAGTCCTCCTATCCCAACCTCCTATCCCAACCTACTATCTCGACCTCCTATCCAGTCCTCCTATACCGGTCCTCCTATCGCGTCCTCCTATCGCATCCTCCTATCTCGACCTCCTATCCCGTCCTCCTATCCCGTCCTCCTATCCCGACCTCCTATCCCGACCTGTAATATGTGTACCAGTTATTGAAATATCTCCAGCCGTACGAAGTTATGTGGGAACATACATTTCCCATTGATTTGCATGGGACTTTAAACAAAAACCCCGACCCTCACAAATGGGGGTAGTTAAGGGTTAAATTAACTATCCTATATTTTAAGTGGATATATAAGTAACATGTGACCAAGTATTATCGAAATATCTCAAGCTGTTTGGAAGTTATGCAGTAACATATATTTCCCATTCACTTGTATGGGACTTTAAACATAAACCCCGCCCCTGGCAAATGAAGGTGAGTAAGGGTTAAATCATCTATCCTATGTTTGTTGTTGACATATTAGTAACATGTGTGCCAAGTTTCATGTTAATATCTTTAGCCGTTTGGACCAGATGGATTGCACCCAAGAGTTCTTAGAGAGGTAAGTTCAGTCATATCTGTACCCCTGTTCATGATATTTAGAGATTCTCTGGTGTCTGGTATTGTGCCAAGGGACTGGCGCAAGGCGAATGTGGTGCCAATCTTCAAGAAGGGCTCTAGGTCTTCCCCAGGAAACTATAGACCGGTAAGTTTAACGTGCATTGTTGGTAAATTGTTTGAAGGACTTATAAGGGATTACATACAGGAATACATAGGGGATAATTGTATTATAAGTGATAGCCAGCATGGGTTTACTAAGGATAGAAGTTGTCAAACCAATCTAATTTGCTTTTATGAAGAGGTGAGTAGAAGCCTTGACAGAGGAATGGCTGTGGATATAGTGTTTCTGGATTTTGCTAAAGCGTTTGATACTGTCCCTCATAGATGTCTGACAGGTAAGTTAAGGTTTTTGGGTTTGGAAATTTTAGTTTGTAACTGGATTGAACACTGACTCATGGATCGTTCCCAGAGAGTGGTGGTCAATGATTCGTACTCTGATTGGTCCCCGGTTATTAGTGGTGTACCCCAAGGTTCAGTACTGGGCCCGCTGTTGTTTAATTTATTTATCAATGATATAGAGGATGGCATTAACAGCTCTGTTTCTATCTTTGCAGATGACACCAAGCTTTGTAGCACGGTACAGTCTATAGAGGATGTGCATAAGTTACAAGATGACTTGGGTAGACTAAGTGTCTGGGCATCCACTTGGCAAATGAGGTTCAATGTGGATAAATGTAAAGTTATGCATCTGGGTACTAATAACCTGCATGCATCGTATGTCTTAGGGGGGATTAAACTGGCAGAGTCACTGGTAGAGAAGGATCTGGGTGTACTTGTAGATCACAGACTACAGAATAGCATGCAATGTCAGGCTGCTGCTTCCAAAGCCGGAAGGATATTGTCATGTATAAAAAGAGGCATGGACTCGAGGGACAGGGACATAATACTCCCCCTTTATAAAGCATTGGTACGGCCTCACCTGGAATATGCTGTTCAGTTTTGGTCGCCTGTTCATAAAAGGGACACTGTGGAGCTGGAGAGGGTGCAGAGACGTGCGACTAAACTAATATGGGGCATGGAACATCTTAGCTATGAGGAGCAATTAAAGGAGTTACAATTGTTTAGTCTTGAGAAGAGACGTCTAAGTGGGGGGGCGGGGGGGATATGATAAATGTATATAAGTATATTAATGGCCCATACAAAAAATATGGAGAAAAACTGTTCCAGGTTAAACCCCCAAAGGACAAAGGGGCACTCCCTTCGTCTGGAGAAGAAAAAGTTTAGTCTCAAGGGGCAACACGCCTTCTTTACCGTGAGAACTGTGAACTTATGGAACAGTCTACCTCAGGAACTGGTCACAGCAGGAAAAATTAACAGCTTTAAAACAGGATTAGATATATTCCTGTAACAAAATAACATTAATGCTTATGAAGAAATATAAAATCCCATCCCTTCCCCAATATTGCGCCACACCCCTACCCTTCAATTCCCTGGTTGAACTTGATGGACCTATGTCTTTTTTCAACCGTACTAACTATGTAACTATGTAACTATGTGATGCTGAAACATACACACATATATACATACATACATACATACACACACACACACACACACGTTGAGTTTTATATATATATATATATATATATATATATATATATATATATATATATATCAAGAATTTTTGAGCCTCATACAACTGAAGTGTTCCATATATAATAAGGAAAAAAAATGATAAATACAGTGATATATAGGAGCGGTGTGCGCAGTAATGTGATGACGGCGATGTGAGAGCAACAATCCCGGGCAGCAGAGACGTTCTGAAGTGGGGGGGACACTTAGGGGATGCGGCGACAGCGATGGATGGTGACATACAGGGCAGCGGTGATGGTCCGTAGTGGCGGGCACAGGTGAGTATAACTTCCTATAGTTTACATTCCACGGATCCCTCAACATACAATGGTTTCAACAAACGATGGTATTTGGAACGGATTACTATGGTATGTTGAGGGACCACTGTATATATATATATATATATATATATATATATGTATAGGATCCAACAATAACGCAGCACTCCAAAGAACGGTGAAAAAAAGTGTTGATTTATTCCTGTCACATCAGTACAAGCAACATTTCTGCTCCAATGGAGCTATTTTCAAGCTTGAAAATGGCTCCATAGGAGCAGAAACGTTGCTTTTACTGATGTGACAGGAATAAATCAACACTTTTTTTCACCGTTCTTTGGAGTGCTACGTTATTGTTGGATCCTATTTAAACTGAGGACTTTTGGTCAAGAAGTTTTTGGACGCTGGCACCCACACATTGAGGCTGAGTAGTGCTGCAATACTTTTTTGGTTTTTATATATATGTATATATATTGTGAGAAGGTGAAAGGTATCGTGGTGGATGGGTGATATGTGTCACCAAGGCTCCTGGCTTAGGTGAAGTAAGAGCCGGTATTTATTCAGTGTCTGTGCTGCGATGCAGACTGACACTGTGGCCGTAGTATGGCTAGAAGGCCAATCTGGGACGGCTCTTCCTGGGAATGACCAAGTGCAGGGTGGGGCCATTCCCCACAATCCACGCCGCCTTTTGATGGCCTTAAAGGGGTACTCCGGTACCACAGTTTTATGGTTACCTAGCGTGCTTGAAGTGAGTTTAGCACTTTTGTAATTCACATGTGATACATCTGTCCACAGCATATATGCTTTTTTACTGACCTCTTTTCTGTGAAGGAAGTTCAGTGGTTTTTTGGTTGCTTTTGACTGTTGTCCACACCTGCGGCCATGTATGTTCACTGTTGTGGACAAGACGTCAGAGCTGCAGGTGTTGCTGTTTTTTTTCTTTTGCACTTGTTTCACCCCTTTTCCACACCTCTGTAATGAATATTCATTGAATTGTTGAGGGAGGATGGATGTCTCCTCCGGCTGTCAGCCTGCCCTGTGCCCGGCTTGAATACTCTGTATCAGCGCTGCGGCTGACATGTAACCCCTTCCACGCCATGGGGACCATGCGCCCGTGGGGGGGGGGGGAATCGGCTATCATGATTCCCCCCACGGGCGCACGATCCCCATGGCAGGGGAATTGGTAACATGTCGGCCGCAGCACTATCATGATTCCCTCTGCGGCAGTCCCCACATCAGGGAATGAATTGCCAGCCGCAGCGCTGTCCCCACATCAGGGAACTAGTCATATTTGACCCGCGGACACTCCTCTGCTTCCTGATAACCCCCCCATGGAATGTCCTCGCAAGGGTTAACTGTGAGCCGCAGCAGCCCTGTACATTCTCCCCACGTCGGGGAATGAATGAATTGTGAGCGCGGGCACAGGGCTTCTGATCTGTAATAATGAATGTGTGACCCGCGGACACTCCTCTGCTTCCTGATAACCCCCCCATCGAATGTCCCCGCAGGGGATAACTGTGAGCCGCAGCAGCCCTGTACATTCTCCCCATGTCGGGGAATGAATGAATTGTGAGCGCGGGCACAGGGCTTCTGATCTGTAATAATGAATGTGACATATTCCTGTGCTCGGGGCTGCAAAAATGAACATACACTTTGACTTACCTTCCTATGTTCCCCCGTTGCTACAGGTAACAGCTGTGCGGTCCTCTGCTGAGAGCCATCAGCGAATCACTGGCCGCAGCGATGTCCCGCCTCACCCGGCTCCTTACATGGTAGTGCGCTCAGCCTATGGGGACTATTTAAGTGTAAAAAAAAATGTAAAAGTAAAAAAAAAGTGAAAAATCCCCTCCCCCAATAAAAAGGTAAAACGTCCGTTTTTTCCTATTTTACCCCCAAAAAGCGTAAAAAAGAAATTTTATAGACATATTTGGTATCGCCGCGTGTGTAAATGTCCGAACTATTAAAATAAAATGTTAATGATCCTGTACGGAGAACGGCGTGAACGGAAAAAAAAAGTCCAAAATTGCTACTTTTTAAATACATTTTATAAAAAAAAAAAATTTGAAAAAATGTATTAAAAGTTTTTATATGCAAATGTGGTATAAACAAAAAAACAGATCATGGCGCAAAAAATGAGCCCTCATACCACCGCTTATACGGAAAAATAAAAAAGTTAGAGGTCATCAAAATAAAGGGATTATAAACGTACTAATTTGGCTAAAAAGTTTGTTATTTTTTTTAAGCACAACAATAATAGAAAAGTATGTAATAATGGGTATCATTTTAATCGTATTGACCCTCAGAATAAAGAACACATGTCATTTTTACCATAAATTATATGGTGTGAAAACTAAACCTTCCAAAATTAGAAAAATTGCGTTTTTCTTTTTAATTTCCCCCCAAAAATAGTGTTTTTTGGTTGCACCATACATTTTATGATATAATGAGTTATGTCATTACAAAGGACAACTGGTCGCGCAAAAAACAAGCCCTCACACTAGTCTGTGGATGAAAATATCAAAGAGTTATGATTTTTAGAAGGCAAGGAGGAAAAAATGTAAACGTAAAAATTAAATTGTCTGAGACCTTAAGGCCAAAATGGGCTGAGTCCTTAAGGGGTTAAAGGCAGGCTGCTCCACCAGCTGAGGGGGATTTGCTAGTTGCATCTCACACTGTCAGAGAGAGCTGCATGTAGAGTTCTTCCCTGCATTTACTCCAAGGTTGGAAGCTGGTGAGCAGACTGCCTGGAGGCCTCTGGAAAAGACTTGCTTGATGCCGCATGGCATGGACCCAGGTGTGAACAAACACCTAAGGAATACAGGTGGACTTTTGTTATGTATTCCTTGGTTCTGCATTTAAAGACTGTTTGCTGTGTGTCAAGTGTGAATAATACACTGAACTTTGATTTTAAAGTACTGTTTCCTTGCCTCTATACTGCAACCGCACCTATTTGCAAGAGCGAGTCATCACATTTTATATATATATATATATATATATATATATATATATATATATAAACAAAGAATAAGTCAGCCAGCACTTTAGTTGATACCAAACTATTATATGGACCTGGCCTACAGGTGCACGCTACTAGGCTAGATATACAGCAACAGAAGAATGCAGCAGCACACTGCCAGCACAAGGATATAGGTGCAACATGAATATGCAGTTAAAACATGGAGAGCTATACAGCTATGGTGTAATAGATGCAAATGTGAAACTATGAGATAGTGAGGCACTTAGCTCGCAAATTTGTCTCCGCCGGCGGTCAAATGGCTTGGACCGTCCCACCGCGATAAGGTAGCCTCCTGGGACGGACCCTACACTGTGAATATGCCTCTGTGTGAACAGTTCAGTAAGCATGGCAGGATCTGGAACATCCAACATCCATCTGGAGGCTACCTTATCGCGGTGGGACGGTCCAAGCTATTTGACCGCCGGCGGAGACAAATTTGCGAGCTAAGTGCCTCACTATCTCATAGTTTCACATTTGCATCTATTACACCATAGCTGTATAGCTCTCCATGTTTTAACTGCATATTCATGTTGCACCTATATCCTTGTGCTGGCAGTGTGCTGCTGCATTCTTCTGTTGCTGTATATCTAGCCTAGTAGCGTGCACCTGTTGGCCAGGTCCATATAATAGTTTGGTATCAACTAAAGTGCTGGCTGACTTATTCTTTGTCTGTATTGCACATACGGGAGAGTGGCTACCTCCATGTTGGCCTTGCACCCCACCCACCTCTATCAGGTGTGTATATAAGGTGGCTTGGATGTTCCAGATCCTGCCATGCTTACTGAACTGTTCACACAGAGGCATATTCACAGTGTAGGGTCCGTCCCAGGAGGCTACCTTATCGCGGTGGGACGGTCCAAGCTATTTGACCGCCGGCGGAGACAAATTTGCGAGCTAAGTGCCTCACTATCTCATAGTTTCACATTTGCATCTATTACACCATAGCTGTATAGCTCTCCATGTTTTAACTGCATATTCATGTTGCACCTATATCCTTGTGCTGGCAGTGTGCTGCTGCATTCTTCTGTTGCTATATATATATATATATATATATATATATATATATATATATATATATATTTAGATGTATTTATTAAATATTGGCATCATTCATAAACTATTTCGGATTTCTTATATGATTTACACATGTCTACAGAATGTCTAGTAGCACCTATAGCTTTACTGATGACTTTGTAAAATTGAAGTAGGCTAAATGATTTGCTTATTTCTAACTAACTGTTTTTTGTGATTCCTTACTACCTATTTAATGATATGTAGGACTTTCTATAATAATGAGTTCCTCGGCCCCCTCGGTCTCCGCTGCCTCCTCTGCATTGAGCTTCTTTTCTGACGCCTTTCATTGTGCATTCAGTTAATCCTCATCATGTGAGGTGGTGAAGGCTTCTCTTAATCCTCAGAGTATGTCATTCTATGCACATGTGGATTTCATGTTCAGGAGATCAGACAGCAGGAAAATGAGAAAAAATGACATCCGATTAAAGTCACAAGGGGAACAAAAATGAGTTGAAAGGTCACTTCTGCTAATGAGAAAAATGAAATAGTATATACCTTAAATGCGTTTCCTTGACTCCTGCTTTTCTCTCTCTTCATATCTGTTAAATGTTTTTATTTTTTCAATGCTTATAAAGAATGGATTATTCCTGACTGCACATAGATCGCTATTGTGATGCAATATCCACGCATTTGTTTGCTTAGGGCAGTGTTTTCCAAACAGTGTGTCTCCAGCTGTTGCAAAACTACAACTCCCAGCATGCCCAGATAGCCGAAGGCTGTCTGGGCATGCTGGGAGTTGTAGTTTTGCACAGCTGTAGACACACTGTTTGGAAAACACTGTCTTAAGTAATGCATTTTTAGAAAGATTATTTTAAAGGGGGTTTTGCCCTGACAGCATATTTTATTTAAAGGGGTACTCTGGAAGAATAAAATGTTTTTCAATCAACTGGTGTCAAAAAGTTAAAAAGATTTGTAAATTACTTCTATTTAAAAAGCCTATTCCTTCCATTACTTATCAGCTGCTGTATGCCCCAGAGAAAGTTGTGCAGTATTTTCCAGTCTGAACACAGTGCCCTTTGCTGACACCTCTGTCCATGTCAGGAACTGTCTGCAGCAGGAGAGGTTTGCTATGGGGATTTGCTCCTACTCTGGACAGTTCGTGACACAAACATAGATGGCACTGTGATCAGACTGAAAACAACTACACAACTTCCTCTGTAGTATACAGCAGCTGATAAGTACTGGAAGGATTAAGATTTTTTAATAGAGGTCATTTACAAATCTGTTTAACTTTCTGGCACCAGTTGATTTGAATGTGTGTGTGTATATATATATATATATATATATATATATATATATATATATATATATGTGTGTGTATATATTAACAAAGTGAAAGTGATAAATATTACATAGATGTGTTCCCCACTAGTGAACGTGTGTATAGAAGCACTTCATTATTTTACATATGCTACATAGATGTATGGAAGAACAGAGGTCATGCTCGAACACCACTTTTCACTTAGGACATGCTAGTCAGGACCTCTGTGCAGAGTGAAGGCCCAGAGATCTAACATTTCTCACATATGCAAAATATAGGTGAAATATGTTGTTACTGGAGAATCCAATAGTAATAAAAATAGCCATAATAGGCATGGTAACATACTTTGCAACGGAACATGTGGGGCTTGAGTGGACTCCATGCTTGTCTATTGTACACTCTTGCTCAGAATTTACTAAGGTTGTACACTCCTTTCATAAATCTTGTGCTAGCGCTAACCTCCAATTATTTCCCCGGTACACACCGCCACAGGTACCAACCGGGGTAATAATTGGAGGTTAGCGCTAGATGATTTGGGGGCTAACGCTAAGCCCTGGTATAACCATTTTCTTGAAATAAAAAAAAACCTGGTCATCGTCGCAGTCCATCGAATCTGACGTAGTCCTCCGCATTCTCGTATCTGAAATGAGAAGAAAAGAAAAACAAGAAATATGGGTTAGTACATTTTATTTGCTCTCCCCTGGGAAGAGCGCACATAACGCAGCGTGTTCCTAAACAGGGAGCCTCCAATTGTTGCTAAACTACGACTCCCATCATGGGGGGCTGTAGTTAAGCAACAGCTGGAGTCTCCCGGTTTGGGAAAACACTGCCAGAAAGGCTCTGTTCCCATTATGCAAAATGCATAATGTCAACAGTGATCGGTCCCTCTGCCCTTGGACTACTACTCCTATCATGGGACAGAGTCTGTCCCATTATGGGAGTAGTTATAGTACCGCAGCGCTGCTGAGGGATGGCACTTGCACATCCCCCGGCTGTGCGACTTTTAGGACTACTTCTCCCATCATGGACATACTCTGCCCATGATGGGAGTTATAGTCCAGGGGCTGAGGTGCAGATCGCACCCGGGTCATTCTGCAGAGACCTGCTGCGATCCGCATTTATTAAGATAACGAACCGGCAGTACATGCGTCTACACTGCGCTACCGCTGGCTTCTATATATACTGTAATAAAAAGGGGATGCAAAATTCTATCAAAAAAATAGACACAAAACAGTTCTATATACAATGATAAATTCTACCCCATACCTTTATTATGGGTTCTTAGTTTTGCTATTATCCTTACCTCTGATCAATATTTGCTTTTTTTTATTGCTTATTTTCCTGGTAAATTCTTATTGAACGCTTTCTCTCATGTTGGAATGTTTGGTTTATTTACAATAATAGATGACACTTTGTTTATTATTTAGTAATGATCTTTAGAAATCCTTCGCATTAAACTTACATATTCTTTCTATTGGGGCTGTGTTCTTTAGCAGTTTAGCTTTTTTGTATAACATTGTTTGCATTGTAGGGGATGTTTTTAGATATGATGTGATTTGTTTTCTGTTGCCCTCATTTTTTGCATGATTTGGGTGTGCATTATTAATGTTGCTTTTTCTTTTGTCTTTTTTTGTTCTAGGGTTTTTCTTGTGGACAGATTTTATAGTAAATACCTCAAAGAGTCTGTTCTCCATTAATAAGCAATAATAACTCACCTTTTGGATGAATTTAATAAGAGAATAGGATTTTTTTTTTAATTATGGAAGTTCCTATGCCTTAAAATTGTGTCTTCAGTATCTACAGTATTTTTCTTGTTGGGCGCTTTCCACAGAACATTTCTGAACATCTGGTCAATGTGATATATTGTGGCAAGTGAACATCTGTTTGCTCTTTTCATCTGTGAAAATGTGATTATGAAATATTAACCTTTTCCGTGCAGATGGCCTTCTAGTCATTCACACTGGTGCTGTGAATCTGGCTCCACTGGCACCAAAGAAGTAAACACAGAGCATCTCAAGAAATAGAAGACAGGCTCGTCTCAGATTTCTATTAAATTGAGCTTATCCATGTGAAAATTCTAGTTCCTCAGAACAGATTGGTTTCGAGTTTAGGAAGAGGCCTCTATAACTGGTGTTTGACTTTGATTTAGGGAATCTATAACTTACTGAAGGGTGGGACTGATATATTCTGCAATGTCACATTTCGTTTTCATAGTTGCATCGTACCTGTTGTATTTTATGTGTCTCGGCTTTCTAGAGAACTGTTGGGTGTGATTTTGGAAAGAAAAATAGCATTAGAAGTGTATGTACAGTGATATGTAAATATAACAGAGCTAGGCAAAACTACAAGGAAGAACATACACTTTTAATATGATGATAAATCATGTGACTTTATCATACATAGTTCTAAGCCTGTCTGCATTGCTGAGAACACTTCGGGGGGCGCGGATTGGATGAAAAACAGGTAAATATAAACTCAACTAAATATTCAACTGTCCATTTTATCTAGATGCCAAGCACAGGGTACAGTTTAGTGAATCTTAATTTTAGGATACAGTGGGTGCTCTAAGGACGATCACGCTTAAAGTGATCATGGGAGTAAATAAGCCCATAGCTAGATAAGGCTATTCATCGGATCCCAGGCATACCTTTTTAAATTTCATAGTCCTCTCCAGCACCAATGTATAATCCTTGTTGTTGATATGCAAATGAGGCTCAAAAGCCCAATGGGTGTTCCCCAGTTAGTAAAGAGCCCAGGCAAGCCATACCCATGTCCTCTTTATCTAGTGGCAGGGTAGGAAGATGCAAAAGGCTGTTTGTTTTAGTAGCAGTTATGCCTCATGTATGTGGGAAAATTGCAGCTCAATATAATCTAAAAGAAGCACTTTTTCTAGGGGAAACTTCTTGGGGGAGATTTGTGAAAACATGTGCTGAGGAAAAGTTGACCAGTTGCCCATAGCAACAAATCAGCTAGTTTCTTTCACTTTTCAAAGGACTTTTCAAAAATGAAAGAAGCATTCTGGTTGCTATGGGCAACTGGTCAAATTTTCCTCTGCACAAGTTTTGACAAATCTCCCTCCTTGGGTCTACATATATGAGGACTTAAAAGAGTTGTCCAGTGATTAATTTATTTTTCCATAAATGGCTAGACTGGAAAACATAAAAAGAAAATATACTCACCTGCCACAATGTTGTTCCAGCAATGTCTGGTTCCAACTGCTCATCATTTGCTGCTTTCCTCCTGAAACAAAAAAAGGGCCCACTCAACCAATCACTGGCCGAGGTGAGTCACCTCTGCTGTTCTAATGGTACCTGGCCCATGCTGTTCACCATTTTCTACTCTCTACAGCATGACTGGGCACTGTTGGAACGGCATTGGCAGGGGATTTCTGATGTTTAGTACGGCTTTATTACATTTTACAGTCTGACTACTATTAAAAACACCAAGTCACCAGATAATGTTTTTATTGCAGATAAGGGCATAGAAAGATTTGTCTCCCTTATGTAGTTTTACAATGTAAAACTTGCTCCAACTTGGCGACAGGATAGAGAGGCGCTGGACATTGTAGACTGAAAATAGAAGGAAGTGTGGCTTTGAGTAAGTGAGAATGACTTGCAGGCCAGACAAATGCACAAAAAGGGTTGAAAATAGAAGAGGGTGTGGCTTTGCAGGAAAGGGTGTGGCTTTGTGAGAGGTGTGTGGCTTTCAAGCCGGACTGATGCACTCACTGGAAATGCAGAACAGAGCTCGTGGAGTAAGGTACTGGAAGTCCCGTATACTCGGACTTGAGACAAAAAACCCTCACATAAGGGGGTAGGTTAGGGTTAATTAAACTATCCTATATTTTTCTTTAACATAAGTAACTGTAATGTCCCAGTACAGGATATACTCCTGTACAGTATTTAGGCCCTGTCAGGTTGAGTCCCTTATTGTCCTAGGGGCTCTCCTGCAGCGTCTCCCCCATAGTAGTAAGTCTAATGTTATGTATAGCATTTTAAATGTAGTGCATAATGTTATGTATAGGTATATAAAGTATAAAGGACCTTTAAGGACATTTGGAGGAATCACCTGTTATGTTCACATGATGTGTTATGTTACCCAGAGAGCATCAGTTGACCACCTGACCTGCAGCTTGACCTATGGGCTTCTGGCTCAGCCCCCCTTTATAAGAGATGCAGCCATTCCAATCACTCTCTTATACCACAGCTCTTAGATCCTGAGGAACAGAAAAGCACAGACATCACAGATCCTGTGTCCAGTACACCTGGAGGCCATAAAGCCTGCACACCAATCACATTGTCAGTAAGTCAACTTATCTATGTCTGCTGTGTCTAAGTCAAGTCACTAGTCAAGTCAATTATAGTCAGAGTGGCTGTATTGAAGTCTGACCCAAAAGTACTGCAAGTCCCAGCAAGCTGCAAGGCCCTGTCCGTGTTACTGGTCAACTCTCTGGGATTCTGGCCTAGCTGTAAAGACTTTAACAACTGTTTAACCTCAGTAAAGCTACCGTTAACCCTTACCTGGTCTTGGACTATTTTTGCCCTGCCTAACCTTGGGATGGCAGTGCTACCGTTCGGGTGGTTACCTGAAAAACCACTCTGGGGTCACGGACATTAGTGGTTAATAACACCTTGCCCCTGTACTATACCATCTGCACCATCCACCAACACCCTTCACACCCTCTGGTCACACCACAACTTTGGCGTCACCACATAACGCGTACCAATCCTTATTGAAATATCTCCAGCCATTTGGAAGTGATGCTGGAACATACCTACACGCACACATTGATATATATATATATATATATATATATATATATAGTGACAACAATGTTTCTCCTATCTATTTAGCAATGGCACATTTAGCAGCAGAAGCAATAGTGTTTCCAAGACCATTGTGAAATTCTTCCAAGTAGAAAACATATTTAATGTGTTTTAGTGTTTGTTTTCATTTACTCTTTATACAAAACGATGTAAATTTCTGACAGTTCCCTGTAAAAGTGTGCTATTTCTGAATGCTTTTTGTGAAGAACATGTCTTATCCCTTCTTAGTTACACTATGCTTTATTAAGTGAAGGAGGTTAAGTTCATAGTTCACTTGCATTTTGTTCTGCTCCTTCCTGTCAATCCTCATGCACTATTATTTATTTTTTTGCTGCCTTTCCATCATCACTAGCAATGTTTTTAAGCTTCTGGTTCCAAAAGGTTACTGAATTCTCATTTGAAGTCTGTTTTTCATAGCACATTTTGAAATGAATCCACTGGATATAATTGATACACAACCCGCTGTTAAGACACATCAATATGCTTGCTGTTTTCATAGGAGGGCAGAAAGTTCTGTGAAGAGTGAAGAAGCAAGAAAATATGCAACTCTTAAGTCCAAGTGTCCAATTTGATGGCTGAAGAGATCTTGTTTTGAGAATAAATTTATTCTATCAATTGATACTGGAGATAAAGGCAAAACTGCTTCACATTCATCTCAGGGGCATAGGCTTTGTGATAAATTATCGCTTTTTACTAAATATGTTAAACACTTCTCTCTTCCTTTCACCACTTATTGACGGGCTTACTTTACACCAGTATTATACACCACAATGAAGGTAAACACCATTAATAAATCAGACACAGTAGCTCCCACCATGTATATCATTTCTTTTTTCTGTCCCTACCTATTGCTAATCTATCCCTAACCCCCTCCCTGCCTTTTAATATTTTTTCTACCTTCCAAACAGCTACTCTTATGCTGCTCTCTCTTGCTGAGCAAGAAACCAACTTTCCCAGCAGACGCCGAATTCCGCCCTCATCTCATCTATGCTGCGCTGCTGTCGGGAGTGCGCATAGATGAGCAGCCAATAGCATGGCAGGCTGCTCCAGGGTCTTCTCCTCCCTGTTTAGCAGTTCATGTGCTGCCCAAGGAGTTGCCAATGAGCCAATACGAGCAGACCCAGTGTTCACAGCGCTCGCTCCCGCCTGTCTGAATTCGCAACGATTGCCTAGTCAGTGTTGGTCTGAATTCTGTGGCAACATCACAGCAGGCGGAAGCCGGCCACTAGGAGGGGGACCCCTAGTGGCCGGATTTCAAATAGAAAATACAATATTTTAAACACATAAAAAATTATTGATGTATATTAGAGATATGTTCTAGTAAATAAGTACTACAAAATATATTTAAAAAAAAGTTAATGACAGTGCCCATTTAACCCCTTAAGGACTCAGGGTTTTTCCATTTTTGCACTTTCGTTTTTTCCTCCTTACCTTTTAAAAATCATAACCCTTTCAATTTTCCACCTAAAAATCCATATTATGGCTTATTTTTTTCATCGCCAATTCTACTTTGCAGTGACATTAGTCATTTTACCCAAAAATGCACGGCGAAATGGAAAAAAAAATCATTGTGCGACAAAATCGAAGGAAAAACGCCATTTTGTAACTTTTGGGGGCTTCCGTTTCTACGCAGTGCGTATTTTGGTAAAAATTACGCCTTATCATTATTCTGTAGGTCCATACGGTTAAATTGATACCCTACTTATATAGGTTTGATTTTGTCGCACTTCTGGAAAAAATCATAACTACATGCAGGAAAATTTATACGTTTAAAAATGTCATCTTCTGACCCCTTTAACTTTTTTATTTTTCCACATATGAGGACTCATTTTTTGCGCCGTGATCTGAAGTTTTTATCGGTATGATTTTTGTTTTGATCGGACTTTTTGATCACTTTTTATGAATTTTTTAATGGTATAAAAAGTGACCAAAATACGCTTTTTTGGACTTTGGAATTTTTTTGCGTGTACGCCATTGACCGTGCGGTTTAATTAATGATATATTTTTATAGTTCGGACATTTACACACGCGGAAATACCACATATGTTTATTTATTTATTTTTTTACACTGTTATTTTTTTTATGGGAAAAGGGGGGTGATTCAAACTTTTATTAGGGAAGGGGTTAAATGACCTTTATTAACACTTATTTTTACTTTTTTTTTGCAGTGTTATAGGTCCCATAGGGAACTATAACACTGCACACACTGATCTTCTACACAGATCACAGGCGTGTATTAACACGCCTGTGATCAGTGTTATCGGCGCTTGACTGCTCCTGCCTGGTTCTCAGGCACGGAGCAGTCATTCGCCGATCGGACACCGAGGAGGCAGGTAAGGGCCCTCCCGGTGTCCGGTCAGCTGTTCGGGACGCCGCGATTTCACCGTGGCGGTCCCGAACAGCCCGACTGAGCAGCTGGGTCACTTTCGCTTTAGAAGGTGCGGTCAGCTTTGACCGCCGCTTCTAAAGGGTTAATACCGCACATCGCCGCGATCGGCGATGTGTGGTATTAGCCGCGGGTCCCGGCCGTTGATGAGCGCCGGGACCGACGCGATATGATGCGGGACTCAGGGTTTTTCAGTTTTTGCACTTTCATTTTTTCCTCCTTACTTTTTAAAAATCATAACCCTTTCAATTTTCCACCTAAAAATCCATATTATGGCTTATTTTTTGTGTCACAAATTCTCACCAGAAATCACGGTGAAACGGAAACAAAAATAATTGTGCGACAAAATCGAAGAAAAAACGCCATTTTGTAACTTTTGGGGGCTTCCATTTCTACGCAGTGCATATTTCGGTACAAATAACACTTTATCATTATTTTGTAGGTCCATACGGTTAAAATGATACCCTACTTAAATAGGTTTGATTTTGTCGTACTTCTGGAAAAAATCATAACTACATGCAGGAAAATGTATACTATTACGCCGAGCGCTCCGGGTCCCTGCTCCTCCCCGGAGCGCTCACGGCGCCTCTCTCCCTGCAGCGCCCCGGTCAGACCCGCTGACCAGGAGCACTGCACTGACATTGCTGGCGGGGATGCGATTCGCATAGCGGGACGCGCCCGCTCGCGAATCGCATCCCAAGTCACTTACCCATCCCGGTCCCCGGCTGTCATGTGCTGGCGCGCGCGGCTCCGCTCTCTAGGGCGCGCGCGCGCGGCTCCGCTCTCTAGGGCGCGCGCGCGCCAGCTCTCTGAGACTTAAAGGGCCAGTGCACCAATGATTGGTGCCTGGCCCAATTAGCCTAATTAGCTTCCACCTGCTCCCTGGCTATATTACCTCACTTCCCCTGCACTTCCCTGCCGGATCTTGTTGCCTTGTGCCAGTGAAAGCGTTTAGTGTTGTGTTTATGATTGCATCATAAAGTTGACATGTTTTTACTTTTGGAAGATATCAGAGGGCTTCAAAGTTCAGCAGCAATTTTCCAATTTTTCACAAAATTTTCTAAATCGAAATTTTTCAGGGACCAGTTCTGTTTTGAAGTGTATTTGAAGGACCTTCATATTAGAAATACCCCACAAAAGACCCCATTATAAAAACTGCACCCCTCAAAGTATTCAAAATGACATTCAAAAGATTTGTTAACCCTTTAGGTGTTTCACAGGAATAGCAGCAAATTGAAGGAGAAAATTCTAATTTTTTTACACTGGCATGTTCTTGTAGACCCAGTTATTGAATTTTTACAAGGAGAAAAAGGAGAGAAATCTTCCTAAAATGTGTAACCCAACTTCTGCCGAGTAAGAAAATACATCATATGTGTATGTCAAGTGTTCGGCGGGCGCAGTAGAGGACTCAGAAGGGAAGGAGCGACAGTGGGATTTTGGAGAGTGAGTTTTTCTGAAATGGTTTTTGGGGAGCATGTCCCCTTTAGGAAGCTCCTATGGTGCCAGAACAGCAAAAAACAAAAAACAAAAAAAAAAACATGGCATACTATTTTGGAAACTACACCCCTCAAGGCACGTAACAAGGGGTCCAGTGAGCCTTAACACCCCACAGGTGTTTGACGACTTTTCGTTAAAATTGGATGTGTAAATTATTATTTTTTCACTAAAATGCTAGTTTTCCCTCAAATTTTAAGTTTTTACAAGGGAAAATAGGACAAAATGCCACCCATAATTTGTAACCCCATCTCTTCTGAGTATGGAAATACCCCATGTTAAGATGTAAAATGCTCTGCGGGCGAACTACAATGCTCAGAAGAGAAGGAGTCACATTTGGCTTTTGAAAAGCTAATTTGGCAGAAATGGGGGGCATGTCACATTTAGGAAGCCCCTATGGTACAAGGACGGCAAAAAAAAAAAAAAAAAACACATGGCATACTATTTTGGAAACTACACCCCTCAAGACAGGGGTCCAGTGAGCCTTAACACCTCACAGGTGTTTAACTTTTTTTTCACCAATATGCTAGTTTTCCCTCAAATGAAACATTTTTACAATGGATAATAGGACAAAATGCCCCCCAAAATTTGTAACCCCATTTCTTTTCAGTATGGAAATACCCCATGTGTGGACGTCAAGTGCTCTGCTGGCAAACTACAATGCTCAGAAGAGAAGGAGCTCCATTGAGCTTTTTGAAAGAGAATGTGTTTGGAATTGAAATGGGGGGGGGGGGCCATGTGTGTTCACAAAGTCCCCCCCGTGGTGCCAGAACAGTGGACCCCCCCACATGTGACACCATTTTGGAAACTACACCCCTCACAGAATTTAATAAGGAGTTCAGTGAGTATTTACACTCCACTGGCATTTGACAGATCTTTGGAACAGTGGGCTTTGAAAATTAAAAATAAAATTTTTCATTTTCACGGATCACTGTTCCAAAAATCTGTCAGACACCTGTGGGGTGTAAATGCTCACTGTACCCCTTATTACATTACATGAGGGGTGTAGCTTCCAAAATGGGGTCACATGTGGGGGGGGGGGGGGCTTTGTAAACACATGTGGTCTTCAATTCCGGACAAATTTTCTCTGCAAAATTCCAATGGTGCTCCTTCTCTTCTGAGCATTGTAGTTCATCCGCAGAGCACTTTAGATCCACATATGGGGTATGTTCTTACTCAGGAGAAATGGGGTTACAAATTTTGCAGGCTTTTTTTCCTATTTTCCCTTGTGAAAGTGAAAAATTTAGGGTAACACCAGCATTTTAGTGAAATTATTTTTTCATTTTCCCATCCAACTTTAATGAAAATTTGTCAAACACCTGTGGGGTGTTAAGGTTCACTATACTCCTTGTTACGTTCCTTGCGGGGTGTAGTTTCCAAATAGGGGTCACATGTGGGTATTTCTTTTTTTGCGTTTATGTCAGAACCGCTGTAAAATCAGTCACCCCTGTGCAAATCAACAATTTAGGCCTTAAATGTACATAGTGCACTCTCACTCCAGAGCCCCTGTGCAAATCACCAATTTAGGCCTCAAATGTACATAGTGAACTCTCACCCCTGAGCCTTGTTGCACGCCCGCAGAGCATTTTACGTCCACATATGGGGTATTTCCATATTCAGGAGAAATTGTGTTACACATTTTGGGGGTCTTTTTTTGCTTTTATCGCTTGTGAAAACAAAAAGTATTGGGCATGCTCCTCATACTGATGCCAGCTATTGGCTGTCTCATTCTCTAACCATATGTTCTCCTCATGCTGATGCCAGCTCCAGGCTGTCTCATTCTGCCACCATATGTTCTCCTCATGCTGCCTCCAACTCCAGGCTGTGTTATTCAGTCACTATATGGTCTCCTCTCGCTGCTGGCAACTTCAGGCTGTGTCATTCAGCCACTATATGGTCTTCTCTTGCTGCTGCAAACTCCAGGCTTTAACATTATGCCAGATTATGGTCTCCTCATGCTGCTGCCACCTCCAGGCTGTGTCACTGTTCCGCTATGTGGTCTCCTCATGCTGTTGGCACATTAAATAAAAAATTTTAGGTTCATCTATTTGAAATATTTAATTTAAATGTTAAAAAAAATATCTTTAATATTTTCAATTGTGAGGTCCTATGATCTCATCAGGCTGTTGCCACCTCCAGGCTGGGTCATTCAGCCACTATATGGTCTCCTCATGCTGCCGCCACCTCCGCGCTGTGTTATTATTCCGCCATTTGGTCTCCCCATACTGATGCCACCCCCAGGCTCTGTCATTGTGCCGCTCTAATAGCGACTCCTCTAATCGGCATGTCATACTGAATAACAGTATTATTTCACTAATACAGCACACTCCCTATGCATGTTACGGCAAGGCAAAGTGTTCTACACCCCTATTGAGGCTCTCTGTAGCCCAGAAATATCAGTTTTTAGTAGCGTTTTGCCACGAATAAATTTGGACCGAACAGAATACTTTCGGCAAATTCGGCGAATCGGCCAAATTGAGTTTTTAAAAAATTCGCTCATCTCTAGCTATGAGCAACTGGTCGACTTTTCCTCAGCACAGGTCTTGATGAATCTCCCCCAATGTGTGTGGTGGAAAAGGTAGGCATAAGGATAATTGATAATCATAACTGTCTATTGTATTACATACAAATGGTGTTTTTTTTCTTCTTCAATTTAATGCAATTGGTAATAAAACACCAGAAAAATATCCCACAATAAAAATGGATAGGATTGTTTCTATAATATTTCTCAAATGTGTAGACATCATAAGACAGTTGGTAATGTTTAAGGGTGATGGCTCACCTATAAAAACTGAGCACTAGTCAATGCTTGTTAAAATTACACTGCCACATGTTCACCAATGAGAGTGTGGCTATAATACATAGGTGCAGTCCCTGGCAACTGTTGACAATCCGTAGATCTTTATTCTCACTATCCTTTCACTATTCAAACCTTAAATTTAACCCCCTTGCATTTAAAACTGATAATTACAATATCTAAAAAAAAATAAAGAAATTATTTTTATTATTTCTGATTGCCAGAGTTAATGTCACTATAGTGCCAGTCCATGCCAGTCCAAGACATGACCACTGACATCCCCTGGGCGGTTTCTTTTGTACATCTGTTATATTATAATACAAAAAAGCATACAATTGTGTGTGTGTGTGTGTATTAAAAAAAAAATATATATATATATATATATGTGTGTGTGTGTATATATATATTTTGTGTGGTCCTGATGCCCCAAATTGTCTTTTAAAGTTTAAACTCAGCAGGTGAAACTAAGGCTATGTTCACACACAAGAATTTCTGCATGAATTATATAGTCAATACACTTCAATTTTTGCTGCAGAATTTCCGCTGTTAGAGTTCCATTGAAGTGAATAGGCAATTAATTTCTGTTGAATTTACTGCAGAATTTACATTCAGAATTCCGTGCAGAACTTTTGGCCATGTTCACACAATGGAAATTCTGTTCTGTTCAATTTATTTTTTATTTTTTAAACTTTAATGGGATTCTGCAAGAATATTCATACAGGAGTTCTGCTGCGTAAATCCCACATTCTGCAGTCCCGAAAAATATGTTTATTCTTATATTTTTCTGAACATCGGCTGCAGAATCCTATTGAAGTCAGTGGAGCTTGATTTCTGTCGAATTTGTGTGGAATTCTTGTGGAATGCATGCAGATTATGATCGGAATCCGCACAAACATTGACAGTTCTATTGAAAAAAGTCTATCTTTTACAGAGCTGCGGAATTTGTGCAGAAATTTCTGCACGAATTCCGCACCAATTACACAAATGATAAAAAGCTGTGGAATTCTGTGCTGGACCAATGCGGATGCAGAATTCAAGCAGACATGGTGATTTTTTGCCGTGTGAACGTGGCCTTAGAGTGGGGCATTGTGGTCAGAAGCCAGCTAGCTCATATGCAACTGTTTTGCGCAATTTTTATTATTATTGGTTTTACAGTTTTCAAAGTGCCCTTTCTGCAAAATTTTGGGAGCCATCAATGAACAGACATTATGGCTGCATAGTTTCCCATGTGAACTACTTGCAAAGCCATGTGGCCTTTAACAATCAATAGAAAACTGAGTGAATCAGCATGTCCATACATTCTGGAACTGCATCTCGCTTGCCCACTTTATTGTACTGTATCACTCAGTAGTGTTTGTGTGTGTTGACCTTGAGGTATGATTGCGATATTATCTTCATAAACATTTTCAGAAACCCTTCTGAATGAAAAATGAGCAACTACATTCAAATAGAAACTAACCTGTGTGAAAACAGAGTTTTAAAGGTACACGGCAGCAATATGTTTTTATTGGACTATGCTGCCCAGGTGTAGTATTTATTCTGTCACCTCATCATGATAACCCAATGTGGTGCATAAAGAAAAATATAGTGACTGTATTGGGGCTTTTTCTGATTGATAAAAGTATTGCAAGTCATCTGTTGTCGGAAACTACATATTTGGCTGACAATAAATGACTTGCAGTCCCTAGCAATACATGCCAGGCTACAATCTATCTTAGAGAGTGCAAATACCTATCTTTACAGGTATTGAAAAATAAATGTTTCTGATCCCTGGAAATAAGGGCACTACAGCAAAAGCATGGAGCCCAATGGTTACTAGAGTTTATTTAACAATGACATCACAATTAACTCTAGTAACCCTTTAAATGGTTACTTCACTGAAAAATATTTTTGTAAATTACTTCTATTTAAAAATCTTAACCCTTCCAGTACTTTTCAGCTGCTGTATGTTCCAGGGGAAGTTATTTTTAAATTTCCTTTCTGTCTGACCACAGTGCTCTCTGCTGACACCTCTGTCCATTTTAGGAACTGTTCAGAGTAGGAGCAAATCTTCATAGCAAACCTATACTGCTCTGGACAGTTCCTATAATGGACAGAGGCGTCAGCAGAGAGCACTGTGGTCAGACAGAAAGGAAATTTAAAAATAACTTCCTCTGGAACATACAGCAGGTGATAAGTACTGGAAGGGTTAAGATGTTTAAATAGAAGTAATTTACAAATCTGTTTAACTTTCTGGCACCAGTTGATTTTTCCCAAGGTAGTAACCCTTTAACATCATGTAAACAAGCCAATAAGCTTAAATGGCTTGTTTATGTCCTGAGATGAAGCATAACTGGACCAGAACAGGTAAGTAACAGTAACAGTGGTCTCCAAACTGTGACCCTCCAGATGTTGCAAAACTACAACTCCCAGCATGCCCAGACAGCCTTTGGCTATCTGGGCATGCTGGGAGTTGCAGTTTGGCCCCCCTAGTGGTTGCCACAGTAAAGATCAATTTACTTTCACTTTCAATTCCCCCCCCCCCCCACTGTCGATTCCCTACCTGATCAGGATCCAGAGCAGGCTCCAGCGAAGATCCCAGGTCCCCAGGCATCTTCTCCTGCAGGTACGGCATCCATCTTCTTCCCAGAGCCCCTCGACATCCAGGGGCGGGCAGTACGGGGGGTTGCCATGGCAACCCCCTGTCCTGCGCTGCCATTGGTCAGAACTTTGTTCTGAGTAATGGCAGGGGATAGGAGTAGATCGCAGCTTTGTGACCTCACTCCTATCCTTTAGGCTGATCGGGGCTGTTGCTGACAACTCCGATCAGCCCTATTTTCCGGGTGATCGGGTCACCAGAGACCCGATCAGCCCCGAATTGGAGAAAATCGCATGTCTGAATTGACATGCGATTTTCTCCGATCGCCGACATGGGGGAGTCTCAGGACCCCCCTGGGCGATGTGCCAGGGTGCCTGCTGAATGATTTCAGCAGGTATCCGGCTCCGGTCCCCAACCGGCTAGCGGTGGGGACCGGATTTCCCACGGGTGTATGGATACGCCCTCGGTCCTTAAGGACTCGGAATGCAGGGCGTATCCATACGCCCTGTGTCCTGAAGAGGTTAAAGGAGATCTGTAGTGCAATGTAACTTGCATAGGGGATAGGGGATAAGTTATAGATCGCGGGGGGTCTGAGCGATGAGGCCTCTCGGGATCTCCTGGACGGGGCCGACACGCCACCTCCATGTATCCCATAGAGCTACATGGAGGGGGCGTGTCTGCTGAGGACGAAACTTCACTTCCTGCAGACTGCTGCTGCCCCGTCAAGGAGATCCCGGGGGCCCCAGCGCTCAGACCCCTCGCGATCTATAACTTATCCCCTATCCTTTGGATAGGGGATACATTATTTTGTGCTGGAATACTCCTTTAATGGCCACTGTCTGGTTGGCTTTGTGATAGCCACTCAATTGTGTAGGCTAAGACTAAGCTCCCATTATTACACTGGCACCCACCGCCACCAGGGGTACCGAGAAGAGCTGGATACAGTCCAGTACACATCTATTAATGGCTAGTATTATTTGGCTGGAAAAGCCACAAAAAACCTGCTAATGCTATTCTGCTGTTTAATTGTATTTGGCTGGTTATAGAAAATAAGTTGTTAATTCCAGGAAGGATGGGTACTCGATCTCCCTAAAAAGTTGACATTGCCAGGCTACAATCAAAACCCTGTTGCCTGCCATCTATTAGTGTGGGGCGCTAATATTCGCATTTCGAATTTTTATCGCGAATATCGCAAATTTGTAAATTCACAAATATTGGGAATATATTCGCTATACATTCGAAATTATGAATATTCACTTTTTTCCGCATATTTGCATATGTGAATATTCGCATATTCCTTCTTTTCAATTAGAATGATGCAAATACACTGTCACGATTCGGCTGGCTGGAGGTGGATCCTCTGTGCCAGAGAGGGATTGGCGTGGACCGTGCTGGTGGACCGGTTCTAAGTTGCTACTGGTATTCACCAGAGCCCGCCGCAAAGCGGGATGGTCTTGCAGCGGCGGTAGCAACCAGGTCGTATCCACCAGCAACGGCTCAACCTCTCTGACTGCTGAAGATAGGCGCGGTACAAGGGAGTAGACAAGAGCAAGGTCGGACGTAGCAGAAGGTCAGGGCAGGCAGCAAGGATCGTAGTCAGGGGCAACGGCAGGAGGTCTGGAACACAGGCTAGGAACACACAAGGAAACGCTTTCACTGGCACAATGGCAACAAGATCCGGCGAGGGAGTGCAGGGGAAGTGAGGTATAAATAGGGAGTGCACAGGTGAGAATACTGATTAGGCCTGCTGCGCCAATCAGTGGCGCAGCGGCCCTTTAAATGGCAGAGACCCGGCGCGCGCGCGCCCTAAGGAGCGGGGCCGCGCGCGCCGGGACAACACAGACGGGGAACGGGTCAGGTACGGGAGCCGAGATGCGCATCGCGAGCGGGCGCGTCCCGCATCGCGAATCGCATCCCGGCTGGGAGTAATATCGCAGCGCACCCGGTCAGCAGGTCTGACCGGGGCGCTGCGAATGAGAGAACGCTGCGAGCGCTCCGGGGAGGAGCGGGGATCCGGAGCGCTCGGCGTAACAGTACCCCCCCCCTTGGGTCTCCCCCTCTTTTTGGAGCCTGAGAACCTGAGGATAAGACTTTTGTCCAGGATGTTGTCCTCAGGTTCCCAGGATCTCTCTTCTGGGCCACAGCCCTCCCAATCCACCCAAAAAATTCTTTTCCTCTGACCGTCTTGGAGGCCAGAATCTCCTTCACGGAGAAGACGTTAGAAGAACCGGAAACAGGAGTGGGAGAAACAAGTTTGGGAGAGAAGCGGTTAATGATGAGTGATTTAAGGAGAGAGACATGGAAGGCATTGGGAATACGAAGAGAAGGAGGAAGAAGGAGTTTGTAAGAGACAGGGTTAATCTGGCACAAGACTTTGAAAGGACCAAGATAGCGTGGTCCCAGTTTGTAACTGGGGACACGAAAGCGGACATATTTAGCGGAGAGCCATACCTTGTCTCCGGGAGCAAAAATGGGGGGAGTTCTTCTTTTCTTATCGGCAAATCTTTTCATCCAGGATGAAGCCTGTAAAAGAGAATTTTGGGTCTCTTTCCATATGGTGGAAAGATCACGAGTCACTTCATCCACAGCGGGCAAACCAGAGGGCAAGGGGGTAGGGAGGGGGGGAAGAGGGTGACGGCCGTACACCACGAAAAATGGGGACTTAGCAGAAGACTCGGAGATTCTGAAGTTGTATGAGAATTCGGCCCATGGTAGAAGATCTGCCCAGTCATCCTGGCGGGAGGAAACAAAATGCCGTAAATAGTCACCCAGGACCTGATTAATTCTTTCTACTTGCCCATTGGATTGGGGATGATAAGAAGAAGAGAAGTTTAGTTTAATCTTGAGCTGTTTACAGAGGGCCCTCCAGAATTTAGACACGAATTGGACGCCTCTATCCGAGACGATCTGCGTGGGCAAACCGTGAAGACGAAAAATGTGTACAAAAAATAGTTTTGCCAACTGAGGCGCTGAAGGAAGACCAGGAAGAGGAATAAAATGTGCCATCTTGGAAAATCGATCAACGACCACCCAAACATTTGTGTTGCCACGGGATGGGGGTAAGTCTGTGATAAAGTCCATACCAATCAGTGACCAAGGCTGTTCGGGGACAGGCAGAGGATGAAGGAGACCAGCAGGCTTCTGGCGAGGAGTCTTATCCCGGGCACAGACAGTACAGGCCCGCACAAAATCAACAACATCCGTCTCCAAAGTCGGCCACCAATAAAAACGAGAGATGAGTTGCAAGGATTTTTTGATGCCCGCATGGCCTGCGAGGTGGGAGGAGTGTCCCCATTTGAGAATCCCGAGACGCTGGCGTGGAGAAACGAAGGTCTTCCCTGGAGGAGTTTGCCTGATGGAGGCTGGAGAAGTGGAGATCAGACAGTCAGGAGGAATGATGTGTTGCGGAGAGAGCTCTACTTCAGAGGCATCCGAGGAACGAGAGAGGGCATCGGCCCTAATAAGAGGTAGGGGGTAGCGGTTCTTTACCGTGATTTTATTAAGTCCGCGGTAATCAATGCAAGGACGTAGGGAGCCATCTTTTTTGGACACAAAAAAAAATCCAGCTCCGGCAGGAGAGGAGGATTTGCGGATAAACCCCTTTTTTAAATTTTCCTGGATGTACTCTGACATGGCAAGAGTCTCTGGAGCAGACAGAGGATAGATTAGTAGTACCCGGGAGGAGGTCAATAGGACAGTCATAAGGCCTGTGAGGAGGTAAAGTCTCAGCTTGCTTTTTGCAGAACACGTCAGCATAGTCCATATAAGCCTTAGGAAGACCGGTTACAGGGGGAACCACAGGGTCACGGCAGGGAGTACTGGGAACCGGTTTAAGACAGTCCTTGAGACAAGAAGTACCCCAATTCTTGATTTCTCCTGTGGACCAATCAAGGGTTGGGGAATGGCGTTGAAGCCACGGTAATCCAAGAAGAATTTCGGGAGTGCAGTTGGAGAGGACCAAAAATTCAATTTTTTCGTGATGAGGTCCGATGCACATTAGGAGAGGTTCCGTGCGGTAACGCACGGTACAGTCCAATCTTTCATTGTTAACAGAATTGATGTAGAGGGGTCTGGTGAGACTGGTCACCGGGATGTTAAACCTGTTGATGAGAGAGGCCAAAATAAAATTTCCTGCAGATCCGGAATCCAAGAAGGCCATAGTAGAGAAGGAGAAGGTAGAAGAAGATATCCGCACAGGCACAGTAAGGCGTGGAGAAGCAGAGTTGACATCAAGAACTGTCTCACCTTTGTGCGGAGTCAGCGTACGTCTTTCCAGGCGGGGAGGACGGATAGGACAATCCTTCAAGAAGTGTTCGGTACCGGCACAGTACAGGCACAGATTCTCCATGTGGCGTCGTGTCCTCTCTTGAGGTGTCAAGCGAGACCGGTCAACTTGCATAGCCTCCACGGCGGGAGGCACAGGAACGGATTGCAGAGGACCAGAGGAGAGAGGAGCCGGGGAGAGAAAACGCCTCGTGCGAACAAAGTCCATATCCTGGCGGAGCTCCTGACGCCTTTCGGAAAACGCATGTCAATGCGGGTGGCCAGATGAATAAGTTCATGCAGGTTAGCAGGAATTTCTCGTGCGGCCAGCACATCTTTAATGTTGCTGGATAGGCCTTTTTTAAAGGTCGCGCAGAGGGCCTCATTATTCCAGGATAATTCGGAGGCAAGAGTACGGAATTGGATGGCATACTCGCCAACAGAAGAATTACCCTGGACCAGGTTCAGCAGGGCAGTCTCAGCAGAAGAGGCTCGGGCAGGTTCCTCAAAGACACTTCGAATCTCCGTGAAGAAGGAGTGTACAGAGGCAGTGACGGGGTCATTGCGGTCCCAGAGCGGTGTGGCCCATGACAGAGCTTTCCCAGACAGAAGGCTGACCTTAGACCTTTCAGTAGGAAACTGGTCCGACATCATCTCCAAGTGCAGGGAACATTGCGAAAGAAAGCCACGGCAAAACTTAGAGTCCACATCAAATTTATCCGGCAAGGATAATCGTAGGCCGGAAGCGGCCACTCGCTGCGGAGGAGATGCAGGAGCTGGCGGAGGAGATTGTTGCTGGAGTTGTGGTAGTAGCTGCTTTAGCATCACGGTCAGTTGAGACAGCTGGTGGCCTTGTTGCGCTATCTGTTGCGACTGCTGGGCGACCACCGTGGTGAGGTCGGCGACAACTGGCAGTGGGACTTCAGCGGGATCCATGGCCGGATCTACTGTCACGATTCGGCTGGCTGGAGGTGGATCCTCTGTGCCAGAGAGGGATTGGCGTGGACCGTGCTGGTGGACCGGTTCTAAGTTGCTACTGGTATTCACCAGAGCCCGCCGCAAAGCGGGATGGTCTTGCAGCGGCGGTAGCAACCAGGTCGTATCCACCAGTAACGTCTCAACCTCTCTGACTGCTAAAGATAGGCGCGGTACAAGGGAGTAGACAAGAGCAAGGTCGGACGTAGCAGAAGGTCAGAGCAGGCAGCAAGGATCGTAGTCAGGGGCAACGGCAGGAGGTCTGGAACACAGGCTAGGAACACACAAGGAAACGCTTTCACTGGCACAATGGCAACAAGATCCGGCGAGGGAGTGCAGGGGAAGTGAGGTATAAATAGGGAGTGCACAGGTGAGAATACTGATTAGGCCTGCTGCGCCAATCAGTGGCGCAGCAGCCCTTTAAATGGCAGAGACCCGTCGCGCGCGCGCCCTAAGGAGCGGGGCCGCGCGCGCCGGGACAACACAGACGGGGAACGGGTCAGGTACGGGATCCGAGATGCGCATCGCGAGCGTCCCGCATCCCGGCTGGGAGTAATATCGCAGCGCACCCGGTCAGCAGGTCTGACCGGGGCGCTGCGAATGAGAGAACGCTGCGAGCGCTCCGGGGAGGAGCGGGGACCCGGAGCGCTCGGCGTAACATACACTTGTAAGAGGTTATCAACAACATCCCTAGCAACCAATAGTAAAGTTGCCCACCCCCTCACTGTTTTCTTCCTCGAATATATGAATATAAGACGAATATTCATCTATATATTCGCGAAATATCGTGAATTTGAATATGGGCAATGCCACTCATCACTACCATGTAGCCTGTCACAGGCTTTCTGAGGCAGAAATTAGAAGGGTTGTCAAATTTAGCACATTTTAGCACATGTTCCTAGATGTGCGCCACAATCTATGCTCTTTTTGCTTTCTGGCTTGGCAATAAAGAGAATCTGACAGCTAGTTCACTAAACACTAAACCCAATATACTTTGTTATAGTGCGGGTGAAGAGATGTAAAATGGTGGCATACTGAAATCTATTCCCTAGGTGCTGCATTGTGCTTGTAATTGTTTCATTTCTAATGCGCCCCAGCACGCATGGAGGCAGGGAGACGGCTGGCTGAGTTCCCCTGTCTCCTACAAAATCCCTGTCGGCCCTGCTACCTTTATTAATAAGCTAATGAAGGAGGCAGTTGAGCACACAGAGAGCAGCAGGGCTCCCCACCTCCAGTGTGTGCTGTGGCGCATTAGGAATGAAACAATGTATAAGCATAACGCAGCACCTAGTGAACGTATTTCAGTGAGTAACCCCTCATTTTACAGCTCTTCCCCCGAACTATAACCCAGTGTACTTTTAGTGTGGGTAAACTGCCTGTCAGATTCTCTTTAAGCTTCAATACTGTAGGTGAGGCAGATGACTTTTTTCTTTTTATTACTACCTTTCATCGTACTGCATCATGACTGGTTAAAATACTATCTTATGTGTCATGGTAGTGGATGTTATATCTATATCTGATGACCAGTAGTATTGATTAGTGCAAACACATTATAAAAAGACCCTACACAACTCAGAATATTTATAATTTACCATAAATGTATAATGTTGTTTTCTGTTATGTATGACCTAATACACTCTATATTTCTGGGGATATGAAATCCATTAGTAATAAGAACATGATGTTTTAAGTACAACATCATAGAATTTTAACAGGAAAATTGCACAAATGTATTATTAATGTGTATACTGTGTATAATGTTTTATTAATTATAGTGCAATTTATATAATGCATAGGCCTTCATACTAATGTAAACTTGCAGTGTTTACCAAATAAATGGAAATGTTTAAATCAACAGCATTCTTATTGTTCTTTGCCTCATAATTCAAGAAATGTTCTTGTTTTACAAGAAAAGCTAAGTGAAATTATTATTTTGTGAGTGGTCCTTTAGCCAATATCAAGGATTAAACTAGTTCAGGCACAGAGTGGACAAGTTCATTGCAGCATTCATCATACAGACAGCTGGAGAGACAGAGGTCCTCAGCACATGTGCCCCTGACGTCCTAGACGCAAATGCGGCCCGACGTGACTACCAGAGTGAGTGTTCGCTTCCTGCCTCTAGTACAGCGCAGGTACACGGATTTTTCAGCCAGCAGGAGCAAAGGAGCAAGCACTTGCGAGGGGGGGAGCTCACTCTGTTAAGTCATTCAAGGCCACGTGCTCATCCAGGACGACAGGGGCACATGTGCTGAGGACCTCTGTCTCCCTGGCAGCGGTTCAAGCGGTGACGTAGAGAGGATAGGCGTGGCGGGGTTAGGTGGGGGGGGGGGGGGGTATGGGTTTATCACTGCAAAGCCCAGCCATGCCTATCCTACTGTTGCTGAGCGGCATCCAAAAATGGGATTTGCCCGGATAAAGCAGTGCTGCAAAAGGCATGGCTGCATTACATGTGTTCATAACAGTAAGCTCATGTGGGTAGTCTGGGGGTAAAACACTGGTGACATTTGCACTTTAAGATTTTTTGCAACTATTAATAATGCTCACCAAAAGCAGTTTTGTACTTCAGACCTGGAATCAACTTGTGACTTTTTGAAGGGTTTTGCGACTTTTTTTTGCCTATGTGCAACATTCTCACATAAAAAAAAAAAAAATATATATATATATATATATATATAAATATATATATATTAGTGATGCACCGATATATCGGCCGAAAATAGCTATTTTGGGGAAATGCCAAAACAACAAAAAATTTGCCGATAATGACCCACCTCCCCTGCCCGCCCACAGCACAAGTTGCAAACACTGCCAGTGCCAGAGACGTAGCGTGGGGGGTGCAGGGGGGGCTGGCCGCACCGGGCGCAACATCTGGGGGGGGCGCGCTCTCCGGGATAGGAATACTTCTTTGTATGTGCCCGGGCCGGCTCCCGTGTGTGGCTGCAGGCGGGGGCCGGCCAGAGCATATAAAAACTAATACTGTATACTAAAATCTTTTCGGGACATAAGGATGTCCGCCGGTCACTCACCATTCCCCGGCCAGCACGCGTCCTCCTTCGGTCCTTCGCTTCTCCGCCTCTATGGTTGTACGCACGGCACGGCATGTCCCGTGCGTACAACCATAGAGACGCAGGAGGACCGCAGGATCGACGTAGGAGAACGCGCGCTGGCCGGGGCCTGGTAAGTGACCGGTGGCGCGTCATCTTCTTCAGTGTTCCGGTCACCGCTCCTCCGGTCCCGGCACCTACTGCTATGGTCCATAGGCCATAGCAGTAGATGTGACCCCGGGCCGGAGGAGAGGTGACCGGATCACTGTGGGGGCAGCAGTACAGACATACAGCCTCCAGCCATACACTGTATATGGCTGGAAGCTGTATGTCTGTGGGGTGGGGGGAAGCTGCCTACTATTGTGGGGGAACTGCTGACCTAATGTGGGGGGGAGCTGCCTACAAATGTGGGGGAGAGCTGCCTAATATTGTTGGGGGAGCTGCCTAATATTGTGGGGGAACTGCCTACTATTGTGGGGAACCTGCCTACTATTGTGGGGGAAATGCTGACCTAATGTGGGGGAGCTGCCTACTATTGTGGGGGAACTGCTATTATTGTGGGGGAGCTGCCTACTATTGTTGGGGAGCTGCCTATTAATGTGGGGGAGCTGCCTACTATTGTGGGGGAGCTGCCTACTATTGTGGGGGAGCTACCTATTAATGTGGAGGAGCTGCCTACTATTGCGGGGGAGCTGCCTACTATTGTGGGGGAGCTGCCTATTAATGTGGGGGAACTCCCGACCTAATGTGGGGGAGCTGGCAATCTAATATGGGGGAATCTAATCTAATGAGCGGAGCACTGCATTTTACCAGAAGGCGGGGAGAAGTCATTTTCGGTATCGGTTTCGGCCGGACATTTCTTTTTATTTCGGTTTCGTTTCGGTTCTGAAATTTCCATTTCGGTGCACCTCTAATATATATATATATAAATTTGCAACTACTACAAAATTTGCAACTACTACAAAGTAAAAATTGAAAGTTGCTAAGGTAAGGCTGTTTGTAACTTTATGCGTACCCACAAATGTTGCAAAAAAAGTGCTTAGGTGCACATGCAACTTTTTGCACAGCCGGAGTAAGCAAAAAAACAAAAAACGGCTCTAAACACCTTGATAAATGTCCCCCGGTGTGTCCAAGATGATATAATTTCAGACTTTAGATCTACTCACAATTCCTCTGTTGGGTGTATTTACAAGATGTTGCCAGGCCAAAGTAGCACTTCAATGTCATGAGCCACCAAAAATGATCCTTGTGACATTGAGCACCATTTTGCATGAAGATAAAGCCTCCAGTCTCTGTAAATCCCTTTTTCTTGCCAGGTCACGCAGCTGAGGGATCAGATGTTGCCCTACATCTGACTTGCATGACTTCTGCATCATTTCACCCTGTATAATGTTGATCCTGCCTATCCCAAAGATGTTCATGACACTCTAGAGTGGGGCACTAGACTAGATGGACGGTGCAGTCTTTCCTCATTTGTTCTCCAGGCTGTTGTTTGACACATTGTAATTGCAGCTAAGAACACTTGGTGATCCTTTTGGCACTAAACCTGAACATAATCTTAAAAAGCAACCAAAAATATGCAAAGCTGTATTTAAAAAAAAATAATTTTGGCTTATGCTAATGACATTCTTGATTTTTCACTTATTTACAGTCTGTTAACCAGTTTTCAAACAAGTTTTTTTTTCCTTCATTTGTTTATTCAGTTGCTGTTTTCCCAAAGGTCTTTGGGCTCCAAGTCAAGAATGCCGAAGTCTTCGTTAAACAGATCTTTAACATGTTAAGACTCCATGCCATTCCAGCATGTCCTTTTCCAGCTGTCTACTGGGAACTTTGTGATTCCCTAATCAAAAGGGTGTAATCACAAGTTGTTAATATTCTTTTAAAGGGGTACTCTGCCCCTAGACATCTTATCCCCTATGCAAAGGATAGGGGATAAGATCTCTGATGGCTGGGTTCTGGCTTTGAGGACCCCCCAAGATTTACGTTCAGTACCTGCCATTCTGAACATTATGTTTAGAACGCTTGGTGCGGATGGCTGTGATCGACCTGCCCTATAGACATAAATGGAGGGGCGTGACGTCCCGACCATGGTCACCCGCACCAAGCATTCTGGACCCCCACAATCGGACATCTCATCCCCTATACTTTGGATAGGGGATAAGATGTCTGGGGGCAGAGTGCCCCTTTAAGACCATATTTTCCAGAATGTCTAGGTTACAATGGTTCATTGGCCATTAGTATATTTTGATTTCAGCTGACAGATGTCATACTAACACTGACCTTATTAACAATTTTAGATCAATGAACATCACATTTTCACAAACTTCCAATATTAACACAATTTAATTGTGTTACAGTGGCTTCATGTCACAAGGGTCATAAAGTGACATATTTTCTTAAGGACCATTGCATTAAAGTATTACCCTGGTCAAGCAACAGTCCAGACATAAATCCAATAAAGAAATTATGGTCATGAATGGAAAAAAAAAAAGCAGCAACTGATGAAATAACTTATCTCAACTTTGGCACCCAATGCCTGTGTGACTTAATTTTACTATGTTTGCTAACTTAATTTTACTATGTTTTTCTTGTCAAACAAAGTGTATTTGATGTTATTTTATAGTCATATATGGAGGTACAAGGAACAACAACACTAAAAATGCTGTTTTGGGAAACATTTTTTAAGATGTAACGAGTACGCTTTAAAGGGGTTGTGCGCTGCCCTGCAGTTTGGAGCTCCGCTCACAGCGTCCGGAAGTTCATTACTCCGAACGCTGTGTACGGGCTTCCCCTTCGTGACGTCTCGCCCCCCCCCCCCCCTCGTGACGTCACGCTCACCCCCTCTACCAAAGTCTATGGGAAGGGGGCGTGACAGCGGTTGCGCCCCCTTCTCATAGACTTTTGTTGAGGGGGCGGGCGTGACGTCACGAGGGGATGGGCGAGATGTCATGAAGGGGCCGGGCCTGATGTCACGCCCGGCGGCTGCAAACACAGAAGCCCGCACACAGCGTTCGGAGTAATGAACTTCCGGACGCTGTGAGCGGAGCTCCGAACTCCAGGGCAGCGCACAACCCCTTTAAATATGACCTCTGCCACATTAAAACATATTTGGGGACATGAAAGCCACCAAGGGACCATTCATGACCTTTTGTTATTACTGTTAGAGCCATGCCTGGTAATATAACTTGTCTAAAGTCCAAGCTGTTCCTTCTCTCCTTCAAAAAAATAGAAAAGGGTATCAACATGTTGATTTTTCCTTGAGGTCTCCACACAACTTAGTTTGATTCTGGACTTGATCCATGAAACCCTAAAAACAGTGTAGCAAAATGATAGTGGATTTTAAAGAGATATTCAAGCATAAAGACTTGCAAACACAAAAAAACAAAAAACTAAACATAAAAGTTACAATTGCCTACCCTGGTCCCTCTCAGCTACCGTTTTATCTCCTTCCAATCCCCAGCTGCTAGTATCTTTTCTCTGCTTCCCAGATAAGAAGTAGTAGCAGGACCTGTCAATCACTAGCCATTGCTGAGTAGGCAGGTCCTGCTCCAACTCCTTGTCTGGGAAGCAGGAAGGATCTGAAGTGTCTGGAATGAGAGCTGTAGGGAACCGGGGTAGGTAAGTAATAGTAGTTTTCTTTTTCTTTTTACAACATGTCTTCATTATTTCTACAGGAAAAAAAATGATATACTGTGTCATGATAATGCAAAACCCGAGAGGGAAGAAAAGATAGTGAACAATCCATGGATTCATAAAACATGAGTGAGAGAATCCCTGTGTCACCCACCACCCAATCAGTTTTGCCTAGAGTGACCACCTTACTGTGTTTTTATTATACTCATACTGCTAATGTGCTAATATTTAATAGGAATATGGAAATTGAAATCTAAACTTTTCATTGAAGATGTATTATTAATCATTTTCTTACTACTTCTGTGATAGCTTTTTGTCACTGCAAGCAGCAAGGCTAGTGGCATTGAACACATTGCTTAAAACAAATATATTGTCATACAGCATAAAATATGCTTTTTCACTTTAGCACAATCGCCCCACTCATGAACCATATGGATATTTTAGAATCCTGTAATTATGTTTTTGCTGGTGTAACAGTTTGAAGCTAACACTTAAGGTAGTGAAATAATTGAGTTATATTAGACACAGCTGTGCAAGTCCCAGATTTTAGCCTTGAGCTTAAAATTGATTGTTGGTTAATTTCCAAGCTCGAAAAGTGAAGTTTTCACCAAGAAATTGTAACTGATGCAGATGCCGGTGGGGGTGGGTCTCTCATTTTAACGTGAGACTGGTGTAATGGTAAGAAAGGAAAAATCTATTATAGCCAAGGGAAAATCAATATATTCAAGTTTAAGGTTCAAAAGACACTGGCACTCCTGCTGATGACTCAATCTTCTAATACTTACCACATTATATGGATCTCTATTGATGTGTATAGGTAATAGCTGTAAACACGACAAGTTGTGAAGTCCGAGTGGGCTAATTTTAGGGCACAGAGAAAGAGAGAAATGAAGCTGGGAGAGAAGGAGAATGTACAATGCAGATTTCCTATAAGTTGTCTATCTGTAACTTGTTAGTTGAGTGTTATTGCTAGAAGCGCTACTTGAACAGTCTCAATATAACAAGTATAACTCTCTATGGTCACCATTGGCTTTACAACCACCTCAAAGTGTACCTGTTGCTTTAAAAAACTTTTGACATGTTCTAGAGACATGTCAAAAGTTTTTATCGGTCAGTGTTCAGACCCTGGCCAATTGTAAGAAAATTGCAGCAGACCAAGACAATCCTATAGACTCACATTGTAAGTTTGCCTCGCTTAACACACTCTTATCACAGCTAATTCTAGCTACTGATAGCAGTCTGAACACTCAGACCTCCACTGATCCAAACTTTTGACATGTCTCTAATACATTTCACATTTTTTTTTTTTTTTTTAAGTAACAGTACAGTACCCATTTAAGTGACTGTTAAAGGAGTACTCCACTGCGTTGTTGCAAATGCTGGGTGCGGGCTGCGGGGGTCGTGACATTACAGCCATGCCCTCTTGTGATGTCACACCACACACCCTTAATGCAAGTCTATGGGAGGGGGCGTGGTGGCTGCCACACCCACAGACTTGAATTCAGGGGGTGTGGTGTCATGTCACGGGGAGGTGTGTGGCCGTGACATCACGACCCCCGCAGCCAGCATTCGGAACAATATGTTCAGAACGCTGGGGCAGTGGAGTACCCCCTTTAAATCTGCACAGAACCCAGAACAAGAACAACCTGGTTTTATGGGACTTGACTCAAGAAAATAATAATTCACATTTTAGCTCTGTAGGCTCAATTCGCATCACCATGATATTTGTCTGTTGTTCAGCTCCATCAAAGAAGAACAATGAAAATATGATAGTGTCATATCCTTTACACGATGGACTCCAATGGTGCCCAACAGACCCTACTTATTTTAACAGTTTCTGTCATGTGTTTAGGGCATAATTGGACTGCATGCATTATTGAAGGAATCTGTCATCTAGAAGAGCATTTGATGAAAATGTGGATGAAACCTAACTCAAGTTGCTGTGCACAACTTATGGAGGGTCCTAGTACAGGACTGATTTCAGCCAGGCTGCACTACATACTGCTTATTAACTTTCTTTAGCACTTCCTGAAGGTTTTGTCCACTTACCCAATCACTGGCTACAGCAGTGATCTACATTATTTAAGAGAAAAACGTATTTTATTTTTATCAGATTTTACAATTTTTAATCCTTTTTTAGTCCTACTATATTACGTGAATATACAATCCCCTTACTGTTTCTGTAATACATTTTAATACTGCTGTAATACAAAATATTATGTTAGTCCGTGTTTAAGTGCCAAGGCAGGGCCTAATAGGCTCTTGTGCATGGCAGACATGGGGGGCAATGTTGGCCTGCTTAATGCAACCAATAATTATTACTATATTTCAAAATTGAATGATGTTCTGTGGCAGCCACATGGAAATCTAGTCTTCTGACAACAAGTTTAAGAGAAACATTATGCATGGAAGCATAATTTTACTTATACGGCCAAATTTGTCAATCTAGACATATTATTGTGTCATTATTCCGGAGATCTATCATATTTGGTCAGCGTAAACATGTATAAGCTTCAAGTTCTGTGGGCTTAGAATTATGGATGTGTTCCATGAAGGTTACAACCTCAGTAAGATCTTCAGCTTATTTTATTTGCTTTACCACCTTTATGTGTCAGACTGTGGAGATAATCAGCTTTCCTAGATATAATACATTTCACAGTATGAAAAATCAATAATCCTCAATTGCTTTTACTATTAGACTATTTCAATTATGTTTATACTGTATATTATTTCCAGGAAAATCTCTGAAAAAATGCAAGCACAAATTAGCAAATATTGCATACATTTCAATAAAACGATGTTCATAAAAATAAAACTACAATAATGTTTGACTTAAACTTCTCTAATGTGCACATGGGGCCGATTTGCCTCAGATATTTCTATAACTGAAGAAATCTGTCCCATTCATCTGAATGAGGTTTTGAGAAAGCCATACACATGCTGGAGAAAGAAACCCATTCAGTTGTATGTAATAAGAACATTTTGGCAAGGAATTGGCATTTGGCATGTAAACTTATAGGACCATACAAACAACAGGGATCCAGCTCACAGGGTTGAGAAAGAAGGTAAAACGTAGCTTTTACTAACTCATGTTAAAATGATCAGGATCAAACCCAAACCAAAAAAGGGAAAAAAAGGGGGGGAGACAATCCCCTAAAAAACAGTACACTGACGTGTTTCGAGTTACAGAGGAGCTCTTAGTCATGGCTGATTCATCCGAGCTCCAGGTGCTCCTACCTATTACCTAGCCCGAGTCTCTGCAACTTACTATGAGTGGATGGTGAGCTGAGCATTTTCTTTTTCTCTGTTGATGTACATGTAAACTTATAGCATTACTTTCACTTAAAATGTCACACAGACATTGTTATGAAGCTAGATGTGGATCCTCTAACCTGTGTGGCTGATGACTCGGACCGCATCGGGAGCGAAGTCTAAGGTGCCGATGGTCTTCACCAGAGCCCGCCACAAGGCAGGATGGGCTTGCTGCGGCAGGCGACACCTAGGTCGCTACCCCCGACACGGCTCAACCACAGAGGTAGCTGGGTAAGGTGAGGTACTGAAGGGTAAGGCAGTAGTGTGGTCAAACGTAGCAGAAGGTCAAGGCAGGAGGCAAAGATACGAAGTCAAATAACGTAGCAGGATGTTCTGAATACACGGGTAAGGCAAACAGGCAACATGGAACACTTAAACTCAGCCTAGGGGCACTGAAGATCCAGCAGGGAAGTGTGGGAGGTGCAGGGACTATATAATGTAGTGTCAGGTGCAACAACTAATTATGGGAGCACTGGCCCTTTAAATTTCAGAGCTCCGCCATGCGCGCCCTAGGAGACGGGGACGTGCACGCCGGAGCTAAGACACAGAGGAGGCTGCAGCAGATCGTGGTAAGTGACGGGCTGGGATTCGCATGCTGACGCGTCCCGCAATGCGAATCCCAGTCCCGCCAGCAGACAGGGACACTGCGCTCACGGCCAGAGCTTGCGACCGGAGCGCAGAGTGTAACAGACATGTCAAAAGTTTTAATTGGTTGGGGTCTGCGGGGTGCTAAGCCCCTCACCCATTGCTAGATGGGCTCACTGCTCAATCCGACTTGGACCAAGCAGTGAGCCAGGTGGTAAAGCAGACAGCTCTGTGCTTCTTCAAACTCCATCTAGAGGTTAGTGGGGGCCTCACCACCAAGACCCAGGCCGGTTAAATACATAATGCAAGTATAATGAATGTGATACAGTGTATATGTAATTGTTTAGTTCAGACCCATCCACAGTACAGAATTGTATGGATACGGCAGAGCTGGCAGGAAAAAGATTGCACTATAGCAATACTGGGATGAGTATGCATTATATCGGGAAAAATAAAATAAAAACAGATTTACTTTTTAATGTAGCATATCAATTATCATTATTAAACACGGCAGCGTGTGCAAAAAAAAACTCCTTTAAAGAAGGGGGAACATAAGGCCATCTCTTACGATATACCCATCATATATTGTGCATAACCATGAAAAAATATAGTGTAGCATATAGTATTTGCCATATAATAAATACTGGATGGATGAATAGCTTAATTAGCCCCTTAATGCACGAATAGTATAAGCCAATGTAGACTCCTAACAATGGAATATATAGCAAAAGAAAAAAGCAGAGCTACTCAAAGAGTATAATAAATGACAATGTCTTTATTAGATTACAAAATAGATAAACGTCATTAAAAAAGGAGGAAAATGGACATAAGAAAAAAGCAGCATACCCGGGACTATAATGTACAGAGCAACAAAAAATAATCAAAAAAAAAGGACAATGCAATGATGGGTCTGATAGCATGAAGAAATACATAGTATGCAGAGTCACTAGTGAGTGTACTGGGCAGTATAAAAATGGCGTAAAGTGCATGTGCAATAGCCAAAACTTAATGAGCCATGTGCAAAGTTACTAATAATTGACTGGCCAGTATACAGCATGGGGGAGATTCATCAAGACCTGTGTAGAGAAAAAGTTGCCCATAGCAACCAATCAGATCTCTTCTTTCATTTTTAAAAGGCCTCTGAAAAATGAAAGAAGTGATGTGATTGGTTCAATTATCATTAGTGAAGTCAAGACCTAATGTAATTCAGGTCTCATAAAAGCCTGAGGAGGAACAACAAAAAGGTAATTGATTTTTAGTGGATGATTCCATAATTTTCCTTAATCTGGAAAACGTATGCCAGTATTTTAAATCATTTCCTTATAATTTTTTTTTGCTTCTGTTTCAACACCCTCTGATTTTAGTGATTTCATAATGTGTGTCAGAGGTTGTTTAGTAGTAAATGACACTTCTATCAAAACTGCCTTTACCTCACCAACCTCTGAGCCTCACAATTTGGTTAACTTTGCTAAATGTAATCAAAACAAAAAGTACCCAAGTGGAGAAACGGGTAAGTTTCCAACTGTAAACAACACAAGATCCTTAACCGGAAATCATTGATAGATGTTTTAGAAACAGTAAGGGTATAACAAAAATTTAAAAAACACCAGTGTTGCCAGTCACTGATAGCTATGTAATATCTCTGTATTTGCTATCAATTGGGCTCATGGCCCATTGACATATAAAATGTATGTCACGATTCGGCTGGCTGGAGGTGGATCCTCTGTGCCAGAGAGGGATTGGCGTGGACCGTGTTGGTGGACCGGTTCTAAGTTGCTACTGGTATTCACCAGAGCCCGCCGCAAAGCGGGATGGTCTTGCAGCGGCGGTAGCAACCAGGTCGTATCCACCAGCAACGGCTCAACCTCTCTGACTGCTGAAGATAGGCGCGGTACAAGGGAGTAGACAATAGCAAGGTCGGACGTAGCAGAAGGTCAGGGCAGGCAGCAAGGATCGTAGTCAGGGGCAACGGCAGGAGGTCTGGAACACAGGCTAGGAACACACAAGGGAACGCTTTCCCTGGCACAATGGCAACAAGATCCGGCGAGGGAGTGCAGGGGAAGTGAGGTATAAGTAGGGAGTGCACAGGTGATAACACTGATTAGGCCTGCTGCACCAATCAGTGGCCCTTTAAATTGCAGAGACCCGGCGCGCGCGCGCCCCGGGACAAGACAGACGGAGAACAGGTCAGGTACGGGAGCCGGGACGCGCATCGCGAGCGGGCGCCTCCCGCGTCGCGAATCGCATCCCGGCTGGAAGAGATATTGCAGCGCACCCGGTCAGCATGTCTGACCGGGGCGCTGCGAATGAGAGGATGCTGCGAGCGCTCCGGGGAGGAGCGGGGACCCGGAGCGCTCGGCGTAACAGTACCCCCCCCTTGGGTCTCCCCCTCTTCTTAGAGCCTGAGAACCTGAGGATAAGAGTTTTGTCTAAGATGTTGTCCTCAGGTTCCCAAGATCTCTCCTCTGGGCCACAGTTCTCCCAATCCACCCAAATTTTTTTTTTACCTCTGACGATCTTGGAGGCTAGAATCTCCTTCACAGAAAAGACGTCAGACGAACCGGAAACAGGAGTAGGAGAAACAACTTTGGGAGAGAAGCGGTTAAGGATGAGTGGTTTAAGGAGAGAAACATGGAAGGCATTGGGAATACGGAGAGAAGGAGGAAGAAGAAGTTTGTAAGAGACAGGGTTAATCTGGCACAAAACTTTAAAAGGACCAAGATAGCGTGGTCCCAGTTTGTAACTGGGGACACGAAAGCGGACATACTTAGCAGAGAGCCATACCTTGTCTCCGGGAGCAAAAATGGGGGGAGTTCTTCTCTTTTTATCAGCAAATTTTTTCATCCGAGATGAAGCCTGTAAAAGAGAATTTTGGGTCTCTTTCCATATGGTGGAAAGATCACGAGTCACTTCATCCACAGCGGGCAAACCAGAGGGCAAGGGAGTAGGGAGGGGAGGAAGAGGGTGACGGCCGTACACCACGAAAAATGGGGATTTAGCAGAAGATTCGGAGACTCTGAAGTTGTATGAGAATTCGGCCCATGGTAGAAGATCTGCCCAGTCATCCTGGCGGAAGGAAACAAAATGCCGTAAATAGTCACCCAGGACCTGATTAATTCTTTCTACTTGCCCATTGGATTGGGGATGATAAGAAGAAGAGAAGTTTAATTTGATCTTGAGCTGTTTACAGAGGGCCCTCCAGAATTTAGACACGAATTGGACGCCTCTATCCGAGACGATATGCGTGGGCAAACCATGAAGGCGAAAAATGTGTATAAAAAATTGCTTTGCCAACTGAGGGGCTGAAGGAAGGCCAGGAAGAGGAGTAAAATGTGCCATCTTGGAGAATCGATCAACGACCACCCAAACAACGGTGTTGCCATGGGATGAGGGCAAGTCCGTAATAAAGTCCATACCAATCTGTGACCAAGGCTGTTCAGGAACAGGCAGAGGATGAAGAAGACCAGCAGGCTTCTGGCGAGGGGTCTTATCCCGGGCACAGACAGTACAGGCCCGCACAAAATCAACAACATCAGTCTCCAGAGTCGGCCACCAATAAAATCGAGAGATGAGTTGAAAGGATTTTTTGATGCCCGCATGGCCTGCGAGGTGGGAGGAGTGTCCCCACTTGAGAATCCCGAGACGCTGGCGTGGAGAAACGAAGGTCTTCCCTGGAGGAGTTTTCCTGATGGAAGCTGGAGAAGTGGAGATCAGACAGTCCGGAGGAATGATGTGTTGTGGAGAGGCTTCTACTTCAGAGGCATCAGAAGCACGAGAGAGGGCATCGGCCCTAACGTTCTTGTCAGCAGGGCGAAAATGGATTTCAATGTTAAAACGGGCAAAGAACAACGACCACCTAGCCTGGCGAGGGTTCAGTCGTTGGGCAGACTGGAGATAGGAGAGATTCTTGTGGTCAGTGTATATAGTAACTGGATATTTTGATCCCTCCAGCAGGTGCCTCCATTCCTCAAGCGCCAATTTAATGGCCAGTAGTTCTCGATCACCAATGGAATAGTTTTTCTCCGCCGGGGAGAAGGTCCTAGAAAAAAACCCACAAGTAACAGCATGCCCGGAAGAATTTTTTTATAGAAGAACTGCTCCAGCTCCCACTGAGGAGGCATCTACCTCCAATAGAAAGGGTTTAGAAGGGTCAGGTCTGGAGAGTACGGGAGCAGAAGAAAAGGCAGACTTGAGATGTTTAAATGCGTCTTCCGCTTGGGGAGACCAGGACTTAGGATTGGCATTTTTCTTGGTTAGAGCCACGATAGGGGCCACAATAGTAGAGAAGTGTGGAATGAATTGTCTGTAATAATTGGCAAACCCCAAAAAACTTTGGATAGCACGGAGTCCGGAGGGGCGTGGCCAATCTAACACGGCAGATAGTTTATCTGGGTCCATTTGTAGTCCCTGGCCAGAGACCAAGTATCCTAGGAAAGGAAGGGATTGACATTCAAAAAGACATTTTTCCATTTTGGCATAAAGTTGATTGTCCCGAAGTCTCTGAAGAACCATGCGGACATGCTGGCGGTGTTCTAAGTTGGCAGAAAAAATCAGAATATCGTCCAGGTAAACCACAACACAGGTATATAGAAGATCGTGAAAAATCTCATTAACAAAGTCTTGGAAGACGGCAGGGGCGTTGCACAGGCCAAAGGGCATGACCAGATACTCAAAGTGTCCATCTCTGGTGTTAAATGCCGTCTTCCATTCGTCCCCCTCCCTGATGCGGATGAGATTATAAGCACCTCTTAAGTCCAGCTTGGTAAAGATGTGGGCGCCTTGTAGACGATCAAAGGGTTCCGAGATAAGGGGTAAGGGGGTAGCGGTTTTTTACCGTGATTTTATTAAGTCCGCAGTAATCAATGCCATCTTTTTTGGACACAAAAAAAAAGAGAGGAGGACTTGCGGATAAACCCCTTTTTTAAATTCTCCTGGATGTACTCCGACATGGCTTGGGTTTCTGGAGCAGACAGAGGATAGATTCTGCCCCGGGGTGGAGTAGTACCCGGGAGGAGGTCAATAGGACAGTCATAAGGCCTGTGAGGAGGCAAAGTCTCTGCTTGTTTTTTGCAAAAAACATCAGCATAGTCCAGATAGGCCTTAGGAAGACCAGATACCGGGGGAACCACAGGGTCACGACTGTGAGTACTGGGAACTGGTTTGAGACAGTCCTTGTGACAAGAAGTACCCCAGTTCTTGATTTTTCCTGTGGACCAATCAAGGGTTGGGGAATGGCGTTGAAGCCACGGTAATCCAAGAAGAATTTCTGAAGGGCAGTTAGAGAGGACCAAAAATACAATCTTTTCGTGATGGGGTCCGATGCACATTAGGAGAGGTTCCGTGCGGTAACGCACGGTACAGTCCAATCTTTCATTGTTAACAGAATTGATGTAGAGGGGTCTGGCGAGACTGGTCACCGGGATGTTGAACCTGTTGATGAGAGAGGCCAAAATAAAATTTCCTGCAGATCCGGAATCCAAGAAGGCCATAGCAGAGAAGGAGAAGGTAGAAGAAGATATCCGCACAGGCACAGTAAGGCGTGGAGAAGCAGAGTTCACATCAAGAGCCGTCTCACCTTTGTGCGGAGTCAGCGTACGTCTTTCCTGGCGGGGAGGACGGATAGGACAATCCTTCAAGAAATGTTCGGTACCGGCACAGTACAGGCAAAGATTCTCCATGCGGCTTCGTGTCCTCTCTTGAGGTGTCAAGCGAGACCGGTCAACTTGCATAGCCTCCACGGCAGGAGGCACAGGAACGGATTGCAGAGGACCAGAGGAGAGAGGAGCCGGGGAGAGAAACCGCCTCGTGCGAACAAAGTCCATATCCTGGCGGAGCTCCTGACGCCTTTCGGAAAAACGCATGTCAATGCGGGTGGCACAATGAATAAGTTCATGCAGGTTAGCAGGAATTTCTCGTGCGGCCAGCACATCTTTGATGTTACTGGATAGGCCTTTTTTAAAGGTCGCGCAGAGGGCCTCATTATTCCAGGATAACTCGGAGGCAAGAGTACGGAATTGGATGGCGTACTCGCCAACAGAAGAATTACCCTGGACCAGGTTCAGCAGGGCAGTCTCAGCAGAAGAGGCTCGGGCAGGTTCCTCAAAGACACTTCGAATCTCCGTGAAGAAGGAGTGTACAGAGGCAGTGACAGGGTCATCGCGGTCCCAGAGCGGTGTGGCCCATGACAGAGCTTTCCCAGACAGAAGGCTGACTACGAAAGCCACCTTAGACCTTTCAGTAGGAAACTGGTCCGACATCATCTCCAAGTGCAGGGAACATTGTGAAAGGAAACCACGGCAAAACTTAGAGTCCCCATCAAATTTATCCGGCAAGGATAATTGAAGGCTGGAAGCGGCCACTCGCTGCGGAGGAGGTGCAGGAGCTGGCGGAGGAGAAGCTTGCTGGAGCTGTGGTAATAGCTGCTGTAGCATCACGGTCAGTTAAGATAGCAGGTGGCCTTGTTGCGCTATCTGTTGCGACTGCTGGGCGACCACCGTGGTGAGGTCGGCGACAACTGGCAGCGGGACTTCAGCGGGATCCATGGCCGGATCTACTGTCACGATTCGGCTGGCTGGAGGTGGATCCTCTGTGCCAGAGAGGGATTGGCGTGGACCGTGTTGGTGGACCGGTTCTAAGTTGCTACTGGTATTCACCAGAGCCCGCCGCAAAGCGGGATGGTCTTGCAGCGGCGGTAGCAACCAGGTTGTATCCATCAGCAACGGCTCAACCTCTCTGACTGCTGAAGATAGGCGCGGTACAAGGGAGTAGACAATAGCAAGGTCGGACGTAGCAGAAGGTCAGGGCAGGCAGCAAGGATCGTAGTCAGGGGCAACGGCAGGAGGTCTGGAACACAGGCTAGGAACACACAAGGGAACGCTTTCACTGGCACAATGGCAACAAGATCCGGCGAGGGAGTGCAGGGGAAGTGAGGTATAAGTAGGGAGTGCACAGGTGATAACACTGATTAGGCCTGCTGCGCCAATCAGTGGCGCAGTGGCCCTTTAAATTGCAGAGACCCGGAGCGCGCGCGCCCTATGGAGCGGGGCCGCGCGCGCCGGGACAAGACAGACGGAGAACGGGTCAGGTATGGGAGCCGGGACGCGCATCTCAAGCGGGCGCCTCCCGCGTCGCGAATCGCATCCCGGCTGGAAGAGATATTGCAGCGCACCCGGTCAGCATGTCTGACCGGGGCGCTGTGAATGAGAGGATGCTGCGAGCTCTCCAGGGAGGAGCGGGGACCCGGAGCGCTCGGCGTAACAATGTACTTTTACATCATATATTTACATACTGTATTTGGCTGCAGGCCAAGCAACAGATGATAATAATGGCTCAGACACAAAGCCCCCCTGACATGTTTTGCTCCTCAGAGCTTCATCAGAGGTCTGGACTAATGGCTTTTTACTGCTGCCAAAAATGGTGATATAAGATATAAAGGTACATTTTCTATGTCCATGGGCCGTGAGCCCAAGTGATAGCAAATACAGAGATATCACATAGCTATCAGTTACTGTCGACACCAGTGTTTTTAATATTTGGCTATACCAGTACTGTTTCTAAAACACAAAAGTTATGTTTTAGGGTGGGGATATAAAGAATGGGTATTAAAGATCCCTTGTGTTTTTTACAGTTGGAAATAAAAGTTAAATGGGAACTTTCAGATGTAAAAACTTTTTATATTTTGTACATCAAGGCAAAACAAGTTTTTCTAATATAATTCTTAAATTTTTTTTAGCATTTTATTAAAGAATACTGACTTTGAAAATCACTTCACTAATGAGTCCCACAGCAGCATTAGCTTATCCAAGGGTCATGAACAAGAGATGGCTGATGGACAAGACTGCAGGAGGAACAAAGCCTGCAGCAACACCACAGTAGCACATTTTACCAAACATGTGCCTCTAGCTATTGCAAAAGTACAACTACAAGCATGCCTGGACAGCATACATGCAATCTCCAAGAACCATTCTTCCTCTCTGTGTAAAATGTATAGAATAACACCAGTGAGGAAGGGGTTACAGAGCAGGTCTGCCAGGCTTGCTACCAAGAGTAGTGAGTTAGCAGAGTGAGGAAGAAAGCTGAGCTATGCAGAGTGCAGGCAAGAGAAGGACTTGCCCCCTCCACAATAGAGAATGGAAAAGAGGGTGAGCAGGTTTATCAGACAATTTGTTTTGTGAAACATGTATGAGATAAAGGCATAAAAATGATATGTTCAGGACAAGGATTAGGTACTGAGCAACATGTACCATTTTTTTTTTTGTGGGCTCTGAAAGGTGCGCTTTAACCCCTTAACGACAATGGAGGTAAATGTACGTCATGGTGAGGTGGTACTTAACGCACCGTGACGTACATTTACATGCCGCCATGACCGCAAGGACCGGGTGGGTGCACGCGTCATGCGCGGCAGGTCCCAGCTGCTATCAGCAGGGATCCACCGGTAATGGCGGACATACGCTATCGCGCTGATGTCTACCATTAACCCCTCAGATGCCGTGATCAATACAGATCACGGCATCTGCGGCAGTGCGGTACTTTGAATGGATGATCGGATCGCCAGCAGTGCTGCCGCGGTGATCCGATCATCCAGCATGGCAGCCGGAGGTCCCCTCACCTGGCTTCGGCTGTCTTCTGGGGTCTTCTGCTCTGGTCTGAGATCGAGCAGACCAGAGCAGAAGATCACCGATAACACTGATCAGTGCTAAGTCCTATACATAGCACTGAACAGTATTAGCAATCAAATGATTGCTATGAATAGTCTACCTATGGGGACATAAAAAGTGTAAAATTAAAAGTAAAATAATGTAAAATAAAAAAGTCACAAAAGTGAAAAATCCCCTCCCCCAATAAAAAAGTTAAATGTCCGTTTTTCCCATTTTACCCCCCAAAAAGCATAAAAAAATTATTAATACACATATTTGTTATCACTGCGTGCATAAAAGTCTGAACTATTAAAATATATTGTTAATTATCCCGTACAGTGAACGTCGTAAATATAAAGACATTTTTAAAAAGTCCCAAATTGCTCCTTTGTCACATTTTATTCCCAAAAAAATTTATAAAAAATTTATAAGAAGGAAAACCTAAGCAAAAGTGGTACTGATAACTACAGATCATGGCACAAAAAATTAGCCCCCATATCGCCCCATATACGGAAAAATTTGAAAGTTATAGGTGGTCAAAATAGGGCAATTTCAAACATACTAATTTTGTTAAAATGGTTTGAGATTTTTTTTAAGTGGTACAATTATAGAAAAGCATATAACATGGGTATCCTTTTAATCGTATTGATCCACAGAATAAAGAAAACATGTCATTTTTACCGGAAAGTGTACAGCGTGAAAACAAAACCTTCCAAAATTTTCAATTTTCCCACATAAATAATATTTGTTTAGTTGCGCCATACATTTTATGGTAAAATGAGTGATGTAATTACAAAGTACAATTGGTGACACAAAAAACAAGCCCTCATATGGGTCTGTGGATGGAAATATAAGAGAGTTATGATTTTTAGAAGGCAAGGAGGAAAAAACAAAAGTTCAAAAATAAAATTGGTCTGGTCCTTAAAGGGGTGCTCCCGTGGAAATTTTTTTTTTTTTTAATCAACTGGGGCCAGAAAGTTAAACAGATTTGTAAATCACTTCTATTAAAAAATCTTAATACTTCCAGTACTTTTTAGGGGCTGTATACTAAAGAGAAATCCAAAAAAGAAATGCATTTCCTCTGATGTCATGACCACAGTGCTCTCTTCTGACCTCTGCTGTCCATTTTAGGAACTGTCCAGAGCAGCATATGTTTGCTATGGGGATTTTCTCCTGCTCTTGACAGTTCCTAAAATGGCCAGCAGAGGTCAGCAGAGAGCACTGTGGTCATGACATCAGAGGAAATGCATTTCTTTTTTGGATTTTCTCTTTAATATACAGCCCCTAAAAAGTACTGGAAGGATGTAATTACAAAGTACAATTGGTGACGCAAAAAACAAGCCCTCATATGGGTCTGTGGATGGAAATATAAGAGAGTTATGATTTTTAGAAGGCAAGGAGGAAAAAACAAAAATTAAAAAATAAAATTGGTCTGGTCCTTAAAGGGGTGCTCCCGTGGAAAACTTTTTTTTTTTTTAAATCAACTGGTGCCAGAAATTTAAACAGATTTGTAAATCCCTTCTATTAAAAAATCTTAATCCTTCCAGTACTTTTTAGGGGCTGTATACTAAAGAGAAATCCAAAAAAGAAATGCATTTCCTCTGATGTCATGACCACAGTGCTCTCTTCTGACCTCTGCTGTCCATTTTAGGAACTGTCCAGAGCAGCATATGTTTGCTATGGGGATTTTCTCCTGCTCTTGACAGTTCCTAAAATGGCCAGCAGAGGTCAGCAGAGAGCACTGTGGTCATGACATCAGAGGAAATGCATTTCTTTTTTGGATTTTCTCTTTAATATACAGCCCCTAAAAAGTACTGGAAGGATGTAATTACAAAGTACAATTGGTGACGCAAAAAACAAGCCCTCATATGGGTCTGTGGATGGAAATATAAGAGAGTTATGATTTTTAGAAGGCAAGGAGGAAAAAACAAAAATTAAAAAATAAAATTGGTCTGGTCCTTAAAGGGGTGCTCCCGTGGAAAACTTTTTTTTTTTTTTTTTTAAATCAACTGGTGCCAGAAATTTAAACAGATTTGTAAATCCCTTCTATTAAAAAATCTTAATCCTTCCAGTACTTTTTAGGGGCTGTATACTAAAGAGAAATCCAAAAAAGAAATGCATTTCCTCTGATGTCATGACCACAGTGCTCTCTTCGGACCTCTGCTGTCCATTTTAGGAACTGTCCAGACCTGCATATGCATATGCAGCATATCATAACGCTTTACATTTTTCACATAAAATTCCATATGATAGCTTATTTTTTGCGCCACCAATTCTACTTTGCAGTGACATTAGTCATTTTACCCAAAAATCCACAGCAAAACGGAAAAAAAATTCATTGTGTGACAAAATTGAAGAAAAAATGTTATTTTGTAAATTTTGGGTGCTTCAGTTTCTATGCAGTGCATTTCGGTAAAAATAACACCTTATCTTTATTCTGTAGTTCCATGCGGATAAAATGATACCCTCTTTATATAGGTTGGATATTGTTGTACTTTGGGAAAAAAATCATCACTACATGCAGGAAAATTTATATGTTCAAAATTCTCATCTTCTAACTTTATTTTTCAGTCTACGGGCTGGTATGAGGACTCATTTTTTGCGCCGTGTTCTGAAGTTTTTATCCGTACCATTTTTGTATTGATCGGACTTTCTGATCGCTTTTTATTCCTTTTTTCATGATATAAAAAGTGACCACAAATAAGCTAGTTTGGACTTTGGATTTTTTTTGCGCGTACGCCATTGACCGTGGGATTTAATTAACAATATATTTTTATAGTTCTGACATTTACGCACGCGGCGATACCACATATGTTTATTTTTATTTGCACAGTTTTTTTTTTATGGGAAAAGGGGGGTAATTCAAACTTTTATTAGGGAAGGAGTTAAATGACCTTTGTTAACTTTTTTTTCCACTTTTTTTTGCAGTGCTATAGCTTATGCTGATCCTGCAAAGCCATAGCTTTGCGTGGATCAGTCAGATAGGGTCTCGATTGCTCAAGCCTGTAGCTCAGGCTTGGAGCAAACAAACCCAGATCGGACATGATGGAGCAAGGTAAGGGGGTCTCAGCTCGCATCCTAGCTGATCGGGACATCGCGATATTATCGCGATGTCCCGATCAGCCCGACTGAGCTGCCGGGAAGCGTTTACTTTCACTTTCAAATGTGGCTGTCAACTTTGATCCCCGCTTCTGAAGGGTTAATAGCACGTGGCACAACGATCGGTGCCGCGCACCGTTAGCCCTGGGTCCCGGCTATGAATAGCAGTAAGGACCGACCTGGTGTTACCACGTTTTAAACACTGGGACCGGGCGTAGGGCGTACAGGTACGCCCTACGTCCTTAACAGGTTAAGGCCAAAATAGGCCTGGTCCTTAACCTCTTAAGGACCCAGGGCGTATGGATACGCCCTCACACCCTGGGCATTAAGGACCCAGGGCGTATCCATACGCCCTGGCGTTTTCCGGTCTCTTCCGGGTGCCGGGCAGAAATCGGAACCGGATGCCTGCTGAAATGCTTCAGCAGGCATCCAGGGCAAACGCCGAGGGGGGCCATGTAGGCCCCCCCATGTTGGCGATCGCCGCAAATCGCAAGGGAAATCGCCCTTGCTATCTGCGGCGTTACCGCGCTGATCGGGTCTCTGGGACCCGACCGCCTGGTAATTTCGCATGATCCCGGCTGTCACAGACAGCCAGGACCATGCTAAAGAATAGGAGCGAGGTGGCAAGCCTGCCACCTCCTCCGATCCCCTGCGATTCTTCGGTTAGTTAACCGACCAATCGCAGGGGGGGGGCGGTTACTTCCTCCCGTCCTGCCCGGCCCCTGGAAGTCCGGAGAGGACGAGAGGAAGACCGGAGAACGCGGCGGGGGGAGGGCTGGGGACCGGGTCCGGTACTTACCTCGTCCCTGAAGACCCGGATCCCGGCGATGAAGACGGCGGCGGCAGGTGAGTTGATCTTCAGCCGCGGTCGGGCCCTTTACAGCAATGCACGTCGCCGTAAAGCGACTTGCATTGCTGTAATGGGACCCTGTAAACTACAACTCCCAGCATGCCCAGACAGCCCTTGGCGTCTGGGCATGCTGGGAGTTGCAGTTTTGCAACATCTGGAGGTCCACAGTTTTGGGACCACTGTGCCCTTCCAGATGTTGCAAAACTACACATCCTCAGCATGCCCTTACTGTCCAGGGATGCTGGGAGTTGTAGTTCTGTAACATCTGGAAGGGCACAGATTGGAAACCACTGTATTAGTGGTCTGCAAACTGTAGTCCTCCAGGTGTTGCAAAACTACAACTCCAAGCATGCTGGGAGTTGTAGTTCGGCAACATCTGGCTCTAAAGATGTTGCCGAACTACTACTTCCAGCATGCCTGAGAATGTTTGGGAATTGTAGTTTTGCAACAGCTGGAGATCCCCCCCCCCCTGTGAATGTACAGGATACATTCACATGGGCAGGGGGCTTACAGTGAGTATCAGGCTGCAAGTTTGCGATGCAGCAAATTTTGCGCGGCAGCTCAAACTCGCAGCGGGAAACTCGCCGTAATCCCCCGCCCATGTGACTGTACCCTAAAAACACAACACTACACTAACACAAAATAAAATAAAAAGTAAAAAACACTACATATACACATACCCCTACACAGCCCCTTCCCCAATAAAAATGAAAAACGTCTGGTACGCCACTGTTTCCAAAATGGAGCCTCCAGCTGTTGCAAAACAACAACTCCCAGTGTTGCTGGACAGCCGTTGACTGTCCAAGCATGCTGGGAGTTTTGCAACAGCTGGAGGCACCCTGTTTGGGAATCACTGGCATAGAATACCCCTATGTCCACCCCTGTGCAAATCCCTAATTCAGGCCTCAAATGCGCATGGCGCTCTCACTTCGGAGCCCTGTCGTATTTCAAGGCAACAGTTTAGGGTCACATATGGGGTATCGCCGTACTCGGGAGAAATTGCCTAACACATTTTGGGGGGCTTTTTCTCCTTTCACCCCTTATGAAAATGTGAAGTTGGGGTCTACACCAGCATGTTAGTGTAAAAAAATAAATGTTTTACACTAACGTGCTGGTGTTGCCCTATACTTTTCATTTTGAGGAAAAAGGGGAAAAAGCCCCCCAAAATTTGTAATGCAATTTCTCCCAACTACGGAGATACCCTATATGTGGGCGCAAAGTGCTCTGGGGGTGCACAACAAGGCCCAAAAGAGAGAGTGCGCCATGTACATTTGAGGTGATTTGCACAGGGGTGGCTGATTGTTACAGCGGTTTTGACAAACGCAAAAAAACCAAAACCCTACATGTGACCCCATTTCGGAAACTACACCCCTCACAGAATGTAATGAGGGGTGCAGTGAGAATTTACCCCCCACTGGTGTCTGACAGATCTTTGGAACAGTGGGCTGTGCAAATTAAAAATTTCGTACAGCCCACTGTTCCAAAGATCTGACAGACACCAATGGGGGTAAATGCTCACTGTACCCCTTGTTACGTTCCTCAAGGGGTCTAGTTTCCAAAATGGTATGCCATGTGTTTTTTTTTTTGCTGTTCTTGCCCCATAGGGGCTTCCTAAATGCAACATGCCCCCCGAGCAAAATTTGCTCTTAACCCTTGCAAAAATTTGAAATTTGGGGGGGAAACACCCATTTTAGTGAATTTTCTTTTTCTTTTTTACGTATGCAAAAGTCGTGAAACCCCTGTGGGGTATTAAGGCTCACTTTATTCCTTGTTACGTTCCTCAAGGGGTCTAGTTTCCAAAATGATATGCCATGTGGTTTTTTTTTTTGCTCTCCTGGCACCATAGGGGCTTCCTAAATGCGACATGCCCCCGAGCAAAATTTGCTCTCAAAAAGCCAAATATGACTCCTTCTCTTCTGAGCCTTGTAGTTCACCCGTAGTGCACTACAGGCCAAGTTATGGGGTACCTTCATACTCAGAAGAGATGGGGTTACAAATTTTGGGGGGTATTTTCTGCTCTTAACCCTTGCAAAAATGTGAAATTTGGGGGAAACACACATTTTAGTGAAATTTTATTTTATTTTTTTACATATGCAAAAGTCGTGAAACACATGTGGGGTATTAAGGCTCACTTAATTCCTTGTTACGTTCCTCAAGGGGTCTTGTTTCCAAAATGGTATGGCATGTGTTTTTTTTTTGCTGTTCTGGCACCATAGGGGCTTCCTAAATGCAACATGCCCCCCAAAAACTATTTCAGAAAAACGTACTCTCCAAAATCCCCTTGTCGCTCCTTCGCTTCTGAGCCCTGTACTGCGCCCGCCGAACACTTTACATAGACATATGAGGTATCTGCTTACTCGAGAGAAATTGGGCTACAAATATAAGTATACATTTTCTCCTTTTACCCCTCGTAAAAATTCTAAAATTGGGTCTACAAGAACATGCGAGTGTAAAAAATGAAGATTGTGAATTTTCTATTTCACTTTCCTGCTATTCCTGTGCAACACCTAAAGGGTTAAAACGCTGACTGAATGTCATATTGAATACTTAGGGGGGTGTAGTTTTTATAATGGGGTCATTTGTGGGGTATTTCTAAGATGAAGACCCTTCAAATCCACTTCAAACCTGAACTGGTCCCTGAAAAATTGTGAGTTTGGAAATTTTGTGAAAAATTGGAAAATTGCTGCTGAACTTTGAAGCCCTCTGGTGTCTTCCAAAAGTAAAAACTTGTCAATTTTATGATGCAAACATAAAGTAGACATATTGTATATGTGAAAAAAAAAAAAATATTTTGAATAACCATTTTCCTTACAAGCAGAGAGCTTCAAAGTTAGAAAAATGCAAAATTTTAAAATTTTTCGTAAAATTTTAACATTTTTCACCATGAAAGGATGCAAGTTACAAATTTTTTTTTACCATTATGTTAAAGTAGAATATGTCACGAAAAAACAATCTCGGAATCAGAATGATAACTAAAGCATTCCAGAGTTATTAATGTTTAAAGTGACAGTGGTCAGATGTTCAAAAAATGGCCGGGTCCTAAGGTGTAAAATGGCTGGGTCCTTAAGAGGTTAAACAGATTTGTAAATAACTTTTATTAGAAAATCTTAATCCTTCCAGTAGTTATCAGCTGCTGAAATTGAGTTGTTCTTTTCTTTCTGACATCAGTGCTCTCTGCTGACACCTCTGCTTGTCTAAGGAACTGTGCAGAGTAGGAGCAACTCCTCCTTGCAAACCTCTAATTCTTTGGACAGTTCCTGAGACAAGCAGAGGTGTCAGCTAGTGATGAGCAGCAGGGGCCCTATTCGAATTCGCAATATTTTGCGAATATATGAACGAATATGCGTCCTATGTTTGCAAAGTTCGCATATTTGCTATGTTTTTTCCCTTTTTTTCCATGCAAAAATTTTAAATGAAATGTGCATAGTGCGCATGTGCGATTATATTTTTCACCTAAAATAAGCAAGGGATCAGTGTCCTCTTTAAGTACAGATATTCGCAAATATTTGCATATTCGCATATGCGAAATATTTGCGCTCCACTATGACTCACACAGTAAATAATATTGGAGCCTTCTTTGGACCACAAGCTGGAAGCAGGGAGGGATGATCACTTTTTTTTTTACACAGAACACATCATTGTTGTGATGTGTACTGTCAAGAAAAGAAAAACAAACGAATATTCGTCATTACAAATATATATCTCTATATTCTAAATATTAGCGAAATCGCAAAGTGTCTATATTCGTGGTAAAACTTTGCATTTCCAATATTCGCGCTCAACACTAGTGTCAGCAGAGAGCACTGTTGTCAGAAAGAAAAGAACAACTCAACTTCAGCAGCTGATAACTACTGTAATGATTAAGATTTTTTAATAGAAGTAATTTACAAATTTGTTTAACTTTCTGGAACCAGTTGATATCTATCTATCTATCTATAAAATTGACTTGAAAATGGCGGTGAGAGATCGCCGAAACGTTGTTTTTTACATCATGGAATAAATTCACGATTTTTTGGATTATACCATCGTGGTGTGCTGCCTTTATCCATTTTATATCTAGTAAGAACCGGAGCACCGAGGTTCAACAGGCTTGCACCCATTTCACTATTCTGGATGTGCTGCTTTTTATGAATTTTCTATCTATCTATCTAGATATAAAAGTTTTTTCCTGGAATACCCCTTTAAGCTCTGCCAGATGTAAGGATAGCCATCATAAACTGGACATACCCTTTAAGCTTTATTGCCTGAATTTATCTTCCGCTTCATGGTCTGTTTTAATTTGTAGTAAATGAGCTTCAGACGAGACCAATTTATAAATCAAATAAGGTATAGTAATTGCAAGTATTTCACATTGTAGTGCTCATAGTGGATTTCTCTGGATGATATTAATAATAAATTAAATTATTTTGTATGGATGAAATGTCATGCATTATGTCAAGTCTGGTGAGTCATAGCACATCAAATAGTAATATCACATGGCCTACTTTTGTATTAATCCTTCACTAGCTTATGCAAATGAATAGTATGTCAGACTTAACTAATGCATGAAGAATTGAAATTAAGTATACTGGATTAAATGGATTCATTAAAGCATAGGTTAGCCGTATAGTGTATCTGGCTGCTTTAGCCCTGGAAATAAATGCAGTCTTAAAATTAAAATAATAAAAAATATATATTCAACACTCTGCACCATTTTCAGCCTGGCTATTTATTTAAGTTTATTTATTTGTTTCCTGCTATTGGACAATACTCCAGAATAATGTGTTTATCTTCTATTCCTATATTCTAATTTTCGGTGAATCCCTGAAAATGATGGTAACCATAACAAGCATGATTCTTCCAATAATTGCATGCAATGGGAAATGCACTTTTGTCTAATAATTAGTGATAATACAAGGAGACTTGAAGTAATGTCTAGTCTGCACACTTAATTAGGTAAGGTTTCTGTAGAATATACTACATTCTACTCCACAAAGAACTGTCCATAATTTTATCAGTCAATGTGATTCTGTAGTCGGTACAAAGGAACATGTTTCAGTTAATACAAAGCGTGATGATCTTTGAATACAATTTCAAAGGGTTTTTGTACTAGAACAGCACTATGGGTTGCTTTAGAACACAAATCAGAAGCCTGTGTTAGCAACTGAATTCTAACAAAAAAAGAACAAACTACAGACGGTTGGGTAGTGTTGCCTCAACTCATAATGTCATTGTCATTGCTTCTAATCAATCGGAAATGTTATGTTTGTTGCTATATGAAAGTGTCGAACACTGTTTTGACAAAGTTCTATATTCTCATCCTGTTCATTTTAGTGTTTCAATATAAAATGTAAATTGTTACCATTTTGAGCAAGATGTAATGTGTAGAGATGAGGGAATTTTTGAAAAATTCGATTCGGACGTTTTCGGTCAAAATTTATTTGCGGTGAATCACTATTAAAAACAGCTATTTCTGGCCTACAGAAAGCCTCAATAGGGGGGTAGAACATTTTGTCTTGCTGTAAGACACACAGATTGTGTGCTGGGTTAGTGAAATAATACTGTTATTCAATAGGACATGCAGATCAGAGGCGTCGCTATTAGAATCACGTCGCAGAGTGGCACAATGGCAGAGCCTGGAGGTGGCATCAGTATGAGTAGACTATATAGTGGCTGAATGATACAGCGCGGAGGTGGTGGCAGCATGAGGAGACCATATAGTGCCTGAATGACACGACGTGGAGGTGGTGGCATTATGAGGAGACCATATAGTGGCTGAATGACCCAGCGGAGGTGGCAGCAGCATGAGGAGACAATATAGTGGCTGAATAACCCAGCGTGGAGGTGACGTCAGCATGAGGAGAACATATAGTGGCTGAATGACACAACACGGAGGTGGCGGCAGCATGAGGAGACCATATAGTGGCTGAATGACACAGTGTGGAGGTGGCGGCAGCATGAGGAGAACATATATTGGCTGAATGACACAGCCTGGAGTTGGTGGCAGCATATAGTGGCTGAATGACACAGCCTGGAGTTTGCGGCAGCATGATGAGAACATATAGTGGCTGAATAACACAGCCTGGAGGTGGCAAAAGCATGAGGAGACCATATAGTGGCTAAATGACACAGCGTGGAAGTGGCGGAAACAGAGGAGACCACATAGTGGCTGAATGACACAGCCTGGAGGTGGCGGCAGCAAGAGGACACCACATAGTGGCTGAATGACACAGCCAGGAGGTGGCAGCAGCATAAGGAGACCATATAGTGCGTGAATGACACAGCCTTAAGTTGGTGGCAGCAAGAAGAGACCACATAGTGGCTGAATGACACAGCCTTGAGTTGGCAGCAGCATATCGTGGCTGAATGACACAGCCTGGAGTTGGTGGCAGCATATAGTGGCTGAATCACACAGCCTGGAGGTGGCAGCAGCATGATGAGAACATGTGGCCGTATGCGACAGCTTAGAGCTGGCATCAGCATGAGGGGAACATATGGCCCCACACAGGAACCTCTCCCTATTTCCATCTACAAACACTGTCATTTCCCAGGGTTTTTGGGTGGAAATAGGGATTGGTTCCTGAGTGGGGCCACCCTTTTTAAGACGAGTACCACTTTTCTCGAAAAGGTGGAAGGGAACAACGTATTGTCTATTGTCCATTGTCCAGGGGTAAAACTTCCCCCGTAAGGTGCTACTCTCGCCCTATTAATTGCCTTCTTGGCAAGTGTTCCTCAACCTAAAAAGGGCAGCCCCTCACAGGAAACTCTCTCTATTTCCACCTAAAAACCCTGGGAAATGGAAGTGTTTGTAGGGGGAAATAGGGAGTGGTTCCTGTGTGGGGCCGGCTTTTTTAGGGCGAGTAACACTCATATACAGGGCACCTTTTGGTATCCGTGGAGTGCTTGGCCTCATATGTGCAAAAAATAATATATGGACATTACATGTTCACAAATTAGTCATTATTGGCCCTCCTAGTAATTGTCCAAAGCTGTTGTGAATCTACATGTGCGTGGTTCTGCCTTGAGCATCTCATACTTCTTTAAAATATGGACTATGGGTACGGTGTTGTTCCTATATCCCCAACACTTACTCTATATTCCTATAATCCACATTGCTGCGCCCACTGACAAGACTGAGTAACATTGAGCCCTTGCAAACACTTAGTTACTTTTTTGAGATCGGGATCGCCGCCATCTGCGCACACGCATAGATTATCTTAGCCGCACCTCTCAGAGGCGTCTGACGGGGCGCGGCATTCTGACGCGTGTGTCTGGGCGACCGGATATAACGTCAGACGACGTCGCTATGCGGCATGTGCAGTGTAGCCGAGGATCGCGGCTCCCTGCTTCGGCAGGTTTGCACATCACCGCATCTATTCTTTGCCCGGACATCGTAACCGTGAGTAGGTTATCTGTCGAGCATACAGTTTTCTCCACAGTCGGCCTTTTCAGGAGAGTTAGTAAAAAGGCTGTTTTCCCTCTGTGCTTTTTTCCAGGTAAACCTAGGCAGCAATGTCTGTATGTAAGTAGAGGAAGTGGGGAATTATCTTAAAAATGGAAACTATTTCCCCAACTATATACTATTATGTGCCTTTTTTTTTTCTTTTTTTCTAGGTACCTGATGTCCTGTGGCCACCCCTACAGTATCATAGGTCTGGGCATGCTTGACATTATAAGCATCAGACCTGCATTAGTCTGTGAGGGTTGTATTTGACTTTTATCACTGATTTGATTTAAAATAATAATCTATAAGGGTTTCCCCTGAGGACGCCGAGGCACTTCGGCAGAAACGCGTCGAGAAACCTATGTTCTAGAAATATTGCATGAGCAAGTTCACAATATTTGTGAAAGGATTTAATACTATTTTATATTTCTTCATACTTTTCTAATTGGGGTATATTCGATCCATAAACCCATAATGAGTATTGAGAAGATTGTTTCCATGTTTGTCCGGTATTTGCACTGAGTCATCCACACTGGATGCAGCACTATTTTTTGACTTTTTACTTTGATCTAGTAAAAGTTATGTTTTAATAGAGTCACTCCCCATACTCTTTGTGTGCTATACTAAGGGTTTTCAGACCAATGGTTTATTGTTAACTGGGAGCTAGATGTCTTCTGCCAGACCTGTATATCCTGAGCAGTAGTGTATTATTTAGATGGGGGGAACACTTCAGGAACTGCTTGACAACTAGATTGAACACGTGTGCCATGCAGGGCACATGTCTCAGGCTTCCTTGTCACAACACAGACAAGATGTCAGTCACCATGGTTCCCATTTCAAGTTTTCGTGGAGTAAGCCATGATTCGATTTCTTGATGAATGACTTTTAGCAGTTCCTCCCCTGTGTGACTCAGTTCGCCAAGGCAAACCATGGGGAGAACAGCGTTACACCACCATGCCCTACACACATGGTATGCTGGAGGGGCACTAAGACTTGTCTGTGCAGTGGAGGCTGAGGACACGGTGGAGGATGAGGAGGCGGAGTCGCAAACTGTCGCAGGGCCAGCGGCCTGAGAGCAGGAGGCATGACCTGTCTAAGTTGCTGTTGCGGCTGTGCAGGAACCACATTCACCCAGTGGGCCGTAAAGGACATGTATTGTATTGTGCAGGGCTGGTATTGCCTTCTTCGCAAAGAAATGACTGATTGGGACTCTCCACCTCAGCTTGGCACAAGCCATCAGTTCTCTGAAAGGTGCAGAGTCCACCACTTGAAAAGGGAGGGACTGCAGCACCAGCAACTTGGACAGGAGCACATTCAGCATCTGCGCCGTTGGATGAGAGCATGCATACTGTTGTCTCTTGGACATGGCTTCGCCGATGGAATGCTGGCAGAATGACTAACTTGAAGTAGGAGGAGCAGGAGCATCTGAAGCGACAGAAGATGGGTATTACACACAGCTCCCTTTGGCTGAGGTGGTGGAGCCTTGGTTGGCTGAAACAGGGAGCGGCGTGCAATTGGGTGATGCAGCAGGCTGGACAACCACATCAGAGCCACGGTTCTCTCAGGCCTTTATGGTGACGCTGCATATGTTGACGCAGGGCCATGGTTGTCGCAGGGCCACATGTATGATGTGTCAGCAGAAGGTTAAGTGTGGCCAGGGTCCCAATGTTGGCACCACGGCCCTGCGTCAACATCCTCTGGATGCTTGATGAAAAACTGCCACACCGCCGAGTAGCTCATTTTCCCTCCAAGAGCCCGCACTTATTGACTGGTACTGCCACTGACTCCAGGAACCCCCAGGGAAGGTAGGCTGCCGCAAAGTAGGTGATCTACCCCTGGCTCCTGACTTTCCACTTCTGCCACCATGCTGACTGCCAACCATGCTACCACCGTGTTGGCTCAGCTACTTTTTCACGGGAAACCTACAACCCTCTTCTCCTGATGATGATGAATCTCACCCAGCTCCCAAGTGCGATCGGCTTCGTCATCATCGAGTTTGTCTGCACGTCTCTGATGTCCTCCTTAGGTTCCTCAAAAGTGTCTGCTTCAGGAGCCTGAACGCTTGCAACACCACCTCCCACACCACTCTCCTCATCACTACTTGCCTGCCTAGCGGAGGAAGCAGTGAATGTCTCCTCCACTTCTGGGCTGGGCAGTAGCTGCTGACTGTCCTCTAGTAGATCATCCACACTAAATAGTGGAGCTGAACCCACAGCATAAGATACTTCTGTGGGGGAGGGAACAGCATAGGACAGAGGCAATGGGAGGACAGGGACTGCTCCTGGGCCATGCCAACTGAGGGTTGTGTCTGAGGAACCCACCGACTGTTGACTGGGGGTGTCATGTGTCACTTGTTATGAAATGAATGACCGTGTTAGCCAATTGATTATAGCAGATGGGTTGCTGGTCGAGACACGACCACTAGCTGATAAAGGCCTCTCACTGCAACTCCTGCTGCCACTCGCCCCTAGTCTGCTGCGACCTCTGTCTAATGAATTTAGGCATCTGCAACTCCTCTGTGCATGTCCTGGCAATTCTCTGCCTGACATACTTAGTGCGTATATGAGGGGAGTACAATACATTCTACTACGCTTAAAACCGTATCTGTCTACAACACAGTTGGAGTGTACTTTTGCCTGGCCCTTAACAGTATCTAGGCCCTTAAGACTTTAAAAAGAACAAAATAGTACACCACTAGATGTACATATGTGGTAAGCACTTACGAGGGGAGGACAATGTGCTCCAGTATGCTTAAAACAGTATTTGTCTACAACACCAGCAGATGTGTACTTTTGCCTGGCCTTTCAGAGTATCTATGCCCTTAAGACTTTAACAGGAACAAAATGGTACACCACTTAGATGTACGTATGTGGTATGCACTTATAAAGGGAGCACAATGCGATCCATTAGGCTTAAAACAGTATTTGTCTACAACACCCGCAGGTGTGTACTTTTGGGTGGCCTATCACAATATCTAGGCCCTTAAGACTTTAACAAGAACAAAATAGTACACCACTTCGATGTACATATGTGATAGGCCCTTACGAGGGGAGGACAATGTTCTCCATTACGCTTAAAACAGTATTTGTCTACACCAGCAGGTGCGTATTTTTGGCTGCCCTTTTACAGTGTCTAGGCCCTTAAGACTTTAACAGGAAAAAAATTGTACATCCCTTAGATGTACGTATGTGGTATGCACTTATGAAGGGAGGACAATGCTCTCCAGTACGCTTAAAACTGTATTTGTCTAAAACACCAGCAGGTGTGTACTTTTGGCTGGCCTTTCACATTATCTAGGCCCTTAATACTTTAAGAGGAACACAATGGTACACACACTTAGATGTACGCACAGGTTACACTTAATAGAGGACATTATGCTTTTGGTGCTCTGCTCACCCTAACTGTCTGACTACTATTAGCTTTGCAGTTGTTGTTCCAGTACTGCAGCACACAGTTGCGGTGTACTACACCCAAAATTGAACTTTCTCTGTGCAACACACACTGCTGTCTGTCCCTCTCTCTCTGCAATAAAAGGCTGAAGTAACTGGTCGCAAGATGGCTGCCGATTATATAGGGCTGTGACATCACAGGGGTACTGGCTGCTGCTGATAGGCTGCATGCTGCATGTAATTGAGGGTTATCCCGCCTTCCTGCCTTTCCAGGATTCCTTGCCCCATGTCTTCACATGTGGATCTGCCATTTTAGATGCCCTGGAGCCTTGACCGCACTAAATGGAGTTTAATGAAGTGATTCACATGATCGAATTGTGGTGATATTCGCATTTGTTGCAAATCAAATTTTTCCTGATTTCGTAATGAATTCGGATTCGTCAGATTCGATTCGCTCATCCCTAGTAATGTGACAAAAAATCAGCAAGTCTGTCATTTGTCTGTTGTTTTTTAATTTGCATCTTTAACCATGGGGTTTAAATAACATACTTTAATAGTTAAAGGGAACCAATAACTAGATTTGACTGTATATCATGCTTGGCTACACATTATATATGGTAAAATTGCTATCTTGACCTTTCATGGGTGATGTTTTTGGCTCCAGGGATGGTGAGGATATAAAGTTACACAGTCTGCCCCACCGCTCTGTAAGTAGTCCCCTGAGTGGGGAGATATACTTACCAGGTCCTGTTGCTACGGCCATAGTGAAGCCCCCTCGGCGTGATTGGCAGCCCACATCACTGCTCTGCTCTATGCAGCGGAAGTGGGAGACTGCAAAACAAGGCTTATAGCGTTCATCCCACACAGCTTCAGCTGTAATGGTTTCCTCGTCTAAGAATTCGATAATAATGGCCGGTGGCCAGTGGCTTTTTATTGAAGGCGCAATAAAAGTTATATTCTTATATTCTATAGTGAGTGCCAAAGAATTTTCTACATTTCTTGTCATATGTTATTATGTGCTCGAGAAAGTTTCATTCAACAGTGTGACTAAACTCATGAAAGAAAAATTATACAATAAAGAAAGAAAAAGCATTTACTGTGATCCTGGTAACTTGACATTTCGCTCTAGCTGTAACTACATTGCTGCAGATTGAGTGAACTCTTTAGAGACCCTTGGATCATATCATCATTGACTTTTGGAATATTACTGCAAAACTAGTGTTACAAACATTAGACCCTCCAGGACTCAGTGTACAATATTAAGTAACAATGTTTGCATGTTTATATTATTTAATTTAACTATACTATGAACGTGATAGAAATTACCTTGTGAGAATATAATATAATATATATATATATATATATATATATATATAATCATAGTAAACTCTGTCACTGCAGCTGCACTCTTTAGTTTCTAAATATATTTAGAAAAATCAAGAAAAAGCTTTTCCAATAAGATATTTATTTACTCAGAGAATAATAATAATAGTGGTTCAAGACAAGGTTATTAACACACTCAATGTAAATGATTTACTACTATATATACAGCCAATAGTCTGGTCAGTTAGAGGGCCCTGATCTTGCCCTTGTCTGAAATGCCTGCCTGTCAACTGTAGGTCCCCTGTCCTTATGACCTGGGCCTACACTGAAACCTCCTAGTTGGCCCTTGGCTAAGTCGGGGAAACAGATAGTGGATGTAGTATGCAGGTATGAATTGGCTGCATAAGATAAATTTCCCATACAACAGCAATTATCAGTACAAAAGCTGTCCATGATAAATTAGTAATAGTGATGGGGAAGAGGGTGGAACCCTAAGGATTCGGGACCCCAATGTAGAATCTTGAACCAAGGGATATGTGAGAGTGATGTATTGGATGTTGGGGGGGGGGGGGGCGTTGTTGTGGTAAACAAAAGTTAAAAAAGATAATTTAACACCTTCCCTAATAAAAGTAAGAATCACCCCCATTTTCCCATTAAAAAAAAAACAAAACTGTGTAAATAAAAATAAACATATGTGGTATCGCCGCGTGCAGAGATGTCCAAACTATAAACATATATTGTTAATTAAACTGCCCGGTTAATGGCGTATGTGCAAAAAAATTTGAAAGTCCAAAATAGCCTATTTTTGGTCACTTTTTATATCATGAAAAAATTTATAAAAAGCAATCAAAAAATCCAATTAATATAAAAATGGTACCGATAATAACTTCAGACCACAGCGCAAAAAATTAGCCCTCATACCTCCCCATATGTGGAAAAGTAAAAAAGTTATAGGGGTCAGAAAATGACAATTTTAAATGTATTAATTTTCCTGCATTTAGTTTGATTTTTTTAAGAAGTAATACAAAATCAAACCTATATAAGTAGGGTATCATTTTAACTATATGGACTTACAGAATAAAGATAAGATGTCATTTTAACAGAAAATGCACTGCGTAGAAACAGAAGTTACAAAATGGCATTTTTTAATCAATTTTGTCGCACAATGAATTTTTTTCCGCTTCGCCATGGATATTTTGGTAAAATGACTGTCACTGCAAAGTAGAATCGGTGGCGCAAACAATAAGCCATAATAAGGAATTTCAGGTGCAAAATTGAAAGGGTTATGATTTTTAGAAGGTGATGATGAAAATATGAAAATGCAAAAACGGAAAAACCCTGCATCCTTAAGGGGTTAAAGGCTTCTTGCTGAAACACTTCTTCTGACGTGCAGTTCCTGCAGTTTCTGAGGAATTCCTCTACGAAGAGGTATTGGATGAAAACTTTGCCATCTATGTAGATTGTTCCCAGCTGTCGGTTTTCAGAATAGTGTTGTTTCCAACTCTCCTTGGTCATTTTTTTTATATCAGGACATCCAAGAAGGGGAGTTGAGATTGCTGTATGTCTGATGTGAAATGTAGACCAATTTCGTTTTGGTTTAGTGATGTAACAAAGTAATTAAACTGTGCTTTGGAACCTGAACAGATGATGAACACATCGTCGATGTATCTTGTCCCCATAACAATGTGCTTGGTCCAGTTCTCGTTGGAGTCTGTGAATACGATGGTATCCTCCCACCAGCCCAAGGTTAGGTTGGCTTTGCTGGGGGCACGTGGACTCCCCATTGCTGTTCCCCTGAGCTGGTGGTAGAAGGTGGAGTCAAACAGAAAGTAATTAGGGGTAAGTATGAATTGCATGAGTTTAAGGATGAATCTGTTGTGGGTATGAAGATGGTTATTTCTTGTTTCCAGGTAGTATGATACTGCCCTTACACCAATGCTGTGGATGATTGAGATATAGAGAGCCTCAACGTCGATAGAGGCTAGATACCAAGAATCTTGTATGGTCATCCCTTCTAATTGACGCAGTAGGTCTGTTGTGTCCCTTGTATATGATGGTAATGCTGTGACAAATGGTCTCAACATCACATCTACATAGATGCCTATGTTCTGGGATAGGCTTTCTACCCCAGACACAATTGGTCTGCACTTAAGGGGGGTTAGCCCTTTATGGGAGTCCATAAAGCGTTGCAATCCTTGGATGATTGGGGTACAGAAAAATTTCTTCCTATCAATGATGTGGTCCTGTAGAGCTGAATTCAGAATTGAGGAGATTAGAGGAGTTCTTTCTAGTATAGTTTGTGTCATCCTGGATGATTGAGAGGCACATCAATTTATACTGATTAGTGGACATGATAATGATATTACCTCCCTTGTCCGAGGGCTTGATAATTATGTCATGATTCTTTTCAAGATGAGGAGAGCTTCCATTTCTCCATGTGTATAGTTGTGGTGTTTTGTCCGGTGTGTTTACTCCAATTCCTCCAAATCTCTAAGCACTAAATGATAAACGATATCTATATCCTTATCCTCATTTAGTGGTGGGAATCGTGTACTTGGGAGTTTGAGGTTGCTGAATGGGGACATATCAGTATCATTATCACTCAGGAGGGAATTGAGTGTACGGACTCCTTCTAGATCAGATGGTTCAAAGCCTAAGGATTGACATGTATTTAGGTCAACTCTATGGAAAAATTTGCGCCATTTTAACTTGCAACAAAACAGGTTAAGGACTTTTACCCAAAAGAACCTATCAAAGCATGTAGATGGGACAAAATTCAGTCCCTTGTTGATTATCGATGTCTCGTCATGATTAGGCACATAGTCAGATAGATTTATAATCGTAGGTGACTGACCTGTCAGTTGTAACTGTGTTAGGGCTTCTGGGACACCTGTAACCTGTCCCTCAGTCCGTATGTCAGTAGTTGAGAGGGTGGTTCTAAAAAAGGAAGGGGGGGCCGAGGAGACAGATACAGAGGATGAAGAAGTAGAACTGATAGGCGAAGTGAAATTTACCGGAATGTAGGAAGTTGTAGATATAGCTATAGGATTTAGTTCTCTGGTATGTTGGGAGGGTAGATCCTCTCTGTTCCGTCCTTTGCCGTGGATTCTGTCTCCACTCTGATGTTGCCTGGATGGGGGTTGAGTGTGGTAGGTGCCCCTCTTTTTCTGTATGAACCTCTTCCCCTCTATCCGTGTCCTCGTCCTCATTCCCTGGTCCCTCCTCCTCGTTGTGTTGGTCCTGTCTCTCTGCTTTCTATATATTGGCAATGCTACTTGTAATAATTGACTTTGGTGCTTAACTTTTAAATACTGCAATAAATGATTATATTGACTGATTCGACTTCTGTTGTTTGGAAAATTTAGCAAAGGAAATTTGCAACCAGTGTCTATCCTTCAGGTGTGCTTTTCCCCTTCATCTTGCCTCTGCTTTTCCTGTTTCTGCTGTTCCTCTTTCATCTTGTAAGTTGCCAAAGTTGGTCTGGTTGAGCAGATGGCTTGCAATAGATAGGATGTAAGAAGAAGTTGATGGGCTGTAATTAAACAGATCAACTGGTTTTCAAGAAGGGCTTGGGCCTTGAGATCGGAGGCAACAGCTATAAGTTTGCCCTGCCTGGTACAGAATCTGATGAGCCATTGGTGGCAAAATAATGAGAAAGCCTAGTGGCTATTTCCTCCCTCAGATGCGGTTTGCACCATAGCAACTCAGTTATCTCCAGGTATAAGGTTAAAGATCACAGGCTTCAAACTGAAAAACATCAAGTACTGCATCATGATCAGACTAAGCACAGTGTAGACGTCAAGTGTAAAGTAAAATCGGAATGGAAGAGTGTTGACGAGGACCCAATTAATGTGTGAATAAAGCTTATTAGCAGGTAAGTAATACACGTATTCCCAGTGCGCCAGATTGGGCTCTCGCCAAATGTCCACCAGGTTTACATCCTTAAGGGAAGAGAGGAGAAGTTGCTGTTGTGTACGCGATCTCTGAAAGGTACCAGTTTGAGACCTATCAAGCACACCATTAAACACATTTAAATATATTAAAGTACTAAGAGTGAAACGTAGAACACACAGCCACACAAAATGAGAACGGGTCATCTGTAGGAGCAAACATATTAACAATACATAGAGAAGAGTCTCGATATAGACTCTCTGAAATCAAGTATCTCCCTGCAGGATCCACATAAGAACGTGTAAGAGAAAATGGGAAGGAGTTATGGAGGAGAGTTACAAATCCCCTGGACTTAGAGACACGGGAGATGTTAAATAGTTAAATGTTAAATCCTAGAGTATCTTGAGTGCAGGAAGGAGTGAAATGAAGTTTGCGGGAAGTTGGCCTCCTGCAGGCAGATGATGTATGAGTTGTCAGTAAGATAGTCTAAAAAGGCCTTCTTTCTTTTTTTGTGGTGAGTTGAACCCCGCACATTATGTGACAAAACTTTACACATGATAACATAAAAGAAGTGATAGCTGAGATGTATGAAAGGACTGGGAAGGAGTAGGGAGGGAGAAAAGGAAAGGGAAAGAAGAGCAGTAAAGTGAGGTGATCATGGTGAAGAAGAGACAAGAAGGAAGAAGACCACCAGGGAAAGGAAAAAGCGAAAAACAAAGAAATAAATAATATCTAAAAAACAATAGCAAGACATCCAACACTGGACTGGATTGCAGCATCAGACAAGATGGCGAACCTCGACAAGCAGTGTCTATGACGCAGAGGCAACATATTAATCCCAGACCATTCTATAGCCTAACAGTTGAGTTGCAAACGACAAACATTGCATAACAAATAAATATCGGCCCAGGTAGGGGGAGCTGGGTTGCTGGAGGGATGGAGCGGTCTGAAGTTAGAGTGGTGCCAAATCTGCTAAGATTCTGGAGGACGAGGGGTTAATGGGGGGGAGGGGGGCATCCTCGCATTAGATCTTCTCCTTACGAAGAATGTTTCTTGCACTTCTGAGGAGGATTGTGCTGTACAGTGACGGGGGTTGATCTGGAATTTAATTTGCTCCTTGTAGAGCTGTAGAGCTAAGGTGGCACGGCGGCACTTAAGTGTGGAGGGCACTAGATCAAAAGAGAGGTTACAGGCTGCCTAAAGTATGCTATCCCTTATATCAGGATAGTGAGGTCGGAGAGTGACGTCCCTCAAGACGTCAGGATTCTTAGGATGCACCAAGGCATGGTGGATCCTGTCAATGTGAAATTGGGCGGGCTCAACTTGAGGCAGGAGGAAAGTAAATAGTTTTAGCACAACTGTAGCAATGTCAGAGACCATCTCAGGTAAGCCCCTGATTTTTACATTGGCCCTACAAGACCTATTTCCAAGTTCTTCAGCTTTAGTCTAGGGCTTTCAGCTTGTCTGCATGCTCTGCCACGGTCTGTTTATCCAGGTCTAACTCATCATCTAGCTTGTGATGCTTGAACTCCAAATCAGGCACGCATTGGCCCAATTTGGTTATGGTTTAAGATCATTTGTCCATATATAGCAATTGAATATGAAGAAATAGAGCAGCAGGGTTCATAGATGAGTCAATGGGAGGTAGAGGGCATGACATCCGCAATGTCTTGTTCCTCTGCAGTAGGGCTGAATACGTGGGAAGAGGCTGGTGCCATGTTGAATGAAAGGCCAGCAAGAACATCTTGAGTATGGTCTGTGAAGGACTGGAAATTACCACCTTGTCTTCTGTCCTTGCAGGACGTCTTAGGAGAGCTAGGAGGCAAGTGTCGCTGCTGTGGAGCCACTAATGGAGTTTTAACGGGTTGAGAAAAAGCTACTGGCACAGAGTTCACATGAAATGCGTCTGCTTCAGCAGTCCCGCGCATGTGCCCTAACATGTTATCTTCAATCTGTTGATCAGTCCAATATTCATATATGATAGTAAGTAACTGATCTGAAGTCTAAAACAGAAAAAAAATGTATTATTAATCAAAAAGAAATTGTTAGGCAATTGATATGGTTGTACTTTTCACATAATAATCATTGGGGAAATTAACTATTTCCATATTTCTAAAATATCAGCCACATTAATTTCATTATTGTGCTTGAGGTTCACACATTATTCACATTGATGCCAAAAATGTTTTGAAATGAGATAGCAAACGTACTTTTCAACCCATATTAACTTCCTAAATGTCACGTTATGGGACACCGTTGTGTGTTCTCAGGTCAAAATGACCTCATATATCAACAAAACAGAAGAAAGTCTAGCAAATTTTATAGGAAATACTGTATGAAGCTCACAAGGGGCTTGGATTTTACAAATATTTTTTCATGCTTTAGGTTTCTACATAGCTATGTACCGTATATACTCGAGTATAAGCCGACCCGAGTATAAGCCGAGACCCCTAATTTCAACCCAAAATCCCAGGAAAAGTTATTGACTCGAGTATAAGCCTAGGGTGGGAAATACCTCATCCCCCCCTGTCATCATCCAGACCCGTCATTAACATCCTCATCATCCCCTTGTCATCATCCCACACATCCCCCCTTCATCATCCCCTTGTCATCATCCCACACATCCCCTTATCATCCCACACATCCCCCCTTCATCATCCCCTTGTCATCATCCCACACATCCCCTTGTCATCATCCCACACATCCCCCCTTCATCATCCCCTTGTCATCATCCCACACATCCCCTTATCCCACACATCCCCCCTTCATCATCCCCTTGTCATCATCCCACACATCCCCTTATCATCCCACACATCCCCCCTTCATCATCCCCTTGTCATCATCCCACACATCCCACACATCCCCCCTTCATCATCCCCTTGTAATCATCCCACACCCCCCCCCCCTTCATCATCCCCACCCCCCTTCATCATCCCCACACCCCCCCCCCCCTTCATCATCCTCTTCTCATCATTCGCCCTCAGTGGTCTTCAACCTGCGGACCTCCAGAGGTTTCAAAACTACAACTCCCAGCAAGCCCGGGCAGCCATCGGCTGTCCGGGCTTGCTGGGAGTTGTAGTTTTGAAACCTCCGGAGGTCCGCAGGTTGAAGACCACTGCGGCCTTCAACATGCGGACCTCCAGAGGTTTCAAAACTACAACTCCCAGCAAGCCCGGGCAGCCATCGGCTGTCCGGGCTTGCTGGGAGTTGTAGTTTTGAAACCTCCGGAGGTCCGCAGGTTGAAGACCACTGCGGCCTTCAACATCATCCAGCCCCCTCTCACCCCCTTTAGTTCTGAGTACTCACCTCCGCTCGGCGCTGGTCCGGTCCTGCAGGGCTGTCCGGTAAGGAGGTGGTCCGGTGAGGAGGTGGTCCGGGCTGCTATCTTCACCGGGGGCGCCTCTTCTCCGCGCTTCCGGCCCGGAATAGAGCCGTTGCCTTAACAACGACGCATCTGCGTCGTTGTCAAGGCAACGTGACTATTCTGAGGCCGGGCCGGAAGCGCTTAGAAGAGGCCTCCCCGGTGAAGATAGCAGCCCGGACCACCTCCTCACCGGACCACCTCCTTACCGGACAGCCCTGCAGGACCGGACCAGCGCCGAGCGGAGGTGAGTACTCAGAACTAAAGGGGGTGAGAGGGGGCTGGATGATGTTGAAGGCCGCAGTGGTCTTCAACCTGCGGACCTCCGGAGGTTTCAAAACTACAACTCCCAGCAAGCCCGGACAGCCGATGGCTGCCCTGGCTTGCTGGGAGTTGTAGTTTTGAAACCTCTGGAAGTCCGCAGGTTGAAGACCACTGCGGGTGGGGGAGTTCACTCGAGTATAAGCCGAGGGGGGTGTTTTCAGCACGAAAAATCGTGCTGAAAAACTCGGCTTATACTCGAGTATATACGGTAATCAATACGAACACTGTAATGATCACAGAAAAAGACTGTAGGTTTCCTCTGACCTCTACCACAGGATTTCACTGGCAGAAAATGTTTGGAAAACTTCCAAATTTGAGTCTTGCGGATGGTATTTGGAAGCATTTTTTAATTTAATACATATTTACCTACTACATGAAACATATGCTTCCGCTCAACAGAGAAGTCCTACTGGAAGACAAATTCTGAAAGACTGATTTGTAAAACTAACCTAATATAATGACAAAAGTTATAAAAGGAGTTGTCTGGTGACAAACATCTTTTCCTCAATAATCCAAAGTGGTTGGATCCCTCACCCTCTAGTGGTAAGACCCCCAAGATCTATAGAACTAGACCTCAGTTCTTAGAAAGAGCATGTGCTTCAGAAGACACTCTCTCCATTAATTTCTATGGAAGCACTGAAGATACCTGGTGCCCCCATACACATACATGGAACACATGTTGTCTGTAGCATTCACTCTTTCTGAGAGCCGAAGCCCTTTCTGGAGATAGCAGGTGGGCCGATGGTTGGATGCAACCCCCATCCCCCCACTCTCCCTGTGATTAGACACTTTTCCCCTGTGAATAGGGGATCAGTTTTTTTTTTTTTATCGGATATCCCCTTTTAGTGGCTAGAACCTAAAACTTCAAGTAGCATCAAAATAGGTTTAAATATCCAAGGATCTTCCTACTTAATCTGTCATATGGAGCATTTACTCTGGGTGGAGGAAAGTGGCTGTCATAGGACAAGAGAAGGGACCACTTTTAATAACTTTTCATTACTTATACACAGCTGCTAGAAAGCTGCTGGTTATTCTCTAAAGCTCAAGGTTGCCATACATTTTAATTCTCCTCTAACCAATCCATACACATGAACAGAGCTTGCTGCAAAGCGGGATGGACTTGCTGTGGCAGGCAGCACCCAGGCCACTACTCCTGGCACGGCTTGACCACACAGGCGGCTGAGGAGATGCGAGGCACAGGAGGGATAAGGCAGCTCGTAGTCAGAATAGCAGAAAGTTAGGGCAGGTGGCACAGTAGCATAGTCAGGATGTAGCAGGAGGTCAGTAGGTTGTAGCAGGATGTAGCAGGAGGTCAGTCTTTCTACCTAAACCCTGAGTTGTCCTCATATCCTATACTCATATGCCGATCTCACATCCTGTCCTTCTATTACAACCTCATGTCTCATTCTTATATCCTGAAATCATATTGCAATCTCATATCCCATTCCCTACGCTAAGTATGCTCTTAATCTCTACAGTTAGAGGGCTTCAAAGTGTAGCAGCAATATTCAAAATTTTCATGAAAATTGCAAAATTTTTGGCCTTTGGCTGTCTGGGCATGCTGGGAGTTGCAGTTTGGCAACCACTTGGAAGGCAGCAGTAAAGATCGCCACCTTCCTTGATGCTCCACGCTGTCGCCTCGCTACCTGCTCCGCTGATCTCAGATGATGCCACCGATGATCACCGGTCCCCACCGAATCTTCTTCACAGGTACTGGCCGCCATCTCCTCCACCATTTCTGCTCGACATCCATGGCAACCCCCTGTCTTCAATTGCCATTGGTCAGTACTCATTGCTGACTAATGGCAGGGGATAAGAGGGGGTGGCACCACTGCAACCTCACTCCTATCCCTTAGGATGATCGGGGCTGTCACTGACAGCTCCGATCTTCCCTATTTTCTGGGCGATCGGGTCACCAGACACCCAATCAGCCCGGAATAGCAGAAAATCGCATGTCTGAATTGGCATGCGATTTCCTGTGATCGCCGACATGGGGATGTCTCAGGACCCCCCTCGGCGATGTGCCAGGATGCCTGCTGAATGATTTCAGCAGGCATTCCGGTCCCCGACCGGCTATTCCCACGGGTGTATCCATACACCCTACGTCCTTAAGGACTCGGGATGCAGGGCGTATGCATACGCCCTGCGTCCTGAACAGGTTAAAGGGGTACTCCCCCCCTAGACATCCTATCCCCTATCCAAAGGATAGGGGATAAGATGTCTGATCGTGGGGGTCCCGCAGTTGGGGACCCCTGCGATCTCCCTGATGCACTCGGCATTCGTTTAGAGCGTCGGGTGCAGCGCCAGAGCCTCGTGACATCACGGCCATGCCCCGCTCGCGATGTCACGGTCACGCTCCCTGAATGCAAGTCTATGGGAGGGGGCGTGACAGCTGTCATGCCCCCTCCCATAGACTTGCATTCAGGTGTTGAGGCCTTGACATAACGAGCGGGGCGTTACTGTGAAGTCAGAAGCCTCCACCCCCCCATCATCATCATCCGGCATGGAGCGAAGTTAGCTCCATGAACCAGATGCCTGGGGTGCCGCAGCTGAGATCGCGGGGGACCCCGGCGGCGGAATAGGAATAAGATGTCTAGGTTTACCCCTTTAAACCATATAAATATATATCTATATCTTATCCTATAAAAAGAAGATAATTGTTTAAGGTGGGAAATGCCTTTAAGCTTTAGGCTCTATTGCAATTTAGCTTTAAGTAGGTATAACAGGTCACCAAGCTGCCACCAGGTTGTCATTCATCTTACTTCATAGCAGATATCAAATTATTTAACATTTTAGGACACACTGGAGCATAATAAACATTTTATTTAGTGCATCATCTTTTGTTTTAGTCACTTCTAAACTAAGACATAAAGATGGATTGACACTTTTGCTATTTACAATGTTGTCCCCAGAAGGGAATTTGGGTTATGTGTTAGACCCCTGAAAATGTCATGTTGTTCACCACAATTCTCCACAGCAAGGAAATAAGTAAAAGACGTCTGTAACCAAGTGATACAAAGCGAATGAGGCAGTGTGCCAGAGAGAATTTCCAGGCTTTGAAGTTAGGTGTTTAATTGAGACAGATGTGACAGCGGGCAAGTATTGTTATCCACAGGTGTGATTAGCTCATTCCTTCAGAAACACAAATACCCATAAATGTCACTTCAAACCTTTTATCCTTCTTCCCACTTCTCTGGAGCTTACAACTTTAACCTCATTTGCAGGTTTATGTCAAGAAAATGCTAGATCCTACTATTGAGCTGCAATATAGAATCAAAAAGTAATGATCATGATAAGATTAATTCTGGCTTCAGTACTGCATGTTTCTGTTATTACCATTTCATCTATCCATCCATCTATCTATCTATCTATCTATCTATCTATCTATCTATCTATCTATCTACAGTATCTATCTATGTATCCATTTATCTAAAAAGCCAAAGACGATGCAGCGCTTCAAAATTAATGAAGGAAGGTACAAAATGTATTTAATCTGAATGTGCAAAAAATGAGCAACGTTTCGACTCACTCCTGAGTCTTTTTCAAGCTGAGTCGAAACATTGCTCATCTTTTGCACATTCACATTAAATACATTTTTGCACCTTCTTTCATTAATTTTGGAGTGCTGCGTGGTCTTTGGCTTTCTGGCCCCAGTCTCTAGTGATTGCCTGCACCCGCACTTTGGATTTTTCATAATTCTTTTCCTCCATCTACTTAAGAGTGCTGCTGTTTGGTGTTTTTTATCTATCTATCTATCTATCTATCTATCTATCTATCTATCTATCAAAATATTGGTTTATGATTACCTTATTATATTAATTTAATACTACTCTAGACTTAATAGATACAAGTGTCTATTAACTTGGGCATCAAGGTATGTAATAAGTAACAGCAGAATCCTGTAGTAAACCTGGAGTGGAGCTTCACTCTACTATGACCACCTTTCCTCTGCATCGTTTCCCTCATTTATTAGTGTTCTACCTTTAAAGACCCCCTTCTTTGGCTTAATCCACATTGATCATACACTAAGTGCAGATGTGACCCCATGAGCTGCTGGGCCAAACATTTCTATACCTGCCACCATGGTAGTTACCCCCATGTATTTTATAGTAGGAGTCTTTTTTCCACTTTTCTTAAGTTTAAGACTAAAACTTCCCATACACTTCAGCCAAATTGTTGCCAAATTCACTGCCTTTGGTAAGTTTAGCAAATTGTCTATAGAGTATGGTGGTCTCCCCATTCTCTCCTGATCTGCTTATCACTCCACTCTCCAAAGAGGACAAGTAAACATATTGCCAAGTAGAACATTTATGTGCGTGTGGAGGTTGGGAGGTAAAGCTGTTGGCCAATCAAATCTTTTTTGGGCATCCTTACTCTTTGTTAGAACACTACAAGGCCTAAGATCTTAATTTTCAATGGGGACCTACCACATCATGACCATCAACTGCAGTAAGTGTTTTTAAGACCAGGAAAATCTAATTGTTTTGGTCTTTGTCTCTCCCCCCCCCCCCCCATTGTTCTTTTTTCACAGTGATCAGCATTTAATGTCTCTAAGTGTCTTTGTCCCATAATCTATAGTGATCATTAGTGGCACCTCACTTCATAGTGATAGCGTGCCCCCCAAACTGATGGGCCCATCATTGCTGTGTACCTGGATAGTTATGCTTATGTCAAGCCTGTAATGGCTGCTTACAAATAAAACTTGTGTTCAACTACTCAGCAATTGGTAATGTGGAGTCCCAGTACCGCATTCTATACGGTACTTGTTTATTTATGGGTCCCCATAGCCAGAGTCCCTAGGATGTAGGGATTCCTATTAATCCAGTCTACCCCTAGTCGCCTCTATTCTAGTATATAATTAGTAATTTATGCATAGGTTAATGTAAATAGCATAATATATGTAAATAAATGGTTAATTACTTGTTTCTATGGCGTCGCAGGGCCTTCGGGTCATGTGATGCGTTCCAAGCCTCACTCTGGATGCATTCCAGGCCTCACTTTGGTATTTCTAGCCTCGTTTTGGTATTATTATGTGTATAGGAAGTCAGATGATCACCCAGAAGCTTGTGTGATGGTGAGTGACAGCTGACCTTGGACCTATAAAATTAGGCCCCGCCCCCTGTCCTTATAAGGGACGCGGCAGCCATTTTAGCTCTCTTGCTCCTGTGCTCTTGATGAGAGAAGACCTGTACAGCAGTAATCGCAGTGAGTTAGGCCTGAGCCTTGCGGCAACGGCTGAACAATTATAGTTATAGAGTGTATCAAATCCCCAAACACTCTGCGGGACAGCCGGACCTAATCTATCCCTAAATCCAGATGGATCCACGCACCAATTACCTTGATTCTATTAACCTGCAAAAGACGCAAGGTCCACAGCAACTGTCAGTCATTGAAGTCTATACAAGTGTATTACAGAGACTGTTACTGTATTCTGAATGTACCGCAAGTTCAAGAGTAAAGTTTACTTCAGTTCAAGTTTAACTTCAGTGTGGACCTTCAGTCATTATCTGCATATGCCTGTCGTTTCTGGGAAGGGCGGCAATAGGCCGAAGCTATACCTCAATAATACCAGCCTTCACCCTGGCGTCACGAGTGACAGGGTTAATATTAACCCCTCCTATACCGTTACCATACCACCACTACCATACACCCCCAAGGGCTACCACAGTAACATGGCAGCCTTTAGGTTTCCTATCTTCTAGAATTACAAAACTCTCCTTTTGCAAATATTGGAATGACTGTAATATCCTAGGATACAGTTATTTTTCCTTCCAGTGCTCTACAAATCATGGTGACTTTGTAATATGCTCTGCTGTATTTCACTACATATTAATCATTTGACATGGTGTGATTTACAGCTAAATAAACACGCTCAGTGACCCCTGTGTCACCAGTGAGAAGCGTCCAATCAGGCTTGTATATTACTGCCATACTTCCAATGCTGTTCTGAAATCCTCGGGGACCTGGTATGAGAAAATACAGAACTCAAACAATAGCCATTGACCTGAGGTCAATTGGCTGGTATTGCTGTAAGGCTGATGGTTCAAAAAGACAAAATTTTCAAGAGGTTGATGATGAGGGACCACAAATACTGAAAACTAGTAATAATAAACAGAACATGAAGTCACTATTTGGCATAACATCTAAAAGGTAAGTCCAATCATACACTTGACATCGCTGGAATGTTTATACTTCATTAACATTGAACAACATGTTTTATTTTAATTCTCTGCAGACGAATCCATAGGGTGGCTGACTAAATACACAAGCACCCTTTGACAGTTTGGCCAAAATATACTGCACAGGGTTATTTTCAAGAGTACATTTTTCATGTCATAGTAAATGTAGGGACCTATGGTCTCAGGTCAAAGCCCAGTCACTTTAAATGCAAAATACCACAACACCTATAAGAAAGTGTTGTGTTGTCCAGCTGTGCAATCCATTTTACTTATGGTAGCCATCAACCTTTACTCTGACTTTTACAGTGTAACATGTGTGACTCAAAAACCATGCTACTGTATTACTACTATTTTAATATTTTGATGCCTGATAAATACCATGTCTGGTATTTTAATGCGTAGGGCAGAAGCATCTGCACTATGCGCTGCCACTACACCTCTGGCTATTAGCATAGGTGAGTTATGTGCTTATATAGGAGTGCTATTAAAATTGCAAAAACACGGCTCTTTCTCCATGTTTTACCATTGATATGTGCATTTATAAAGGAAGACACAAGCAGGTGTAGGTACAATTGAGATGTTCACAGCAGGGTCAAACACCCATTAGCAAATTCATAGTTAGTAATATAAAATAATAATCCAATACGACTGGAAGTTGTTAATAGTGTTGCTCGCGAATATTCGCAATTCGAATATTATTCGCGAATATCGCATATTCGCGAATTCGCGAATTTCGCGAATATAGCGCTATATATTCGTAATTACGAATTTTTTTTTTTTTTTTTTTCTTCACAGTACACATCACAGTGATCACCCCTCTCTGCTTCCAGCTTGTGTGGTGTAAAGAAGGCTCTAATACTACTGTGTGAGACTGGCGTGCGAAAATTCGCATATGCGAAGATTAGTGTATGCTAATTTTCACATATGCGAATTTTCGAGTATGCGTATTTCCTATATGCTAATTTTCCCATATGTTAATTTTCGCATACGCGAAATTTCGCATATACGAAAATAAAACGAGAATATAACGAATATGCGAATATTCGCGAATATATGACGAATATTCGTCCATATATTCGCGAATATTCGCGAATTCGAATATGGCCTATGCCGCTCAACACTAGTTGTTAATACCTGGGCAAATATTTATATATGGGCCTAATATTCATATACTCTATCTTATTGCTACTTTTCGCATACACCCCAAATTCGGGGACCCCAGGTCAAACCCTGTTGATCAGGGGTATCAGGGTATTGTAGAATTGATTCTTTGGGTAGTGCCTACAGGAGTGTGATTTTTTAAATTCATACCATTCACTGTATTATTATTATTATTATTATAAATGTTATCGTTTGTTAACCCCTTAAGGACCAAGCTCATTTTAACCTTAAGGACAAGGCCAATTTAATTTTAGCGTTTTAGTTTTTCCTCCTCGCCTTCTAAAATCCATAACTCTTTTATATTTCCATCTACAGACCCATACAAGGGCTTGTTTCTTGTGTGACCAATTGTACATTGTAATGAAACCTCTAATTTTACCATAAAATATACGGCAACCCCCAAAAATGATTTTTTTAGGGAGGAAATTTAAATAAAAATCACAATTTTGCACATTTTGGAGGGTTTCGTCTTCACACTATACACTTTACAGTAAAAATGATGTGTTCTTTATTCTGTGGGTCAATACAATTAAAATGACACTCATGGCTATATACTTTTCAATTTTTGTACCGCTTAAAAAAAAATCTAAAGCTTTTTGTACAAAATCAGTCATCTAAAATCGCCTTAATTTGACCACCTTTAACTTTTTCATTTTTCCGTATATAGGGCAGTATGAGGGCTAATTTTTGCGCCGTGATCTGCAGTTTTTATTGATACCAAATTTGCATACACAAAACTTCTAGATCATTTTTATTAACTTTTTTGGGACTAAAATGTGACAAAAAAAGCAGCATTTTTGGACTTTTATTTTATTTTTTACGCCGTTCACCGTATAGGATTATTAACATTATATTTTGATAGTTTGGACATTTACACAGTCGGCGATACCAAATATGTTTATTAAAAAAAATTATGCTTTTTGGCGGTAAAATGGGAAAAACTGACAATTTTCATATTTATTGGGGGAGGGGATTTTTCACCTTTTATTTGTACATTTTTCACCTTTTTTTTACACTTTTTTTTTCCCATAGGGGACTACCTATAGCACTCATTTGATCGTTAATACTGTTCAATGCTATGCATAGAGCATAGTACTGATCAGTAATATCGGGGATCTTCTGCTCTGGTCTGTTCGATCTCAGACCAGAGCAGGAGACGCCAGGAGATGGACGGAGGCAGGTGAGGGGACCTACATCCACCACTACAGATGATTGGATCACCGCGTGCATTGCAGCAGATGCTGTAATCTGTACTGATCACGGCATCTGAGGGGTTAATGGCGGACATCCGCACGATGCTCGCAGTCATACAAAGGACATAAATGTACGTCCATGGTCGTTAAGGGGTTAATCAAAGATACGTTTTAGAGGGTGAGGGGACTAAGAGGGTACTGTGCCCTTTGGGCATGACTATGTGATGTTCTGTCTGTGCTGCTCAGTAAATGAGCTTGGTTGAACGACAGTTGCTGACACAACCATATTCATTTGGACATGAGTGTGCTGGGTTTTGTGGAAAAGGTCCCAGGGGTCCCAGGGGTCAGATCCCACCCAATTATGCATTAGTGACTTGTCCTAAGAATTTTTCAGAAAACTCTTTTAAATGGGCACTGTCAGAATCAAAACATTTTTATATGTTGTACATCTTGGCAAAATATTAACCTTTCTAATATGCTTCATAAAAAGTTGTATCCAGTTTTTATTGAAATCATGACTTATATAAAAAAATAAATAAAAAAAAAGACCACCAGGAGTCCCCATACCATTCAGAACATAATTCTGTTCAGCTGCAGCATCATCTTTGTTCCAGCTGAAGCGCAGGCTCGGACAAAGTCCAGGAACTGAGTCAACCGTAGTCAACCACGGTTTTAGGTCTGGTAGAAAACCGCATACGGGGAAAAATGAGCCGGCCGTAGCCGTATGCAGTCACATATGTGGAAAAACGTTATGTGAACCCAGCCTTACAGAGCAGCCTGCAGTGGTTGAATGAAGAGACTCAATACTGCACACCAGACTCAGGGAGCAAGTGAATTCATAGTGAGGGAGGGCGAGCTGAGTGCTTGCCTTGGAATTCCTTCCTAAGCAGTGGATGTCAGAATGAGTAAGCAGAAGACGGAGGGATATGTAAACAAAATAAAGAATCTAGACAGATTTAGAAGCATATACTTGATACAAAGAATGTCCTATATATGGCTAAATAACTTTTTCTTTTCTCCTTTACTTATATTGGCATTTCTATTTACCATATGACTAATGTTGATACCAACGGGAATTGCTCATAGTAATGGAAATGGACATGTAACTTTTGACAGCTATAGCTGATACATTTCGTATGCCTTCTTGCATCATATTGGAAATATTTATCTTCTGTTAGGATTTGAATATACCCTTTTGTTAGCCTTACATGACAAGTGATTTAATATTCAAATTTTGTCATGTGGATTGCATATTCTTTTCTTTTCAATGTTATTTTTCTCTTTATTGGAAAATTTTTAAAAATGTTTATAAATAAACATATATATATATATATATATATATATATATATATATATATATATATGAAATGGATAAAGGCAGCACACCACGATGATATAATCCAAAAACCGTGAATTTATTCCATGATGTAAAAAACAACGTTTCGGCGATCTCTCACCACCATTTTCAAGTGCATACAAGTGATTCAGAGGGGTTTAAATACACACTTCCCCAATTAATGACATCATCACACATTAGCATAATCAGTGACATCACAATCAAAAACAAAATATAAACAAAGTATAAAAACCGTGATATACAGTCATATATAGTATAGTAACTATACATAGTATTCCTAGTGCTCTAAACATGCATTTGGCACGTTATTAGATGTGTCGATCTACCAACACACTTCTATGGATCGACATAAAAAAGTGTAGCATAAGTGTCAACAGTGACAGTGTACAGGTGTATAAGGTTAAAAACATTAATTGTCATGGTGCCAACCACGCCACTGACCTCGTGTGCGCCGCCATTGTCCGCAACCTCGGAGCCCCAGCTAACATTGCCGGATGTAGACTTCCGGGTAAGGAGAATATTAACCAATAACAGTGTGGCGTCATGGTTGCTAGGCTCCATGACGCCACACTGTTATTGGTTAATATTCTCCTTACCCGGAAGTCTACATCCGGCAATGTTAGCTGGGGCTCCGAGGTTGCGGACAATGGCGGCGCACACGAGGTCAGTGGCGTGGTTGGCACCATGACAATTAATGTTTTTAACCTTATACACCTGTACACTGTCACTGTTGACACTTATGCTACACTTTTTTATGTCGATCCATAGAAGTGTGTTGGTAGATCGACACATATAATAACGTGCCAAATGCATGTTTAGAGCACTAGGAATACTATGTATAGTTACTATACTATATATGACTGTATATCACGGTTTTTATACTTTGTTTATATTTTGTTTTTGATTGTGATGTCACTGATTATGCTAATGTGTGATGATGTCATTAATTGGGGAAGTGTGTATTTAAACCCCTCTGAATCACTTGTATGCACTTGAAAATGGCGGTGAGAGATCGCCGAAACGTTGTTTTTTACATCATGGAATAAATTCACGGTTTTTGGATTATATCATCGTGGTGTGCTGCCTTTATCCATTTCATATTTAGTAAGAACCGGAGCACCGAGGTTCAATAGGCTTGCACCCATTTCACTATTCTGGATGTGCTGCTTTTTATGAACTTTCTATATATATATATATATATATATAAATATATATATATATATATAAATATATATATATATATATATATATATATATATATATATATAGCAAACAAAATGTAGAGCAGCGCCCAAGTAGATAGTAGATGGTGCAGGCAGCGATGAAAAGATCCTAGGTCAAGGTAGGTAACACATCCAAGAAGAGGCTGCAGCACTCAAGGTTATGAGTGTAGAAAAGGTGTTTATTCCATATCAATACAAAAAGTGCAACGTTTCTGCTGCCAGTGCAGCCTTTTTCAAGCCGGCTTGAAAAAGGCTGCACTGGCAGCAGAAACGTTGCACTTTTTGTATTGATATGGAATAAACACCTTTTCTACACTCATAACCTTGAGTGCTGCAGCCTCTTCTTGGATATATATATATATATATATATATATATATATATATATATATATATATTAAAACTCAGTGGCCCTCATTTACTAACATGATTCTGACTCTTTTTGTCAGGTTTTGTGCCTAAATTCTGTTGCACGGAAAAAACCCTACAAAATGGGAGTTGTTTTCGGGAAAAGGGGCGTGTTCCCTACATTTCAGCCAAAATCACTCGTCTTTTCCTAAAACTACTCTGAAATTCATGTGAATTATCTGGGAAGAAAACCTGACACTTTAAAGCATGTATAAAGTTTCAGAAAGTGGAGCAAATTCTCTGGCTGTTTGCTCCTTTGCCTGCCTGCTCTTTTTCAAGCACTTCTTACTTGTAATTTAAAAAAAAATGTTTGCACAATTTAATTTTTAAGCAAGGTTTTAGCTTTATTAACAAATTTTTTTATGAGTCTTTTCCACACTTTTTTTTCCTTTCGTTTCAGTAATGATGGTGATTATAAAAAAAAATAATATATATATATAGATATATATATATTAATTTAATACATCTATCTATATGTGTCTCCTTCCTAAGGTCAGAGTTACAGTGTGTGGATACAGTACTTTATATATACTTATTTCCACGAATACATTAACCTATTAAACATTTGAAGTTTGCCGGGTCTGATTGCCATTGGAGCCTGAGTATGGCGTCAGCCACCAGGGTCTGTTGGTGGTGTACAGGAATGAATGGGCTAGATCTATAACATTTTGATTTTTTGCCCATTAAAATCATTGTGATCTATGGAGATCTTGTGGCAAATGGGGTAGAAAGCTAAACAGCAGGGTCCGGGTAGTAATGTTGATAGGAGACCCTGGTGTAGGTTCAATTCCTGGGTTGATATACAGTGTTGGGATTATACTTTTATTAGGATAGACATATATGTGTCCATTGATTGTTAAGAAAGTTTTTGAACCGTGGGAACTAAGTCAATTAGATACCATAAATGGGCAACTAGGATAATTGAAACAGGAGGTAATGTGTGGTATCCAATTGACCTACTTCTCAAAAAATCATGTCTATCCTAATTAAAGTATAATCCCAGCACTGTATATCAACCCGGGAATTGAACCTACACCAAGGTCTCCTATCCACATTACTTCCAGGACCCTGCTGTTTAGCTTTCTAGCTTGTTTGGTTTCAATGGGCCCATTTCAATGGGCCCTTTGATTTCAATTGGAAAAAAAAAAATGTTATAGATCTAGCCCATACATTCTATACACCACCAATAGACCCTGGAGGTTGACATCATACTCAGCCTCCAATGGCATTTAGACCCGGCAAACTTCAAATGTTTAATGGGTTAATGTAGTCATGGAAATGTGTATATATAAAGTACTGTATCCACCCACTGTAACTCGGACCTGAGGAAGGAGGGAGCCCCTCAGAAATGCGTAATCCTACCATGTATTGCCACTTTTTATGATTTTCAATAAAAAGCAATTATGAATTTCAATAAAAAGCTATTATGAATCTATACCCTACCCCTGTGTCACCACGCCGTTGTAGCGCTCCAGTGCCGAAGTCGGATATTCACTGGAGGGTCAAGGAAACCCCTGCTGGGATTCCCACCTCCCACATCTGTACTTCTGTAGAAGAAACCCTGCGACAGAAATAAACCTGCCTGCGACAGAATTTACAGTGCAACAGAAAACCCTGCGACAAATTACTGTGCGACAGAACCATGCAACAGAAATTACTGTGCAACAGAATTTTTCCCTGCGACTAAAGATATCGGGAAAAGTGTGACAGATTAGTAAATACCAAGTGAAAAAAAGGTTAAAAACACAAAAAGGAAACACAAACCGACATTTCACTCTTAGTAAATGAAGGTGTGTGTATGTGTGTATGTGTGTGCGTGTGTGCGTGGATGTGTGGGCGTGTGTTCCATTATCACGTCCAAACGGCTAAAGATATTAACATGAAACTTGGCACACATGTTACTTATATGTCAACAACAAACATAGGATAGGTGATTTAACCCTTACTCACCCCCATTTGCCAGGGTCAGGATTTTTGTTTAAAGTTCCATGCAAGTCTAAGGGAAAGATATGTTACTGCATAACTTCCAAACGGCTGGAGATATTTCGATAATACTTGGTCATGTTATTTATATGTCCACTTAAAATATAGGATAGTTAATTTAATCCTTAACTACCCCCATTTGTGAGGGTCGCGATCTTTGTTTAAAGTCCCATGCAAATCAATGGGAAATGTATGTTCCCACATAACTTCCGTACGGCTGGAGATATTTCAATACCTGGTACACATATTACGGGTTGGGATAGGAGGTCAGGAAAGGAGGTCGGGATAGGAGTGTGGGATATGAGGACGGGATAGGAGGTCGGCATTAGTGTTGCTCACGAATATTCGCAATTGGAATATTATTCGCGAATATCGCATATTCGCGAATTTTGCGAATATAGCGCTATATATTCGTAGTTACGAATATTCGTTTTTTTTTTCGTTTTTTTCACAGTACACATCACAGTGATCACCCCTCTCTGCTTCCAGCTTGTGTGGTGTTAAGAAGGCTCTAATACTACTGTGTTTGACTGGCGTGCGGAAATTAGCATATGCGAAAATTAGCATATGTTAATTTTCGCATATGCGAATTTTCGCATATTCTAATTTTGTATATGCTAATATTCACATATGTTAATATTCGCATACGCGAATTTTCGCATATGCGAAAATAAAACGAGAATATAACGAATATGCGAATATTCGCGAATATATGACGAATATTCGTCCATATATTCGCGAATATTCGCGAATTCGAATATGGCCTATGCCGCTCAACACTAGTCGGCATAGGAGGACGGGATAGGAGGACAGGATAGGAGGTCAAGATAGGAGGATGGGATAGGAGTACGGGATAGGAGGTTGGCATAGGAGGTCGGGATGGAAGGAAGGGATAGGAGGATGGGATAGGAGGTCGAGATAAGAGGTCGGATAAGAGATCGGGATAGGAGGTCGACATAGGAGGACGGGACAGGAGGTTGGAAGAGGAGGTCAGGATATGAGGATGGGATATGAGGTTGGGGTATGAGGATGGGATATGGGGTTGGGATATGACAACAATATATGAGGACAGCATATGAAGTCAAAAGCTTCCCCCTTTGTTTATTTTTCTCCCCAACAAGGATTAGGAAGGAAAAACTGGACAACGTCAGGTACTCAGCTAGTATATATATATATATATATATATATATATATATATATATGGCATGCAAAGAATCTGCATGACCTAGTGAGTAACATATATCAGCATTATTTTTTTTCTGTGATATGAAAGGTACGCTGTAAATAATGTCAGTTACATGCGCGGACAAAGAATTAGTTGATTTGAGACACATTTTTCATGACAAAATTGCCCCTGACTAATCAGAAAGGGAATGATTATCATCACAATCTCTTGGTAGTGTGGTCTGGCGCTTTTAGCATATGGTCAATTTCTTCTGATAGGTCCCCTTAACCCCTTAAGGACCCTTGATGTACGCGTACGTCATGACAACCTGGTACTTAAGGACCCATGACGTACGCGTACGTCATGGACAATTCCGGCCCATGCTGCGCGCCGGGCGGGGATCGGAAGCGGATGCCTGCTGAAATGCTTCAGCAGGCATCCAGGGCAAACTCAGAGGGGGGCCATGTAGGCCCCTCATGTCGGCGATCGTCGCAAATCACAAGGGAAATCGCCCCTGCGATCTGCGGCGATACCGGGCTGATCGGGTCTCTGGGACCCGACCGCCCTGTAATTTTGTATGATCCTGGTTGTCACAGACAGCCAAGACCATGCTAAAGCATAGGAGCGAGGTGGCAAGCCTGCCACCTCCTCCGATCCCCTGCGATCCGTCGGTTAGCTAACTGACCAATCGCAGGGGGGGGGGGGGTTACTTCCTCCAGCCCTTCCCGGCCCCTGGAAGTCCAGAGAGAACGGGAGGAAGACAGGAGGATGCGGCGGGGGACGGGGGAGTGCTTTGGCCCGGCCCCGTTACTTACCTCATCCCTGAAGACCCGGATCCTGACGATGAAGACGGCGGCGGCGGTGACAGGTGAGTTCCTCTTCAGCCGCGGTCGGGCCCTTTACAGCAATGCACGTCGCAGTAAAACGACATGCATTGCTGTAATTGGACCCTGTATACGACAACTCCCAGCATGCCCAGACAGCCCTTGGCATCCAGGCATGCTGGAAGTTGCAGTTTTGCAACATCTGGAGGTCCACAGTTTGGAGACCACTGTGCCCTTCCAGATGTTGCAAAACTACACATCCTCAGCATGCCCTTACTGTCCAGGCATGCTGGGAGTTGTAGTTCTGTAACATCTAGCCTTTCAGATGTTGCAGAACTACAACTCCCAGCATGCCTGGACAGTTTTGGCATACTGGGAGTTGTAGTTTTGCAACATCTGGAAGGGCACAGATTGGGAACCACTGTATTAGTGGTCTGCAAACTGTAGTCCTCCAGATGTTGCAAAACTACAACTCCAAGCATGCTGGGAGTTGTAGTTCGGCAACATCTGGCTCTAAAGATGTTGCCAAACTACTACTTCCAGCATGCCTGAGAACGTTTGGGAGTAGTGCTTTTGCAACAACTGGAGGCACACTGGTTGGGAAACATTGTCTGTTTCCTAACTCAGTGTTTCCCAACTATAACTACCAGCATGTACTGATAGACTGTGCATGCTGGGAGTTGTAGTTTTGCAACAGCTGGAGGCCCCCCCCCTGTGAATGTTCAGGGTACATTCACATGGGCTTGGGGCTTACAGTGAGTATCAGGCTGCAAGTTTGCGATGTAGCAAATTTTGCGCGGCAGCTCAAACTCGCAGCGGGGAAACTCGCTGTAACCCCCGCCCATGTGACTGTACCCTAAAAACACTACACTAACACAAAAAAAATAAAAAGTAAAAAAATAAAAAAAATACACATACCCCTACACAGCCCCCCTCCCCAATAAAAATGAAAAACGTCTGGTACGCCACTGTTTCCAAAATGGAGCCTCAACAACAACTCCCAGTATTGCCAGACAGCCATTGACTGTCCAAGCATGCTGGGAGTTTTGCAACAGCTGGAGGCACCCTGTTTGGGAATCACTGACATAGAATACCCCTATGTCCACCCCTATGCAAATCCCTAATTCAGGCCTCAAATGCGCATGGCGCTCTCTCACTTAGGAGCCCTGTCGTATTTCAAGGCAACAGTTTAGGGTCACATATGGGGTATCGTCGTACTCGGGAGAAATTGCCTAACAAATTTTGGGGGGCTTTTTCTCCTTTAACCCCTTATGAATAGGTGAAGTTGGGGTCTACACCAGCATGTTAGTGTAAAAAAATTAATTTTTTACACTAACATGCTGGTGTTGCCCTATACTTTCATTTTGACAAGAGGTAAAAGGGAAAAAAGCCCCCCAAAATTTGTAATGCAATTTCTTCCGACTACGGAGATACCCCATATGTGGGCGCAAAGTGCTCTGGGGGCGCAGGAGGCCCAGAAGGGAGAGTGCGCCATGTACATTTGAGGTGATCTGCACAGGGGTGGCTGATTGTTACAGCGGTTTTGACAAACGCAAAAAAAAAAACCCACATGTGACCCCATTTCGGAAACTACACCCCTCACGGAATGTAATGAGGGTTGCAGTAAGAATTTACCCCCAACTAGTGTCTGACAGATCTTTGGAACAGTGGGCTGTGCAAATTAAAAATTTTGTACAGCCCACTGTTCCAAAGATCTGACAGACACCATGGGGGGTTAATGCTCACTGTACCCCTTGTTATGTTCCTCAAGGGGTCTAGTTTCCAAAATGGTATGCCATGTTGGGGTTATTTTGCTGTCCTGGCACCATAGGGGCTTCCTAAATGCGACATGCCCCCCGAGCAAAATTTGCTCTCAAAAAGCCAAATATGACTCCTTCTTTTCTGAGTATTGTAGTTCGCCCGTAGTGCACTTCAGGTCAACTTATGGGGTACCTCCATACTCAGAAGAGATGGGGTTACAAATTTTGGGGGGTATTTTCTGCTATTAACCCTTTCAAAAATGTGAAATTTGGGGGGGAAACACACATTTTAGTGATTTTTTTTTTATGTATGCAAAATTCGTGAAACCATTGTGGGGTATTAAGGCTCACTTTATTCCTTGTTACGTTCCTCAAGGGGTCTAGTTTCCAAAATGGTATGCCATGTGGGTATTTTTTCCTGTCCTGGCACCATAGGGTCTTCCTAAATGGGACATGCCCCCGAGTAAAATTTGCTCTCAAAAAGCCAAATATGACTCCTTCTCTTCTGAGCATTGTAGTTCACCCGTAGTGCTCTTCAGGTCAACATATGGGATACCTCCATACTCAGAAGAGATGGGGTTACAAATTTTGGGTGGTATTTTCTGCTATTAACCCTTGCAAAAATGTGAAATTTGGGGGGAAACATACATTTTAGTGACATTTATTTTTTACATAAGCAAAAGTCGTGAAACACCTGTGGGGTATTAAGGCTCACTTTATTCCATGTTACATTCCTCAAGGGGTCTAGTTTCCAAAATGGTATGCCATGTGTTTTTTTTTTTGCTGTTCTGGCACCATAGGGGCTTCCTAAATGCAACATGCCCCCCAAAAACCATTTCAGAAAAACGTACTCTCCAAAATCCCCTTGTCGCTCCTTCACTGCTGAGCCCTCTACTGTGCCCGCCGAACACTTTACATAGACATATGAGGTATGTGCTTACTCGAGAGAAATTGGGCTACAAATATTAGTATACATTTTCTCCTTTTGCCCCTTGTAAAAATTCAAAAATTGGGTCTACAAGAACATGCGAGTGTAAAAAATGAAGATTGTGAATTTTCTCCTTCACTTTGCTGCTATTCCTGTGAAACACCTAAAGGGTTAAAACACTTACTGAATGTCATTTTAAATACTTTGGGGGTGCAGTTTTTATAATGGGGTCATTTGTGGGGTATTTCTAAGATAAAAACCCTTCAAATCCACTTCAAACCTGAACTGGTCCCTGAAAATTTGTGAGTTTGGAAATTTTATGAAAAATTGGAAAATTGCTGCTGAACTCTGAAGCCCTCTGATGTCTTCCAAAAGTAAAAACTCATCAATTTTATGATGCAAACATAAAGTGGACATATTGTATATGTGAATAAAAAACTAAATTATTTGGAATATCCATTTTCCTTACAAGCAGAGAGCTTCAAAGTTAGAAAAATGCAAAATTTTCAATTTTTTCATAAAATTTTGGGATTTTTCACCAAGAAAGGATGCAAGTATCGACAAAGTTTTACCACTATGTTAAAGTAGAATATGTCACAAAAAAACAATCTCGGAATCAGAATGATAAGTAAAAGCATTCCAGAGTTATTAATGTTTAAAGTGACGGTGGTCAGATGTGCAAAAAATGGCCGTGTCCTAAGGTGTAAAATGGCTGGGTCCTTAAGGGGTTAAAGGCAGCACATTAAGTTGCTGCTTATAGTTAGCACATAATTAAAAGTACAGGAACAAATGTATCACAAATGCCCTGGTGGTTAGAGACATTGCTTCTCCATTATCTTTATTAAGATTGATTTAGCTAGCAAGAATTTCTAAAGTAAAGTCAATATCTAACTTAGAATTGGACTGGTCAGTCTGCATATCCACATGATAAAGAAGGCATATTTCTAAATGTTATTTCTTTATAAATCTCATCTTGCTAAAAATTGCCAAGATCAATACAGCAATTATTTTCTAAATGTGTATATCTTCAGCTTGGAATGATTTCCAGAAGTAGTTGTCAATTATTTTGTATACAGTATTTACGTGCCTTTTGTTCATTTTTCTCATTTGTCAACTCAGGTTTCTAAACTGTTAGTACTGCTAGTCCTTTTTAAGAAGTCTTAAAAAAGTTTAAATGGCTATTACAGTGTCCCCCAAATATTCATATAATGGTGGGGCTATACTTACCTACTCACGGTCCCCGCAGGTCCCACTGCAACTTGTAGCTTCCATTGTGACTCCTTTCAGTGCCCTGATGCTTGTGTATTCTGCCTGCTTCAGAAATGAAAGGTTTGAGCAGGACCTGCCCACCAGCCAGTCACTGGCTGAGACGAGACAATGCGGCAGTCTGTGATTGGCTGAGCGGGCAGATCCTGCTCTGACCTCTTATCTCTGAAGCAGCCAGAAGAGACTAGCATCAGAGGACCAAAAGGAGCTGCAACAGGTGCTGCAATGAGACATGTGGGGAAACAGAGATGGGCAAGTATATAATTTATTCTTTTCTCTTCAGCCTCAGCATTATATGATAAATTTTGAGATCACTGGAATACCCCTTTAATGTTTTTAACCTGTAAATGGTGGATACAATATAAGCCCTGTTCTAAATTATTATGCAAATTCTATTTAAGTGTCACAGTTTTTTCAGTTTAACTCATGCATGGCATTGGGTCTCAGGGCGTTTTTTTTTTTTTATCACTGAAAACAATCTCAGACACCTGTGATAATTACAGTAGATTGCCAGGTGAGCCCAATTTGAGGAAAAGCTACTAAAGGTGGGTGTTTTTAAAAAGGTAATCCACTGGAAAACATTTTGTTTTTATCAACTGTTACCAGAAAGTTAAACAGATTTGTAAATTACTTGTTGCTGTATGTTGCAGAGGAAGTTTTTTTTCTTTTTGAATTTCCTTTCCATAGTGTTCTCTGATGACCATAGTGTTCTCTGATGATTTTAAGAACTGTTCAAAGTAGGAGCAAATCTCCATTGCAAACCTATACTGCTCTGGACAGTTCCTGTGATCAGAGAGAAAGGAAATTCAAAAAGAAAAAATTTTCTGTGGAGAATACAGCAGCTGACAAGTACTGAAAGAATTAGGATTTTTAAATGGAAGTCATTTACAAATCTGTTTATCTTTCTGGCACCAGTTGATTTAAAAAAATGTTTTATCCAGGAGAGTGTCCCTTTAGGCCGAGCACCATTTTCAAGCAATATAGGGAAGAAAAAGAAACTCTCTGCTGCCGAAAAGAATGAAATAGTGCCATTGACGAGGTATGAAAACAATAAATATTTCACGAAAACTTAAAGGGATACTCCACCCCTAGACATCTTAGCCCCTATCCAAAGGATAGGGGATAAGATGTTTGATCACGGGATCCTGCTCCTGGGGACCCCAGGGATCTCGGCTGCGGCTCCCCGCTGTCATCACTGCAAACAGCAAACTCGCTCTGTGTGTAATGACCGACAATACAGGGGCCGGAGCATCGGGACGAAACAGCCCCGCCCCTTGTGATGTCACGGTCCGCTCCCCTCAATACAAGTCTATGGGAGGGGGCATGGTGGCTGTCACGTCTCTTACCATAGACTTGCATTAAGGGGGCAGGCCGTGATGTCACAAGGGGCGGAGCCGTTTTGTAAAGATGATCCGGCCCCTGTTTTGCCCGTCATTACGCACAAAGTCTGTCTGGGCATGCTGGGAGTTGGAGTTTTGAAACATCTAGAGGGCCACAGTTTGGAGACCAGTGTGCAGTGGTTTCCAAAACTGGGTCCTTCCAGATGTTGCAAAACTACAACTCTCAGCATGCCCAGACAGTCCAGGCATGCTGGGAGTTGAAGTTCTGTAACATCTGGCCCTTCAGATGTTGCCGAACTACAACTCCCAACATGCCTGGACAGTCTCGACATGCTGGGAGTTGTAGTTTTGCAACATCTGGAAGGACACAGTTTGGAGACCACTATACAGTGGTGCCCAAACTGTAGCACTCCAGGTGTCAATTCGAAGCATGCTGAGACTGTCCAGACATGCTGAGAGTTGTAGTTCGGCAACATCTGGCCCTACAGATGTTGCCAAACTACAATTCCCAGCATGCATGGACAGTCTGGGCATGCTTGGAGTTGAAGTTTTGCAACTTCTTAAGGGCTACAGTTTGGAGACCACTACACAGTGGTCTCCAAACTGTTCTCCAGTTGTTGCATAACTACAACTCCCAACATGCCCTTAGGCTGTCTGGGCATGCTGGGAGTTGTAGTATTGAAACAACTGGAGGCACACTGGTTGGGAAACATTGTCTGTTTCTTAACTCAGTGTTTCCCAACCCGTGCGCATCCTGCTGTTGCAAAACTATAACTCCCAGCATGCACTGACAGACCATGCATGCTGGGAGTTATAGTTTTACAACAGCTGGAGGCACATGGGTTGGGAAACACAGAGTTAGGAAACAGACAGTGGTGCTACCTAACTCTGTTACCTAACTCAGTGTTTCCCAATCCCAACCAGTCTGCCTCTAGCTATTGTATAACTACAACTCCCAGCATGCACGGTCTGGGTACATTCACATGGGCAGTGGTTTACAGCAAGTTTCCCGCTTCAAGTTTGAGATGCGGGACAAAGCGGGTAGCGAAACGGTGTAGGGGTCGTGGGTGATCCTCCCTGTGAGTATAACACGGTGATCGTGGATGTCTTGTGGGAGCCTGGTTTTAACAACTTTCTTTCTTCCTTCCCCCCAGTAGGAATGGTTTACATTACTGCCTCCAGGCTTCCAGGCTCTCATAGTACACCTTGTGATCATGTATCCACATTGTCTCCTTTCTCCTAGTTTTAATTATGTCAATATTTGCCTCCTTTATGTATGCACACTGACAGTGATTCTACTGCCTTATATGCTTCACTAATAATGGCAATTCTCTAGGAGCATATTATATTGGATCCTCATATATTTTTCTGGCTATTGCTGATCTTGCTACTCATGTCTTTTATTTATTATTATTTGTCTAATAAAATTTGTTACTTCATTTATTATTTTTTTGTTTGGTGCAATTTTTGATAGGAGACTATACTAAAGTGTTTAGCACCAAACGCAATATACTTTTCTGATTGAAAAGCTACTTTGGTCATATATCTTTGGTTATTGTAGGTGTAAGTGAAGCATTTTTCTACACCTTTTTTTTGTCTGCTGGTAATGTGTAGGAGCAGAAAATGTATTAAAATGTTGCAGAGCATTTGATAAAATTTGTGCAGGTCACATTTTCTGAAATTTCTCTCTTCACATTCAGCAAAAAGCTAAGCTAAGTCTGGGATGGTGTCGTTTTAGAGACTTTTCAGTGGCTTTTTTTTTTGCACCTTTTCCATAAAAGGCGCAGTTCATAAAACCCTTCTATATCATGTGTATTGCCAAAATCTGTGGATTGCAACTCAAAATCAGCAGAAATGTGTAAACCAAAAGGCGAAAAAAGGTGCAAATAAACACTGATTGGGCCTTTTTTGCGCCTTTTCTTGACACAAAAAACAAATGTCTAAAAACAATGATAAATGTCAGCCACTGTGCGTTTTAATTTGGAACAGTGCATAGTAAACTTTATGTTTAAAAAAATACTGTTATCATTAGGAGGTTTGTTCAATAAAATTTATATTGTATTCTTAATAGTTGATAACATGAGAATTATGCTGACTGTTATTTACATCAATTAATTAGGTAAATGAGAAAAATATAATATGCATAATAATTTGGAACAGGGTGTAGAGTTATGTTGGATCTTTTTCCCTCCATTCTGCCTGTGATGAGCCAGAACTTTTTTTTTTTTTTTTCAATCACCACAGAGAGTTTTACTTTTATCTGCTTCCCAATGTTTTCTAAAGAAAAGCAGGAACAAATTACAGAAAAAATGCCAAACTTACACTACTTTCTATTAGGATGAAGTTTGCTAAAAGAGGTCATTTTTATTAATTAAGTAAATAACCAGTTCTGAACTGAAAATGCTTTTGATTTTCCTGGTACTTGCTGCTTACCTTCTTTTAAACTCAGCTTAGCTTTTAAGGCAGAGATGGGATTTGTGATTACTGCTTAGATACAGTGTTTATTAGTAGTCCAAGGTAGTCTGAAACACACCTCAAGAGGGGGCGCTTAGAGTACTTTTTAGGGCTAAAGTAAATTAATGTGGCTTAGTGTGTAAATACGGGAGCTGCGACTTTTGTGCGACTTCCAGAGAACACACATCATGAAACCACTACCACTGCATAAAACTAGCCTAAAGCACTGCACATGGTAGTTCGCTTTCAGATATGATCTGTAGCAAAAGTCGCACAAAAGTCGCAGGAGAAGTGTCTTTATTTTTTAGATAGAAAAAGGTCTAAAAGCTTGATGAAGTCCCCTCCTTATGTATAGTATCTGTACTGCCCCCATGTGTTTCCAATTAAAGAGTATCACATTGGGATGTGGAATTAAGGGAATGTCCCTCCCACTATTTGCATTATTTAATGGACACCTGCACAAGGGGCAGGTATCACTGACGAAGGGCACGCATGCGCCTGAAACGCATTTGATGATATGCTGAAGGTTGCTGTACCTGTTTTTACCATATGGCTTCAATTAAGCTGGATTTCGTTTCTACTGGATCAATTTCTTCTTTGAACGTAAAACATACCACCATACTGCTTAGATACAGTGCCTACAGGTAGTCCAAGGTAGTTTGAAACACATCTCCTTACAGCTTAGATACAGTGTCTACAGGGAGGCCAAGATAGTCTGAAATACATTTCCTTACAGCTTAAATACAGTGCCTACAAGGAGTCCGAGGTAACCTAAAATACACCAACTTACAGCTTTGATGCGGGTCCTACAGGGGAGTCCAGGGTAGTTTAAAACAAACCTCCTTACAGCTAAGATACAGTATCTCCAAGAAGTCCAAGGTAACCTGCATACAGCTTAGATACAGTTCCTACAAGGAGTCCAAGGTAGTCAAAGACACACCTCTTTACCACTTACATACAGGGGGGCCTACAGGTAGTCCAAGTTAATTTAAAACACACCTCCTTAGATACAGTGCCTCATTGGCTGCTGTGTTGTTCAGATACAGTATATGAGTCTTAGTATTGTGGAGCTTGGAGAGTTGCTTTGCCAACACATTAGGGGATAACTGTTATACCAACTAACATATTTAGTAAAATACCAGGCACTTGACTATATCCAATGGCCCTGTAGAGTTAGGCTAGGTTCAGACTACGGAATCTCCGGAGATTCCGAGTGCGGCCAGCGCTGACTGAATCAGTCGGCGCTAGGACCACGCGGACACTGCAGTCTCCAATAGACAGCAATGTGTTCTGCACGGATTTCCGCCTGAAGAAAGAGCAATGCCATTCTTCAGGCGGAAATTTCCAAGCGGATTTTCCATTCACAAATTCCGCTTCACAAATTCCGAAGTGTGAATTTGTGAAAAGAAACCCATTCACTACACTATACATTTTAGCAAGCGGAACTTCCGCCTGCAATTTCAAAGCGAAATTGCAGGCGGAAATTCCGTAGTCTGAGCCTAGCCTTAGACATGCAGAATTCCGATTTCTAATACAGATGCATAGATAATCCATGTTCCTTGCTAGACATGGTATTCTCCCCTGGAAGCAATAAAAATATATATATGTAAAATGGCATGCAATAAAGCTTGTAACATTTTTCTATTGCTGTTTATTACAAAATCTGTAAAAAACTAAGAAAAAAAAAACCCTCTGTATAAAATTAGATTTGTAATACAACTTTGTGCATAAAGGCCTTAAAGGGGTACACCGCTGCTCAGCGTTTGGAACAACATTTTCCGAATGCTTAGAGCCGGCGCCGGGAGCTTGTAATGTCATAGCCCCGCCCCCTCATGATGTCACTCCCCGCCCCCTCAATGCAAGTCTATGGGAGAGGGCATCACGCCCCCTCCCATAGACTTGCATTGAGTGGGGGGGGCATGATGGCATGAGGGGCGGGGCTATGACATGACGAGCAGCGGAGTACCCTTTTAAGGTGCTGAAGAAACCAAAACCTTAAATGAATCCTGTATGTATACAACTGCAAACGTAAAAGACAAAGCGGAAAGAAATTCATTTTAGAACCAAAAATAAAAAAAATGCTTTATTTAGAGCTTCGATTTCAGACCAGAGGTGCCAGTTATGATGGTATACAGGTACCTGCTTTCCTTTTTGCCCTAGGGTATGTTCATCTGCGATACATTACAGTAGAAGACAAGTGGCTGAGATTCTATAAATCACATCCACATGCTGTAGAATTATTCCGCATTTAAATTACCCTACGGTGCAGATTTTTCATCGACAGCCAAAGCTTGTCGATTTCTTCTGCTAAGAGAATGCGGACTTCTTGCAGATTTTCCCAAATGACTTAGATGAGGAAGTCAAAATCTGCAAACAAATCCATGTAGTTCCCCTGCAAAGCCTGCAAGTGTAGAGAAAAATATAAAAATCTAAAACACTGCACCCATCTTAGGCTGCATTCACACCACGTTTTGTAAATACGGGTGCCGGATCCGACGGGGGGAGGGGCAAACCGGGCGCTCCCGTACCCCAGCAGATCAGCCCGTGACTCCATTTACTTTAATGAGCTGACCGGAGTCAAACGGTGACTCCGGTCGACTCAGTTTTGACCCGTCTGCTTGTTTCCTGACCGGACCTAAAACCGTAGTATACTACGGTTTTAGGTCCGGTCCAAAACCGGATACGGGTCAAAACTGAGCTGACCGGAGTCACCGTTTGACTCCAGTCGGCTCATTAAAGTAAATGGAGTCACGGGCTGATTCGGCTGGGGTACGGGAGCACCTGGTTTGTCCCCCCGCCGGATCCAGCACGCGTATGTACAAAACGTGGTGTGAATGCAGCCTTACCAATTCTCCTGTTCATTTGGCTTCCAGCTGTGATGATTGATATTGACATGTGGTCACTGCAGCCGGTCACAGACTGTATCGGTCACATTAGTCGATGCATCATCATTGTAGGCCCAGTCGAAGCTTTGAAAGTCAGGGGATTGGAAAGGTGAGTATATTGATTTTATGTTGCAGTTTATGTTAACTGTTTTCTGCAAGATGATTGATACACAAGAATAAACAGGTCCCTGTGGCTTTTTTTTGGGATTTCTGCAACAAAGTATATGGGTGAGTGATCCTACCCTAAAAAGCCAAAGAGTGTGACCAGGAGTTAAACATTCTCTCGTTGTCCTTTAGCTTTCTGCTCAAAGTACCAACTTATATTTATTTTGGGCGATATATTTACTATTCTTGATGTCTTGTTTATGCCTCTATTTTGTTTGGACATTTGAATTAAAATAATGGGAAGAAGTTAATAGACTTTTGAGTTCAAAGCATGATTTGAGGTCAGGCTGATCTCTGCGAGGGATATTCTAGACTGGCGGTTTTATATTCCTGTGATGTTGCTGTGTTTCTACCACAGTACAGACTTCAGGCAGCTCCTGAATGATAACAAGATAGGAAGCTGAACTATGTGTCTTGTCTAAGCATTGGACTCTGGCATTGTATCCATTCTGAATTCTAACTACCGGCTTCATGTTCCTTATGGGCTTCTATTGAACTCCTGCACTAAAATGAGAGTCAAAAACACTTTCATAGCAAGTGTCCATTATATTAATATAGGACTAAGTTCAACAACATCTTTTTTTTTTGATCATTTAGAAACATCTTGTCTGTTTCCATCCCGTAAAAAAATAGTTTGTTTTTTTCCCAGCAGGAAACAAAGGGACGCTTTTCAAGTACAGTATGTTTCTAAACAGTCTGTTTTTATATCATTTTAACCCCTTAACGACCAAGGACGTTTATTTACGTCCTTTGCTTGCTCCCGCGATATAATGCGGGTTCACGCGGTGACCACTTGTGATATCGTGCGGGGACCTGGGGCTAATAGCGCGTGGCAGCGATCATGGTGCCGCGTGCTATTAACCCTTTAGATGCGGCAATTGATTGCTCCAAGCCTGAGATGCAGGCTTGAGCAATCGACCGCTGATAACAATGATCAATGCAAAGCTATGGCTTTGCAGTGAACAATCTAAAAGATCAGTGTGTGCAGTGTTATAGCCCCCTATAACACTGCAAAAAAAAAAGACTAAAACAAAGTTAATAAATGTCATTTAACCCTTTCCCTAATAAAAGTCCAAATCACCCCCTTTTCCCATAAAAACAAACATGTAAATAAAAATAAATATAAACATATATGGTATCGCCGCTTGAGTAAATGTCGGGACTATAAAAATATATCATTACTTAAACCCCACGATCAATGGCGTATGCGCAAAAAAATTCAAAAGTCCAAAAGAACATATTTTTGGTCACTTTCTATATCATCAAAAAATTAATAAAAAGTGATCAAAAAGTCTGATCAATACTAAAAACTTCAGATCACGGCGCAAAAAATGAGCCCTCATACCACCCCATACACAGTAAAATAAAAAGTTATAGGGGTCAGAAGATGACAATTTTTAACGTATACATTTTCCTGCATGTAGTTATGATTTTTTCCAGAGGTACAACAAAATCAAACCTATATAAGTAGGGTATTATTTTAATCGTATGGACGTACAGAATAAAGATAAGGTGTAATTCTTACTGAAAAATGTACTGCATGGAAAAGGAAGCCCCCAAAAGTTACAAAATGGCCTTTTTCTTACATTTCGTTACACAATTACTTTTTTCTGTTTTGCCGTCGATTTTTGGGTAAAATGACTGATTTCACTGCAAAGTAGAATTGATGGTGCAAAAAATAAGCCATCTTATGGATTTTTAGGTGCAAAATTGAAAGGGTTATGATTTTTAAAAGGCAAGGAGGAAAAAAAACTAAAGTGCAAAAACAGAAAAACCTGTGGTCCTTAAGGGGTTAAGGACCGAGTCTTTTTCAGTTTTTGCCCTTCCATTTTTTCCTCCTTACCTTTTAAAAATTATAACCCTTTCAGTTTTGCACCTAAAAATCCATATGATGGTTTATTGTTTGCACCACCAATTCTACTTTGTAATGACATCAGTCATTTTATCCAAAATTCTACGGCGATGATTGTGCGACAAAATTGAAGAAAAAACTAAATTTTGTAACTTTTAGGGGTTTCCGTTTCTGCACAGTAAATTTTTTGGTAAAAATTACATCTTCGCTTTATTCTGTAGGTCCATACAATTAAAATGATACACTCCATATACATGTTTAATTTTTTCTTATTTCTGGAAAAAATCATGACTACATGCAGAAAAATGTATATGTTTCAAATTGTCATATGGGGCGGTATGAGGGCTCATTTTTTGCACCGTGATCTGAAGTCTTTAGTGGTACCATTTTTGTATTGATCTGAATTTTTTATAGCTTTTTATTCATTTTTCATGATATAAAAAGTGACCAAAAATATGCTATTTTGAACTTTGGAATTTTTTTGTGCGTACGCCATTTACCGTGCGGTTTAATTAACAATATATTTTTATATTTCGCACATTTCTGCACATGGCGATACCACATGTTTATTTTTATTATGGTTACATATTTTTTATATGGAATTTGGGAAAAGGGGGGTGATTTAAACTTTTCCTTTTTATTTAACTTTTTTTTCCACAGTTTTAGTCCCCTTAGGGGAATTTTAGGAGGAATCATTTGATTCCTCATACAGATCAATGTGGTTTAATAGAACCACATTGATCTGTGTGCTCAGCACTCGATTGATAAAGCCTGGCCCTGCCAGGCATTATCATTCACAGCACCGCAGCCAGCACAGAAGAAGAGGTAAGCCCTCCAGCTACCTCAGCAGTGGATCGCCCCCCCCAAGCCACCCCCCCGGGCCCGCACTGCAGGGGGGCGATCGTCCCAACTGGACCACTAGGGATGGTTTAAATGTCACTTTAGACGACACTGTCAACTTTGACAGTGGCAATCTAAAGGGTTAATAGCCAGCCGCAGCAATTGCTGCATTTCGGCTATTAACGCTGGCCCCCAGCTACAGGAATCAGCTGGAGGCCGGCCGGTATGACGCAGGCTCGAGTCGGGAGCCCGCGCCATACAACGGTTGCCGTCTCAGGACGAGCCTGCTTGTCCGTATACGGCAACAGGTTAAAGATGTTTAGAAGATTGTTGAAAAAATGTACAACAGGATGCAACAGAATTACTCTGTTATAGCTAGGAGAGTGGCTGGAAAAGATTGGGCCCCACAGCTAACTTTAAATGCCCTTCATTACCCTCAAGCAGGAACACTTACCATGTCTGTCTTAACCCCTTAAGGACATAAGGCATACAGGTACGCCCTGACGTCCTGGTACTTAAGGACCAAGGGTGTACCTGTACCCCGGCGTGAATTTCAATCCCCGTCGCATGCCGGGCAGGGACCAGACCGGGATGACTGCTGATATCAGCAGACATCCCTTGCCAATGCCCATAGGGGTCCTGAGACCCCCCCATGTCGGCGATCGCCGCAAAAAGCCGGTGAATTCACACTGGCCATTTGCAGCGATTCCGGGTCATATGGGTTTCCGTTGACCCAGAAAATAAGGGGGATTGGGGTTGTCCAAGACACCCACGATCCCCCTGAAGGGATAGGAGTGAGGTGGCAGGGGTGCCACCCCTCCTATCCCTGCTATTGGTCGATCAGAAGTGACCGACCAATAGCAGATCTGGGGCGGGGGGGGCGTGTTAAAGTTTGGTTCCCCTGTTCTGTCCACCCACAGTAGTCCGAGCAGAACAGGGGAACCGAGAGTGACTGGCACCGCAGGTCCACTTACTATCGGCGATTGGTGGCAGCGAACGGTGATGCGGCTCCCTTTTGTGATCCTACTGAAGCCGGTGGATAGTTGCCTAGCAACATCTGGAGGGCTACAGTTTTGAGACCACTATACAGTGGTCTCTAAACTGTAGCCCTCCAGATGTTGCAAAACTACGACGCCCAGCAAGCCCAGACAGCTATTTGCTGTTTGGGCATACTGGAATTTGCAGTTTTGCAATAGCTGGAGGGCTACAGTTTGGAGATCACTTTGCAGTGGTCTCTAAACTGTGGCCCTCTAGATCTTGCAAAACTACAACTCCCAGCATGCCCACACAGCAGTTTACTGTCTGGGCATGCTGGGGTTTTTAGTTTTGCAACATCTGGAGCGCCACAGTTTGAAGATCACAGTGGTCTCAAAATTTTGGCCCTTCTGATCTTGCAAAACTACAACTCCTAGCATGCCCAAACAGCAAACAGCTAACAGCTAACTCCAGCTGTTGTATAACTACAGCTCCCAGCATGCCCTTTGGCCATCAGTACATGCTGGGAGTTGTAGTTTTGTAACAGCTTGAGGCACACTGGTTGAAAAATGCTGAGTTAGGTAACAGAACCCAACTGAAGGTTTTGCAACCAGTGTGCCTTCAGCTGTTACAAAAGTACAACTCCCAGCATGCATGGTCTGTCAGTGCATGCTGGGAGTTGTAGTTTTGCAACAGCTAGAGGTTTAACCCCCCCATGTTAATGTACAGGGTACATTCAAACAGGCAGGTTTACAGTAAGTTTCCTGCTTCAAGTTTGAGCTGCGACAAATTTTTTGCCGGAGCCCAAACTCCTAGCGGGAAACTCATCGTAACCTGACAGTGCGAATGTATTCTAAAAACACTACACTACACTAACACAAAATAAAGGGTAAAACACTACATATACATCCCCTTACACTGTCCCCCCCAATAAAAATGAAAACATATCGTACGGCGGTGTTTCTAAAATGGAGCCTCCAGCGGTTGCAAAACAACAACTCCCAGCATTTCTTGACAGCCACTGACTGTCCAGGCATGCTGGGAGTTTAGCAACAGCTGGAGGCACATTGTTTGGGAATCACAGGCACAGAATACCCCTATGTCCACCCCTATGCTATCCCTAATTTAGTCCTCCAGTGCGCATGGAGCTCTCTCATTTCGGAGCCCTGTTGTATTTCAAGGAAACAGTTTAGGGCCACATATGGGGTATTTCTGTACTAGGAAGCAATTGCAGTATAAACTTTGGGGGCTTTTTATCCTTTTACCCCTTATGAAAAGGAAAATTTGGGGTCTACACCAGCCTGTTAGTGTAAAAAAATAAAACATTTTACACTAACATGCTGGTGTTGCCCCATACTTTTTATTTTCACAAGAGGTAAAAGGAAAAAAAGACCCCTAAAATTTGTAACGCAATTTCTCCTGAGTACGGAAATCCCCCATATGTGGGAGAGTAAAATGCTCTGCGGGCGCACAACAGGAGTGAGAGTGCACTATGTACATTTGAGGCCTAAATTGGTGATTTGCACAGGGGTGGCTGATTTTACAGCGGTTCTGACATAAATGCAAAAAAATGAATACCCACGTGTGACCCCATTTTGGAAACTACACCCCTCACGGAACGTAACAAGGGGTATAGTGAGCCTTAACACCGTGTTTGAGGATTTTTCGTTGAAGTTGGATGGAGAAATGAAAAAATTATTTTTTTTCACTAAAATGCTGGTGTTACCCTAAATTTTTCATTTTCACAAGGGAAAATAGGAAAAAAGACACCAAAAACGTGTAATCCCATTTCCCATATGTGAATGTAAAGTGCTCTGCGGGCGCACTACAATGCTCAGAAGAGAAGGAGCGCCATTTCGCTTTCGGAGAGAAAATGTGTCCGGAATTGATGGCCACGTGTGTTTACAAAGCCCCCATAGTGTCAGAACAATGGACACCCTCCCCACATGTGACCCCATTTTGGAAACTACACCCCTCCTGTAATGTAATAAGGGGTGCAGTGAGCATTTTCACCCCACAGGTGGCTGGCAGAATTTTGGAACAGGGGTCTGTGAAAATGAAAAATGTAATTTTTCATTTGCACAGCCCACTGTTCCAAAGATCTGTCAAACGCCAGTGGGGTGTAAATGCTTACTGCACCCCTTATTAAATTCTGTGAGGGGTTTAGTTTCCAAAATGGGGTTACATGTGGAGAGGGTGTCCACTGTTCTGGCACCACGGGGGGATTTGTAAACGCACATTGCCCCTGACTTCCAATCCAAACAAATTCTCCCTCCAAAAGCTCAATGGCACTCCTCCTCTTCTGAGCATTGTAGTGCACCAGCAGAGCACTTGACGTCCACACATGGAGTATTTCATACTCAAAAAAAATGGGGTTACAAATTGTGGGGAGCATTTTCTCCTATAACCCCTTGTAAAAACGTAAAATTTGGGGAAAAAACTGCATTTTAGTGAGAAAAAAAATGATTTTCATGTACACACTCAACTTTAACAAAAAGTCATCAAACACCTGTGGGGGGGTTAAGGCTCACTGTACCCCTTGTTACGTTCCTTGAGGGGTGTAGTTTCCAAAATAGTATGATATGTTTTTTTTTTTTTTTTTGCAGTTCTGGCACCATAGGGGCTTCCTAAATGCAACATGCCCCCAAAAAAACATTTCAGCAAAATTTGCTTTCCAAAAGCCAAATGTGACTCCTTCTCTTCTGAGCATTGTAGTTCACCCGCAGAGCATTTTACGTCCTAACATGGGGTATTTCCATACTCAGAAGAGATGGGGTTACAAATACTTGCATTTTCTCCCATTACCCTTTGTAACAATGTAACATTTGGGGGGGTGGATGCACTTTAGTGAATTTTTTTTTTTGCCATTTAGACATCAGGCTCACTGGACCCCTTGTTATGTACCTTGAAGGGTGTAGTTTCCAAAATATTATGCCATTTGTTTTTTTTTTTTTGTTTTTTTGCTGTTCTGGCACAGTAGGTATTTCCTCACTCAAGAGAAATTGGGTTACAAATTTTGGGGGCTTTTTCTCCTATTATCCCTTGTAAAAAAAATCAAAAACTGGGTCTACAAGAACAAGGGAGTGTAAAAAATGAAGATTTAGAATTTTCTCCTTCACTTTGCTGCTATTCCTGTGAAGCAACTAAACGGTTAACAAACTTTCTGAATGTCATTTTGAATACTTTAGCAGCATATGTTTGCTATAGGGATTTTCTTCTGTTCTGGACAGTTCCTGACATGGACAGAGGTGTCAGCAGAGAGCGCTGTGGTCAGACAGAGAAGAAATTAAAGGACAACTGTAGTGGCACACATTTATATATGCCCGTGCCCAGGCCTCAAAAATAAACAAAATAAATTCATACATACCTTCCTACGAGCCTCCGTTGGTCCGACACAGGCCCCACGGTCCAGCAGTGCGGGACATCGCCACGGCCGGTGATACGCTGACGGCTCTCCGACGTCCCCAGGAAGTGGAATGACGTCAGCACTGCTGGACCGTGAGGCCTGTACCGGACCAATGGGGGCTCGTAGGAAGGTGTGTATGAGTTTATTTTGTTTATTTTTGAGGCCCGGGCACATATAAATGTGTACCACTACAGTTGTCCTTTAAAAAAGAAAATAATTTCCTCTGTAGTATACAGTCGCTAATAAGTACTGGAAGGATTAAGATTCTCCCCCAAAAAATCATGTACACATTACAGCGTTAATATGCATAGTGACATCATTGTACAGGGATAATACACACAGTGATGTCACAGTACAGGGATAATACTCACAGTGATGTCACAGTACAGTGTGTATACAACTGTGCTGGCACCGTGCACATGGGGGGTAGTAGTAGTAGTAGTAGTAGGCCATATAGCATGGGCCAGAACCAGGGCACGGTTGATATTTACTTTATTTTCCTCATTACAGCTGGCACTTAATGCTTATTGGCTGCGGCAGAATAGTGGAGGCTGCGTGACGAACATGGGTTGGTGAGGAACACACATGAAACAGGCAAATGGGCAGGTTGCAGGCTTTATGAGGCAGCAGCTGAGGAGACTGTTTTCTCCTCTCTGATGAGCAGCCGGGGACAGGGAAGGACCGCAGGGATATAATAGATGGGCCTGAGAGTGGCTCAATATATCAGAGGGGTGGATTGGACTGGGACATTAAGGTACAGTACTTGCCAGAGCGAGGCTCCCACCAGTGCAAGGCCTTAGCCGGCAGCCTAAATGGCAAAGTAGATGAGTTTCCTCTGACTGTACATTTACATCATATACACAAAACAAACATACTGTACACATTTCATACATATACCCACTTTATAAAGATACACACACACATGCACATTAAAGGGATTTTCCAGGAAAAAACGTGTTTTATATCAACTGGCTCCAGAATGTTAAACAGATTTGTAAATTACTTCTATTTAAAAATCTTAATCCTTCCAATAATTATCAGCTGCTGAAATTGAGTTGTTCTTTTCTGTCTGACAACAGTGCTCTCTGCTGACATCTCTGCTTTTCTACATAGAGTAGAAGAAGTTTGCTATGGAGATTTGCTTCTACTCTGGACAATTCCTGAGACAAGTGTCATCAGAAAGCACTTAGCCAGAAAAGAACAACTCAACTTCAGCAGTTTAGAACTACTGAAAGGATTACGATTTTTTTTTAATAGAAGCCATTTAAAAATCTATTTCACTTTCTGGAACCAGTTCATATATATATATATATAAAAAAGATTATTTTTCCTGGATAACCCCTTTAAATAGACCCATCCACAGGATTTACACACAAAACAAATAGGCATATTACATAGACACAAAAATATGCACACACATTTATACATCCACACACATGATGTTTACCAAGCTGGGTGCTTCCAGCTGTTTAACCCCTTAAGGACCAGGCCATTTTACACCTTAGGACCAGAGCGTTTTTTGAACATCTGACCACTGTCACTTTAAACATTAATAACTCTGGAATGCTTTTACATATCATTCTGATTCAGAGATAGTTTTTTCGTGACATATTCTACTTTAACATAGTGGTAATTTTTTGTGGTAAATTGCATAATTTCTTGGTGAAAAATTCCAAAATTTGATGAAAAAATTGAAAATTTTGCATTTTTCTAACTTTGAAGCTCGCTGCTTGTAAGAAAACTGGATATTCCAAATAAATTTTATTTTTATTCACAAATACAATATGTCTACTTTATGTTTGCATCATAAAATTTATGAGTTTTTACTTTTGGAAGACACCAGAGGGCTTCAAAGTTCAGCACCAATTTTCAAATTTTTCACAAAATTTTCAAACTCACTATTTGTCAGACACCAGTTCAGGTTTGAAGTGGATTTGAAGGGTCTTCATATTAGAAATACCCCAATAAATGACCCCATTATAAAAACTGTACCCTCCAAAGTATTCATAATGACATTCAGTAAGTGTTTTAACGCTTTCACAGGAATAGCAGCAAAGTGAAGGAGAAAATTCAAAATCTTCATTTTTTACACTCGTATGTTCTTGTAGACCCAATTTTTGAATTTTTGCAAGGGGTAAAAAGGAGAAAATTTTTACTGGTATTTGAAACCCAATTTCTCTCGAGTAAGGACATACCTCATATGTCTATGTAAAGTGTTCGTCAGGCGCAGTAGAGGGCTCAGAAGGCAAGGAGCGACAAATGGTTTTTGGGGGGCATGTCACCTTTAGGAAGCCCCTATGGTGCCAGAACAGCAAAGAAAAAACCCACATGGCATACAATTTTGGAAACTAGACCCCTTGGGGAACATAACAAGGGGTAAAGTCAACCTTAATACCCCACAGGTGATTCACGACTGTTGCATATGTAAAAAAAATAAAAAACATTTTTACCTAAAATGCTTGGTTTCCCAAAAAATTTACATTTTTAAAAAGGGTAATAGCAGAAAATACCTCCCAAAATTTGAAGCCCAATTTCTCCCGATTCAGAAAACACCCCATATGGGTGTGAAAAATGCTCTGCTGGCGCACTACAGGTCTCAGAAGAGAAGGAGTCACATTTGGCTTTTTGAAAGCAAATTTTACTCTGGGGGCATGCCGCATTTAGGAAGCCCCTATGGTGCCAGAACCGCAAAAAAAACACATGGCATACCATTTTGGAAACTAGACCCCTTGGGGAACGTAACAAGGGGTAAAGTGAACCTTAATACCCCACGGGTGTTTCACGACTTTTGCATATGTAAAAAAATTTTTTTTTTAATAAATTCTTGTTTTCCCAAAGATTTTACATTTTTAAAAAGGGTAATAGCAGAAAATACCCCCCAAAATTTGAAGCCCAATTTCTTCTGATTCAAAAAACACACCATATGGGGGTGAAAAGTGCTCTGCTGGCGCACTACAGGTCTCAGAAGAGAAGGAGTCATATTTGGCTTTTTGAAAGCAAATTTTGCTCTGGGGGCATGCCGCATTTAGGAAGCCCCTATGGTGCCAGAACAGCAAAAAAAACAAAAAAAAAACACATGGCATACCATTTTGGAAACTAGACCCCTATGGGAACGTATCAAGGGGTAAAGTGAACCTTAATACCCCACAGGTGTTTCACTATTTTTGCATATGTAAAAAAAAAACATGTTTTACCTAAAATGCTTGGTTTCCCAAAGATTTTACATTTTTAAAAAGGGTAATAGCAGAAAATACCCCCCAAAATTTGTAACACAATTTCTCCCGAGTACGGCGATACCCCATATGTGACCCTTAACTGTTGCCTTGAATTACGACAGGGCTCCAAAGTGAGAGCGCCATGCGCATTTGAGGCCTAAATTAGGGACTTGCATAGAGGTGGACATAGGGGTATTCTACGCCAGTGATTCCCAAACAGGGCGCCTCCAGCTGTTGTAAAACTCCCAGCATGCCTGGACAGTCAGTGGCTGTCTGGCAATACTGGGAGTAGTTGTTTTGCTGGAGCTGGAGGCTCCGTTTTGGAAACAGTGGCGTACCAGACGTTTTTCATTTTTATTGGGGAGGGGAGGGGGGCTGTGTAGGGGTATGTGTATATGTAGTGTTTTTTTACTTTTTATTTTATATTGTTGTAGTGTAGTGTTTTTAGGGTACAGTCGCACGGGCGGGGGTTCACAGTAGTTTCTCGCTGGCAGTTTGAGCTGCGGCAGAAAATTTGCCGTAGCTCAAACTTGCAGCCGGATACTTACTGTAAACCTCCGCCCATGTGAGTGTACCCTGTATGTTCACATTGGGGAGGGGGGAACATCCACCTGTTGCAAAACTACAACTCCCAGCATGTATGGTCTATCAGTGTATGCTGGGAGTTGTAGTTTTGCAACAGCTGGAGACATACTACTTTGGCTGGGAATGCTGGGGATTGTAGTTATGCAACAGCTGGAGACACACTGGTTTGCTACTTAACTCAGTGTTTCACAACCAGTGTGCCTCCAGCTGTTGCAAAACTACAACTCCCAGCATGTCCGGTGCATGCTGGGAGTTGTAGTTTTCAACAGCTGAAGGCACACCGGTCGTGAAACACTGAGTTAAGCAAAAACTCAGTGTTTCACAACCAGTGTGCCTTCAGCTGTTGCAAAACTACAACTCTCAGCAGTCACCGACAGCCAACAGGCATGCTGGTAGTTGTAGTTATGCAACCAGCAGATGCACCACTACAACTCCCAGCATGCACTTTAGCTGATTGTGGAAGCTGGGAGTTGTAGTTATACAACAGCTGAAGCTACACTTTTCCATAGAAAAAATGTGTCTCCAGCTGTTGCAACACTATAAGTCCCAGAATGCCCATAAGGGAATGCTGGGAGTTGTGGTGGTCTGCCTCCTGCTGTTGCATAACTACAGCTCCCAGCATGCCCTTTTTCCATGCTGGGAGCTGTTGCTAAGCAACAGCAGGAGGCTGTCACTCACCCAACTGCTGATCCACGCTGCAGGTCAGTCCCTCGCCGCCGCCGCTGCTCCTGGGGCCCCGATCCCAACATTGACGCCGGGGATCGGGGTCCCCAGCTCCCGGGGTCCGCGTCCCGCACCCGCTCATGTCCTCCGGAAGTGGGGTGGAGCGGGTTGCGGGAGTGACACCCGCAGCAGGTTCCCTGATTGGTCGGCCGGTAAACCGGCCGACGAATCAGGGCGATCGTGAAGTGGCACCAGTGCCACCTCACCCCTGCTGGCTATGGCTGTTCGGGGCCGTCAGAGACGGCCCCGATCAGCCAGTGATTCCGGGTCACCGGGTCACTGGAGACCCGATTGACCCGGAATCCGCCGCAGATCGCTGGGCTGAATTGTCCAGCGATATGCGGCCATCGCCGACATGGGGGGGTCATCATGACTCCCCTGGGCGATGTGCCCCGATGCCTGCTGAACGATTTCAGCAGGTATCGGGCACCGGCTCCGCTCCAGATGGCTGCGGGGGGCGGGGAAAGCACATGACGTTCTCATGTGTCCTTAAAGGGATAAAAACTACAACATACCAGTGGCTGTTCAGGTATGCTGAGAGTTGCAAGAGCTGGAGGCACCCTGGTTAGGAAACACTGCACACACACATATAGGCTAGGATTCCACTTGTTTTTTTGGGGGGAAAAACGCCAAGAAAAACGCCAATTCTGCCTCATGGCGTTTTTTCGGCCAAAAAACGCTTCGGACAGATGTTAGCTGTAAATCAATGAGAATTCGCTAAATTCTTATTCCACTTGGCGTTTTTCACTTTGGCGTTTTTTTTTATCCTTTTGGCGTTTTTTCACTCTTTTCTTGCGTTTTTTAAATCGTTGGTAATAGCAGCAAGTTGAGCCACTGGCCTTTTTTTTGTCAAAATCGTGGTGTTTTTCTCCCATAGAAGTCTATGGGAGTGAAAAAGCGCCAAGAAAAACAATATGTGGGTCTTAACTTTAGCGTATTTGCAGGTGGTTTTTATTCTTTTTTGGAGCGATCCTTTTTTGGAGTGATCCAAAAAAATGATGGTAATACTTTTTGTAGTAAAATTTCGTAGGGTATCATAAAAAATTTTTTTTTTTTTAAAGATACAGTAGTGAAGGAAAAAATTGTATCTAACGAAATGTAACTTTTTTATTACAAATTTTTTATTAATTTTTAAACAGGGATCAATTTATGTGGGCGGATGGGGACCTAAAAATGTAGCCGACAATAATACATATGTAGTGTAAGTGTGTTTTTCACTTTATTTTCTTTATTTTTACATTTTTTTAGGTAGTACTACTACTCCCAGCATGGAACACACTGTTCCATTATGGGAGTAGTAGTACCTGTACTAATTGACAGATCGCCCGTTGTGATCCTCCTGTATAATGTATAGATTCGGCCAGCCTCTCTTCTATGGTCCCCTGCACTGCCGTATATATACATTTATTCATATTTCCCGCAGAGAGCTGTGATTGGCCAGATGGTTCCAGCCAATCACAGGTCTCTGAGGGAAATTGGAATGTGTTTATATATAGGAGAACGGCCGCTGCATCTATACATTATACAGGAGGATCACAGCGGATGTCAGGAGTGATACCCGCTGTGATCTTTCCATAACTGGAGGTGCTACAGCTCCCAACATGGCGCACACTCTGCTCAATGCTGGGAGCTGTAGTACCTGCATTAATAGACAGATCGCAGCGAGTGTCAGAAGTTACACTTGCTGCAATCTGTCTATTAATTCAGATACTACAGCTCCCAGCATGGAGAAGAGTGTGCTCCATGCTGGAAGTAGTAGTGCCTGCAGTTAAGGACACATCACAGTGGATGTCACTACTGACACCCGCTGTGATTGTCTTGTCTATAGCAGAGATGGAATGACTGTATACATCGCTCACATCTCTGCTCTGTACTCCGGCCACTCACTCATTGATGTTTCCCTCAGAGCTGTCATTGGCTGCAACCATCCGGCCAATCACAGCTCTGGGTGGGAAATATGAATGGTGTTCTATTTACATCACTGTCCGGAGTACAGAGCAGAGATGTGAGCACTGTATAGAGCCGCATCTCTGCTATATTATGGACGATTGCTTCGGGTGTCAGGCCTGAGACACGGGGTGATATATCTATTACAGTCTGTTCCATGCTGGGAGTAGTAGTACTACCTAAAAAATGTTAAAAAAAATAGGGAAAAAGAGTGAAACACACACACACTTTATTAAAAAATAATAAAAATGTTGTTAATAAAAAAATTTCCATCACTGCTGCATCCTTTTTTTTTTCCTTTGGTACCCAACAAATTTTGGGTACCAAAAGAAAAACGCTAAAAGGGGACAAAAATGCAATTTCCACACAAATGAAAATATGCCAGAAAAAAGGCCAGACGCAGGACATTGCACTGGCGTTTTTTCAGGCGTTTTTTTAATCCAAAAAAACGCAGCACAAAAAAACAAGTGGAATCCTAGCCATATAGAGACACATGGCCACTTACTAAGCCTCCAGTTGTAGAGCTATGTCCCTCTGCATGGGCTCTCCTGCTCACAGTCCACAGTGTGTTCTCTGCCCTTTTTTTCGCCCCTTCTCTCTCCTCAGTCTGGACAGCAGACGAAACAGCCTGAGAGGAGCAGAGGCCCGGGAGACTGAGAGTGCTGGGGAGACTGCAAGGACAGGAAAGTGCCGTGGTCCTGATGTCCTCTAAGAGACCAGCTCGGGGAGCATCTGCCCTGCAAGCTGAGCGCTGCACCCGTGGTCCAAAGGCCACTTTTCTCTTAGGCACCTACGGCCTCAGACCCTGGGTTATTGCCATCAGATGGGGGGGGGGGGGGGCTTAAGATCCCTTTAGCCCCCGGCGATGCCCCTGCTGCACAGCTTAAGTAACACACTACCTATATGTGCACTTTCCTATACGATATATACGATAGCTGGATCATTATACTAATAAAACACTTTGGAGCATTCATCATGGTAGGTGTAAGTGAAGCATTGAAGCATTTTTCTACACCTGTTTTTTGTGTGCTGTAATGTGTAGGAGAACCAGATGTATTAAATGGTCAGAGAGCATTTGATAAATGTTGTGCAGGTCACATTTTCTGAAATTTCTCTCTTCACATACAAAAAAAAGCTAAGCTAAGTCTGGGCTGGGGTAGTTTAGAGACTTTTCGGTAATTTTGTGCCTTTTTTGCGCCTTTCTAACAAAAATGGCGCAGTTCATAAAATCCATCCATATTATGCGTATTGCCAAAATCAGTGGATTACAAATTAAATTCAGCAGAAATATGTAAACCAAACAGTGCCAAAAGCTGCAAAAAAGGACACTTGTGCCAAATATAGACAAAAAAAAAAGGGTAAACACAATGATAAATGCCGGCTTTTATGTCTTTTTTCTCAAACCTACTTCCTTATAGACTGTAAGACATGAAAATGATAGACAAAACTGATGTCAAAATAACAAACTTTATTGAAGTCACAAAAAGGCATAATACAGTTAAAAACACATATAAAAAACACTGAACATTATGGCAGAAAATACCCACAGGGAAATGATGGAGTCAGCTGGATGGAGAAAGGAAATTTTCCTCCCAGGACCCCAATGAAGGTAATGTATGGGGCTAAAGTGCAAAAAAGTAAGAGCACAAAGTTCAAAGCAGCTATATGTATATTGCAATATAATAATCCCAGCAATAAAAAGTGCCACAGTGCATAATAATATCTGTAAAGTACATTTGGGTGCTGCTCCAGTTTCGGAAACGCTGGTTTCTGGAACTGGAGACGTGATGACAAATCACGCCCCCTTGTGACGTCCCGCCACACGCCCTCCATTCTTGTCTATAGGAGGGCCATAATGCTCCCTCCCACAAATATGAATGGCATGAAGTGATGTCTCCAGTCCAGGAAATCAGCATTTCCGGCACAACATCAGGCACAGAATGCTGGGTGCTACAATGAGTTCACAGGGGGTCACAGTGGCGCGACTCCCGCGAACAGACATCTTATCCACTATCTTTTGGATAAGGGATAAGATGTCTATGGGCGGAATACCACTTTAATGGGTATCTGTACCAGATATGGAGATGCAGACGTTGGTGTTCAGCTAATAGGGAGAGGAAACTAACCATACCTTTATCTTGATGCATGCTTTTTTCCACAGTCAAATAGCTTTATTCCTTGTAGCTAAAGTGTCATAGAGGTGGTGCTGAGATGCAGCAGCATGCTTTCTCCCTCCTCCTGCCCTTCCCTGCAGGATTGATATACAGGGCCTGGCATGCACCATGGAGTCCTGTATGTCAGTCAGTAAAAGCAGAGCAGGGAGAGGAAGGGAGGAGGAATGCTGATGAAGCAAGGCACCACCTCTTTGGCACTTTAGGTATAGGTAGCTTGCGCTCACGGTTCTCACATCTATTGTATGAATAACTAATGTGTGGTCATTTCAATGTCTGACCTTTGTGTGTACAGTGAATACATTTCCCCTTAGAATTGTAAAGAGCTTCAGACTATGTTGGTGCTATAGAAATAAATGTAATATTATATACACTATACTTTATACTATGTTAAATGCATTTTAATAAAATTTGTTTCAACAAATTGCAAATGTTTTTGTGATCACCAGGGCCCTAGCTAATATGACAACACTGACCAGTTATTATAGGTGCAAGGCTGCTGTCACTTTTTTTGGGAGACGAGTTTTGTAATATTGTAAAGGAATTGGCCAACAAAACTGAATACTGTAATAGTTGCCATTATAGATACAGGACACTGTAGTTGTTGCCATTATTAGAGATGAGCGAATTTATGAAAAATTCGATTCGGTCGATTCACTGTATTTTAGAAAAAAATTTGGTTTGATCCAAATTTATTTGCTGCAAATTGCTTTTGAAAATGGTGATTTCTGGGTTACAGAGAGCCTCAATAGGGATGTAGAACACTTTGCCTTGCTGTAACATGCATATGGAGTGTGCTGTGTTAGGGTGGTTTCACACCACATTTTGTACTTATGGTTCCCGTATACGGCTGGGAGGAGGGGGGGCGGGGCTTAATCACGGCGCCCGCACTCAGCCGTATAGGGGAACCGTATTTAATGCATGTCTATGAACCGACCGGAGTGAACCACGTTTTTGCCTGCGGTCGGGAAACCGCATATGGCCGAAAACGCAGCCGATTGGAGGCTGCGGTTCACTCCGGTTGGCTCATAGACATGCATTAAATACGGTTCCCCTATATGGCTGAGTGCGGGCACCGCGATTAAGCCCTGCCCCCTCCTCCCAGCCATATACGGGAACCGTAAGTACAAAACGTGGTGTGAAACCACCCTTAGTGAAATAATACTGTTTTTCAGTGTGACAGGCAGATTACAGGTGTTGCTATTAGAATCACTGACGCAGTGCATCTGGATGTGGCGGCAGGGTCGGGAGACCACGTGGTGTCACAATTGAAGTGATTAAATACATTTCTTAATTTTATTGTTATTTTATTTTTAAAAAATTATATTTTAAAATCCTTGTTTGAGGACCCATTCTGGTGAGCCACGAGCTGGTTGTTCGCCACGAGGCGAGTTACCACCTGTTCCAGCCCCAGCCTCTCAGCACCACCCCAACGCTCCGACAGTGAAAATGTTTAATTTAATCAGTTATGGTTCATTGTTATTGCTCAAACCTTCTTATGATAATTCCAGAGGTAATATATGACAACGACTAGAGAGGATTACATTTTTTAAAAATTTGATTTGTCTTATTTATTTTTTTTTTTATATTTTTATTTTAATAATTACAAAAATACATTGTACAAATCTGATAAAACAACATCGCCATTGTACAAATCCAATAAAACAACATCACCAATCGGAAGAAAAGCAGAAGCCATAGAAGCCAAATTAATAAAAAAAAAAATAAAGGGGGAAGATCTTTTTAAGTCTACCATAAATTCCAAATTTTTCGACATTCTCTTTGTCCACCCCTATTCCTCATCCATCTAAACTCCTTATTTTTTGATTTGTCTTATTTGATTCGCTTATCTCTATTGAGGACCAATTGGGGGGCAATTCTGGTGCCAAGAGCCATGGTAATTCCAGCCCTAATAGTTTATAATTTCTGCAGTATAAGTTGTTGCAGTGAAAAAATCCCACTTGTATCTTAAAATCGAGCTGGTGGTCCACCCCTGCCTGTCAGCGCACCTCCATGCTCATGACTGAGTGTCCACTTCAAATGGGAGGGACTGCAGCCCCAGCAATTTGGACAGGAGCACATTCAGTTTCTGTGCCTTTGGATGAGTGGGCGCATACTGCTGTCTCTTTGACATGGCTTCGCTGATGGATTGCTAGCGGAATGACTGGAAGTACGAGGAGCAGGAGCATCTGGACCGACAGAAGATGGGAATGACAGAAAGCTCCCTTTGACTGAGTTGGTGGCTGAAAGAGGGAGCGGCATGCCACTGGGTGATGCAGCAGGCTGGACCACCGCAATGGAGCCACCAAAACACCTCCTCCCACGCCACTCTCCTCCTCACTACTTGCCCGCCTAGCGGAGGAAGCGGAGGATGTCTCCTCCAATTCTTGGCTGGGCAGTAGCTGACTGTCCTCTAGTAGATATTCCTTACAAAAAAATGGAGCTGAACCCACAGCATACAATACTTCTATGGGGGAGGGAACAGCATAGGACAGGGACTGCTCCTGGACCATGCCAACTGAGGGTTGTGTCTGAGGAACCCACCGACTGTTGACTGGGGGTGTCAGATGTCACTTGGGATGAAGTAGATGACCGAGTTAACCAATCAATGACGGCAGATGGGTTGCTGGTCGAAACTTCTCGCTGTGACTCCTGCTGCCACTCGCCCCTAGTCTGCAGCGACCTCTGCCTGAGCCTCTGCCACTCCTCTGTGCACGTCCTGGCACTTCTCTGCCTGATATACTTATACACCAGCTGATTGTGTATATGTTACATTTATGAGAGAAGGACTATACGCTCCACTATGCTTAAAACTGTATTTGGCTAAAAAAGCAGGTGTGTACTTTTGGCTGGCCTTTCAGAGTAACTAGGCCCTCATGACTTGAACAGAAACAAAATTGTATAACATGTAGGTGTATGTACAGTTTACACTTAAAGGGGAGGACAATACGCTTCACTACGCTTAAAACTGTATTAGGCTGCATTCACACCACGTTTTTTACATATGGGTGCTGGATCCGGCGGGGAGAGGGGCAAACCGGGTAGTATACTACGGTTTTAGGTCCAGTCCAAAACCGGATACGGGTCAAAACTACATCCCTTTCCCTTATTACATCCCTTTTCCCTTATTTACATCCCTTTCCCTTTTACATCCCTTTCCCTTATCCCCTTACACCCTTCCCTTCAACTCCCTGGTTGGACTTGATGGACTTATGTCTTTTTTCAACCATACTAACTATGTAACTATGTAACTGAGCCGACCGGAGTCACCGTTTGATGCCGGTCGGCTCATTAAAGTAAATGGATTCATGGGCTGATCCGGCTGGGGTACGGGAGTGCCCTGTTTGCCCCTCCCCCCCGCCGGATCCGGCACCCATTTGTAAAAAAAGTGGTGTGAATGCAGCCTTAGGCTACAAAAACAAGTGTGTAGATTTGGCTGGCCTTTCACAGTAACTAGGCCCAAACACCACGTAGGTGTACATACAGTTTACACTTATGAGAGGAGGACAATATGCTCTGCTACAAACTGTATTAGGCTACAAATAGAAGTGTGTAGCTTTGGCTGGCCTTTCACAGTAACTATGCCCTTAAAGGGGTACTCCCGTGGAAAACTTTTTTTTTTTAATCAACTGGTGCCAGAAAGTTAAACAGATTTGTAAATTACTTCTATTAAAAAATCTTAATCCTTCCAATACATTTTATAGGCTGTATACTACGGAGGAAATGCTTTTCTTTTTGGATTTCTCTGATGTCACTACCACAGTGCTCTCTGCTGACCTCTGCTGTCCATTTTAGGAACTGTCCTGAGCAGCATATGTTTGCTATGGGGATTTTCTCCTGCTCTAGACAGTTCCAAAAATGGACAGCAGAGGTCAGCAGAGGGCACTGTGGTCGTGACATCAGAGAAATCCAAAAAGAAAAGAAATTCTTCTGTAGTATATATCCCCTAAAAAGTACTGGAAGGATTAAGATTTTTTAATAGAAGTAACTAACAAATCTGTTTAACTTTCTGGCACCAGTTTATTTTGAAAAATGGTTCCACGGAAGTACCCCTTTAAGACTTTAACAGGAACAAAATCGTACACAACATAGGTGTACGTACAGTTTACACTTATGAGAGGAGGACAATACACTCTGCTTAAAACTGTATTAGGCTACCAAAACAAGTGTGTAGCTGTTACGCCGAGCGCTCCGGGTCCCTGCTCCTACCCGGAGCGCTCGTGGCGTTCTCCTCTCTGCAGCGCCCCGGTCAGACCCGCTGACCGGGAGCGCTGCACCGACACTGCCGGCAGGAATGCGATTTGCATAGCGAGACGCGCCCGCTCGCGGATCGCATCCCAATCTACTTACCTGTCCCGATCCCCGGCTGTCACGTCCTGGCGCACGCGGCTCCGCTCTCTAGGGTGCGCGCGCGCCAGCTCTCTAAGATTTAAAGGGCCAGTGCACCGCTAATTCGTGCCTGGCCCAATCAGTGTAATTGCATTCACCTGTGCCCTAGCCTATATTACCTCACTTCCCCTTCCCATCATCGCCGGATCTTGTTGCCCTTGTGCCAGTGAAAGCGTTTCTGTGTATGTCCCAAGCCAGTGTTCCAGACCCTCTGCTGTTTCCCCTGACTACGATCCTTGCTGCCTGCCCTGACCTTCTGCTACGTCCGACTTTGCTCTTGCCTAATCCCTTGTACCGCGCCTATCTCAGCCGTCAGTTGGGGTTGAGTCGCTATCGGGTGAAACGACATGGGGGTTACCTGCCGCAGCAAGTCCATCCCGCTTTGCGCCGGGCTCTGGTGAAAACCAGTAACCCCTTAGACTCCGTTCCCCTGGTACGGCCCACGTCATCACCCCACTGACACAGAGGATCCACCTCCAGTATCCTCACAGTACCCAGATCCTGACAGTAGCTTTGGCTGGCCTTTCACAATAAGTAGGCCAAAATTAGTTTAACAGGAAAAAACAAAAACATACACCACGTACAGTTTACACTTAAGAGAGGAGGACAATACCCTCTGCTTAAAACTGTATTAAAGGGGTATTTCTGAAATTTTCTGTCTAACTGCTCAATGATGATGTCACGTCACGGGAGCTGTGCATTATGGGAGAATATCCCTTGCATGATGGGAGAATATCCCCATAGGAGCTGGACAGCTCCCGGGACGTGAGTCATCAGAAAGCAGTTAGACAGAAAACAGCAACTCAACTTCAGAAGCTAATAACTATTAGAAGGATAAAGATTTTTTAATAGAAGTAATTTACAAATCTGTTTAACTTTCCGGAGCCAGTTGATATATAAAAAAAAGTTTTTGCCTGGAATACCCCTTTAAGCTACAAAAACAAGTGTGTAGCTTTGGCTGGCCTTTCACAGTAACTAGGCCAAAATTAGTTTGACAGGAACAAAAATCGTACACCACCTATGTACGCACAGGTTACACTTATGCGTGTGACTGTGGCTTTTAGTGCTCAGTGCTCACCCTAACTGGCACCTTTTAGCTTTAAAGTTGTTGTACACCCCACTACAGCAGTAGAGCCGCTGTGTATTACACCCAAAAGTGCACTTTCTCACTCTGTCAGGGCTTTTCTGCATTGATTTGGGCATGTGGTGAATCGCTGCTTTAAAGCTGTTTTTCTGTGCAACACACACAATGCTCTCTCTCTGCAGTAAAACACTCTCTCTGCAATAAAACGCTGAAATGGCTGGCTTCAGCGATGGCTGCCGATTATATAGGGCTGTGACATCACAGGGGTGCATGCTGCATGTGATTCAGGGTGATCCCGCCTACCCACCTTCTTGCCTTCCCAGTGTTCCTTACCTCATGTCCTCACATGTGGAGCCGTCATTTTAGATGCCCTGGAGCCTGGACCACACTAAATGGAGTTTAATGAAGCAATTCGTTTTATCGAATCACGGCAATATTCGGATTTGTTACGGATCAAATTTTTCACGAAAATCATAACAAATTCGGATTCGGCAGATTCGATTCACTCATCCCTAGCCATTATAGAAACAAGACACTGTAGTAGTTGTCCTTATATAGATATTGGGCAGATACTATAGGGGTATTGTTATTGTCGCAAACTATTAAAGGCGTTATTACAGGGCGCACTGATATTTTTTGGTATATGTATATTTATTGTAGTGCTGCCACCACGGTTAACATCATTCATTATATTGTGTACTATAGGACATACCTATGTGTATCCCGTATGGACTAGCATTGTGACATTTATCTATCTACTCGGTGTTCCCTCACCGCTTATTTTTATCTTGTCTTTGAACATATATGTTTTTTAGGGGTGGGATTCTTTTTGTTGTTTTTGTAACA